>NW_028136112.1:0-542316 GCF_964662115.1 Mustela nivalis | reverse complement strand
CAACTCTGATTTCCCAAGGAACGGTGAGCTTTCCCAGGGAAGATGCCTAGGCAAAGAGGTTGTTGCTGTATTTGGGTTTCTCCCACCGCGAGACTGGGCTCAGGCAAACAGCAGCAGCCCGCAGAACATTTCTCAGCGAATGCTGTGCTTTCGCAGAGGCTTTGGCTTGGAGCGAACAGCACTTTGCTGCTGCTTCCTCAGCAAGGCTTCAGTCGCGTCAGGGAAGACGAGGTGCAGGAGAGCTGATGCCTCTTGGGCCTTGCTTTCCCGGGCTCCAAGTTCACGCCCGGGCTTCACCTTGCTATGCCGAACTAAGCAGACACAGTCACAACCCTGCAGCAGCGTGCGTGTCCTAGCATGGCCCTCTATGCCTATTACCATCTCCTGGGGTAGGTAAGGCTTTGCCTTTAACTAAGGTGCTCAGGCAGACTCGGGGTCTCGGCCAGTGCCTTCAACGCAGGAGAGAAGTGGCGACAGGATCACTGCACACGGCCCGTGCACTGGGATGGGGAACTGTGGGTCACTGTCTCCACTCTTTCCCGGCAGACCCCCTGCCACTCACATCGCTGCCACATCTTGGTGGAAGACGGCATCTGACTGCCCGTTTCTCCACGGGGTTGTTTCTGTGAGTTCCGGGTATGGCACCTGGTGGCAAGCCCAAGTCTGCCCTTGGGACAGGTGGCCAAGGAGATGCTGTCCCCTTGGGTCCAGAGGCACAGGACAGGCCTGCCTTCTGCCCAGACTCCTTCCTCAGAGTGGAGCACGCGCCTCTGCCCTAGTCGTCCCCTCATTTCTCCTTAGCAGCCAGGCTTCCATCTCTCCGCGCAGGGAGCGGGTGACACTTGTCTTGCCACCGGCCTGCTGTTCGTGCCACTGCAGGCTATCCTGCTTCCCGAGCGTTTCCCGACCCCACGGCCAACGGCTCCTTCTCTTCTTCGGGGCCGTGGGCTGCGCCTTCCCCACACTTGGCTTCTCTCTCAGGCAGAGGGGATGCTAGGGCAAAGAGTATTTCGCTCCATGCGGGTATCTTGCACCGTGCTTCGGAGACTAGCTCAGGCAAGCAGCAGCAGCATCCCCAAACCCAACTCTGATATCCCAAGGAACGGTGAGCTTTCCCAGGGAAGATGCCTAGGCAAAGAGGTTGTTGCTTTATTTGGGTTTCTCCCACCGCGAGACACGGCTCAGGCAAGCAGCAGCAGCCCGCAGAACATTTCTCAGCGAATGCTGTGCTTTCGCAGAGGCTTTGGCTTGGAGCGAACAGCACTTCGCTGCTGCTTCCTCAGCAAGGCTTCAGTCGCGTCAGGGAAGACGAGCTGCAGGAGAGCTGATGCCTCTTGGGCCTTGCTTTCCCGGGCTCCAAGATCACGCCCGGGCTTCAACTTGCTTTGCCGAACTAAGCAGACACAGTCACAACCCTGCAGGAGCGTGCGTGTCCTAGCATGGCCCTCTATGCCTATTACCATCTCCTGGGGTAGGTAAGGCTTTGCCTTTTACTCTGGTGCTCAGGCAGACTCGGGGTCTCGGCCAGTGCCTTCAACACAGGAGAGAAGTGGCGACAGGATCACTGCACACGGCCCGTACACTGGGATGAGGAACTGTGGGTCACTGTCTCCACTCTTTCCCGGCACACCCCTTGCCACTCACATCGCTGCCACATCTTTGTGGAAGACGACATCTGACTGCCCGTTTCTCCATGGGGTTGTTTCTGTGAGTTCCGGGTATGGAACCTGGTGGCAAGCCCAAGTCTGCCCTTGGGACAGGTGGCCAAGGAGATGCTGTCCCCTTGGGTCCTGAGGCACAGGACAGGCCTGCCTTCTGCCCAGACTCCTTCCTCAGAGTGGAGCACGCGCCTCTGCCCTAGTCGTCCCCTCATTTCTCCTTAGCAGCCAGGCTTCCATCTCTCCGCGCAGGGAGCGGGTGACACTTGTCTTGCCACCGGCCTGCTGTTCGTGCCACTGCAGGCTATCCTGCTTCCTGAGCGTTTCCCGACCCCACAGCCAACGGCTCCTTCTCTTCTCCGGGGCCGTGTGCTGCGCCTTCCCCACACTTGGCTTCTCTCTCAGGCAGAGGGGATGCTAGGGCAAAGAGTATTTCGCTCCATGCAGGTATCTTGCACCGTGCTTCGGAGACTAGCTCAGGCAAGCAGCAGCAGCATCCCCAAACCCAACTCTGATATCCCAAGGAACGGTGAGCTTTCCCAGGGGAGATGCCTAGGCAAAGAGGTTGTTGCTGTATTTGGGTTTCTCCCACCGCGAGACTGGGCTCAGGCAAACAGCAGCAGCCCGCAGAACATTTCTCAGCGAATGCTGTGCTTTCGCAGAGGCTTTGGCTTGGAGCGAACAGCACTTTGCTGCTGCTTCCTCAGCAAGGCTTCAGTCGCGTCAGGGAAGACGAGGTGCAGGAGAGCTGATGCCTCTTGGGCCTTGCTTTCCCGGGCTCCAAGTTCACGCCCGGGCTTCACCTTGCTATGCCGAACTAAGCAGACACAGTCACAACCCTGCAGCAGCGTGCGTGTCCTAGCATGGCCCTCTATGCCTATTACCATCTCCTGGGGTAGGTAAGGCTTTGCCTTTAACTAAGGTGCTCAGGCAGACTCGGGGTCTCGGCCAGTGCCTTCAACGCAGGAGAGAAGTGGCGACAGGATCACTGCACACGGCCCGTGCACTGGGATGGGGAACTGTGGGTCACTGTCTCCACTCTTTCCCGGCAGACCCCCTGCCACTCACATCGCTGCCACATCTTGGTGGAAGACGGCATCTGACTGCCCGTTTCTCCACGGGGTTGTTTCTGTGAGTTCCGGGTATGGCACCTGGTGGCAAGCCCAAGTCTGCCCTTGGGACAGGTGGCCAAGGAGATGCTGTCCCCTTGGGTCCAGAGGCACAGGACAGGCCTGCCTTCTGCCCAGACTCCTTCCTCAGAGTGGAGCACGCGCCTCTGCCCTAGTCGTCCCCTCATTTCTCCTTAGCAGCCAGGCTTCCATCTCTCCGCGCAGGGAGCGGGTGACACTTGTCTTGCCACCGGCCTGCTGTTCGTGCCACTGCAGGCTATCCTGCTTCCCGAGCGTTTCCCGACCCCACGGCCAACGGCTCCTTCTCTTCTTCGGGGCCGTGGGCTGCGCCTTCCCCACACTTGGCTTCTCTCTCAGGCAGAGGGGATGCTAGGGCAAAGAGTATTTCGCTCCATGCGGGTATCTTGCACCGTGCTTCGGAGACTAGCTCAGGCAAGCAGCAGCAGCATCCCCAAACCCAACTCTGATATCCCAAGGAACGGTGAGCTTTCCCAGGGAAGATGCCTAGGCAAAGAGGTTGTTGCTTTATTTGGGTTTCTCCCACCGCGAGACACGGCTCAGGCAAGCAGCAGCAGCCCGCAGAACATTTCTCAGCGAATGCTGTGCTTTCGCAGAGGCTTTGGCTTGGAGCGAACAGCACTTCGCTGCTGCTTCCTCAGCAAGGCTTCAGTCGCGTCAGGGAAGACGAGCTGCAGGAGAGCTGATGCCTCTTGGGCCTTGCTTTCCCGGGCTCCAAGATCACGCCCGGGCTTCAACTTGCTTTGCCGAACTAAGCAGGCACAGTCACAACCCTGCAGGAGCGTGCGTGTCCTAGCATGGCCCTCTATGCCTATTACCATCTCCTGGGGTAGGTAAGGCTTTGCCTTTTACTCTGGTGCTCAGGCAGACTCGGGGTCTCGGCCAGTGCCTTCAACACAGGAGAGAAGTGGCGACAGGATCACTGCACACGGCCCGTACACTGGGATGAGGAACTGTGGGTCACTGTCTCCACTCTTTCCCGGCACACCCCTTGCCACTCACATCGCTGCCACATCTTTGTGGAAGACGACATCTGACTGCCCGTTTCTCCATGGGGTTGTTTCTGTGAGTTCCGGGTATGGAACCTGGTGGCAAGCCCAAGTCTGCCCTTGGGACAGGTGGCCAAGGAGATGCTGTCCCCTTGGGTCCTGAGGCACAGGACAGGCCTGCCTTCTGCCCAGACTCCTTCCTCAGAGTGGAGCACGCGCCTCTGCCCTAGTCGTCCCCTCATTTCTCCTTAGCAGCCAGGCTTCCATCTCTCCGCGCAGGGAGCGGGTGACACTTGTCTTGCCACCGGCCTGCTGTTCGTGCCACTGCAGGCTATCCTGCTTCCTGAGCGTTTCCCGACCCCACAGCCAACGGCTCCTTCTCTTCTCCGGGGCCGTGTGCTGCGCCTTCCCCACACTTGGCTTCTCTCTCAGGCAGAGGGGATGCTAGGGCAAAGAGTATTTCGCTCCATGCAGGTATCTTGCACCGTGCTTCGGAGACTAGCTCAGGCAAGCAGCAGCAGCATCCCCAAACCCAACTCTGATTTCCCAAGGAATGGTGAGCTTTCCCAGGGGAGATGCCTATGCAAAGAGGTTGTTGCTATATACGGGTTTCTCCCACCGCGAAACTGGGCTCAGGCAAGCAGCAGCAGCCCGCAGAACATTTTGCAGCGAATGCTGTGCTTTCGCAGAGGCTTTGGCTTGGAGCGAACAGCACTTTGCTGCTGCTTCCTCAGCAAGGCTTCAGTCGCGTCAGGGAAGACGAGCTGCAGGAGAGCTGGTGCCTCTTGGGCCTTGCTTTCCCGGGCTCAAGTTCACGCCCGGGCTTCACCTTGCTATGCCGAACTAAGCAGACACAGTCACAACCCTGCAGCAGCGTGCGTGTCCTAGCATGGCCCTCTATGCCTATTACCATCTCCTGGGGTAGGTAAGGCTTTGCCTTTTACTCTGGTGCTCAGGCAGACTCGGGGTCTCGGCCAGTGCCTTCAACACAGGAGAGAAGTGGCGACAGGATCACTGCACACGGCCCGTGCACTGGGATGGGGAACTGTGGGTCACTGTCTCCACTCTTTCCCGGCACACCCCCTGCCACTCACATCGCTGCCACATCTTGGTGGAAGACGGCATCTGACTGCCCGTTTCTCCATGGGGTTGTTTCTGTGAGTTCCGGGTATGGCACCTGGTGGCAAGCCCAAGTCTGCCCTTGGGACAGGTGGCCAAGGAGATGCTGTCCCCTTGGGTCCAGAGGCACAGGACAGGCCTGCCTTCTGCCCAGACTCCTTCCTCAGAGTGGAGCACGCGCCTCTGCCCTAGTCGTCCCCTCATTTCTCCTTAGCAGCCAGGCTTCCATCTCTCCGCGCAGGGAGCGGGTGACACTTGTCTTGCCACCGGCCTGCTGTTCGTGCCACTGCAGGCTATCCTGCTTCCCGAGCGTTTCCCGACCCCACGGCCAACGGCTCCTTCTCTTCTTCGGGGCCGTGGGCTGCGCCTTCCCCACACTTGGCTTCTCTCTCAGGCAGAGGGGATGCTAGGGCAAAGAGTATTTCGCTCCATGCGGGTATCTTGCACCGTGCTTCGGAGACTAGCTCAGGCAAGCAGCAGCAGCATCCCCAAACCCAACTCTGATTTCCCAAGGAACGGTGAGCTTTCCCAGGGAAGATGCCTAGGCAAAGAGGTTGTTGCTTTATTTGGGTTTCTCCCACGGCGAGACACGGCTCAGCCAAGCAGCAGCAGCCCGCAGAACATTTCTCAGCGAATGCTGTGCTTTCGCAGAGGCTTTGGCTTGGAGCGAACAGCACTTCGCTGCTGCTTCCTCAGCAAGGCTTCAGTCGCGTCAGGGAAGACGAGCTGCAGGAGAGCTGATGCCTCTTGGGCCTTGCTTTCCCGGGCTCCAAGATCACGCCCGGGCTTCAACTTTCTTTGCCGAACTAAGCAGACACAGTCACAACCCTGCAGGAGCGTGCGTGTCCTAGCATGGCCCTCTATGCCTATTACCATCTCCCTGGGTAGGTAAGGCTTTGCCTTTTACTCTGGTGCTCAGGCAGACTCGGGGTCTCGGCCAGTGCCTTCAACACAGGAGAGAAGTGGCGACAGGATCACTGCACACGGCCCGTGCACTGGGATGGGGAACTGTGGGTCACTGTCTCCACTCTTTCCCGGCACACCCCTTGCCACTCACATCGCTGCCACATCTTGGTGGAAGACGGCATCTGACTGCCCGTTTCTCCATGGGGTTGTTTCTGTGAGTTCCGGGTATGGCACCTGGTGGCAAGCCCAACTCTGCCCTTGGGACAGGTGGCCAAGGAGATGCTGTCCCCTTGGGTCCAGAGGCACAGGACAGGCCTGCCTTCTGCCCAGACTCCTTCCTCAGAGTGGAGCACGCGCCTCTGCCCTAGTCGTCCCCTCATTTCTCCTTAGCAGCCAGGCTTCCATCTCTCCGCGCAGGGACCGGGTGACACTTGTCTTGCCACCGGCCTGCTGTTCGTTCCACTGCAGGCTATCCTGCTTCCGAGCGTTTCCCGACCCCACAGCCAACGGCTCCTTCTCTTCTCCGGGGTCGTGTGCTGCGCCTTCCCCACACTTGGCTTCTCTCTCAGGCAGAGGGGATGCTAGGGCAAAGAGTATTTCGCTCCATGCGGGTATCTTGCACCGTGCTTCGGAGACTAGCTCAGGCAAGCAGCAGCAGCATCGCCAAACCCAACTCTGATTTCCCAAGGAACGGTGAGCTTTCCCAGGGGAGATGCCTTTGCAAAGAGGTTGTTGCTGTATACGGGTTTCTCCCACCGCGAAACTGGGCTCAGGCAAGCAGCAGCAGCCCGCAGAACATTTCGCAGCGAATGCTGTGCTTTCGCAGAGGCTTTGGCTTGGAGCGAACAGCACTTTGCTGCTGCTTCCTCAGCAAGGCTTCAGTCGCGTCAGGGAAGACGAGCTGCAGGAGAGCTGGTGCCTCTTGGGCCTTGCTTTCCCGGGCTCCAAGTTCACGCCCGGGTTTCACCTTGCTATGCCGAACTAAGCAGACACAGTCACAACCCTGCAGCAGCGTGCGTGTCCTAGCATGGCCCTCTATGCCTATTACCATCTCCTGGGGTAGGTAAGGCTTTGCCTTTTACTCTGGTGCTCAGGCAGACTCGGGGTTTCGGCCAGTGCCTTCAACACAGGAGAGAAGTGGCGACAGGATCACTGCACACGGCCCGTGCACTGGGATGGGGAACTGTGGGTCACTGTCTCCACTCTTTCCCGGCAGACCCCCTGCCACTCACATCGCTGCCACATCTTTGTGGAAGACGACATCTGACTGCCCGTTTCTCCATGGGGTTGTTTCTGTGATTTCCGGGTATGGCACCTGGTGGCAAGCCCAAGTCTGCCCTTGGGACAGGTGGCCAAGGAGATGCTGTCCCCTTGGGTCCAGAGGCACAGGACAGGCCTGCCTTCTGCCCAGACTCCTTCCTCAGAGTGGAGCACGCGCCTCTGCCCTAGTCGTCCCCTCATTTCTCCTTAGCAGCCAGGCTTCCATCTCTCCGCGCAGGGAGCGGGTGACACTTGTCTTGCCACCGGCCTGCTGTTCGTGCCACTGCAGGCTATCCTGCTTCCCGAGCGTTTCCCGACCCCACGGCCAACGGCTCCTTCTCTTCTTCGGGGCCGTGGGCTGCGCCTTCCCCACACTTGGCTTCTCTCTCAGGCAGAGGGGATGCTAGGGCAAAGAGTATTTCGCTCCATGCGGGTATCTTGCACCGTTCTTCGGAGACTAGCTCAGGCAAGCAGCAGCAGCATCCCCAAACCCAACTCTGATTTCCCAAGGAACGGTGAGCTTTCCCAGGGAAGATGCCTAGGCAAAGAGGTTGTTGCTGTATTTGGGTTTCTCCCACCGCGAGACTGGGCTCAGGCAAACAGCAGTAGCCCGCAGAACATTTCTCAACGAATGCTGTGCTTTCGCAGAGGCTTTGGCTTGGAGCGAACAGCACTTCGCTGCTGCTTCCTCAGCAAGGCTTCAGTCGCGTCAGGGAAGACCAGGTGCAGGAGAGCTGATGCCTCTTGGGCCTTGCTTTCCTGGGCTCCAAGTTCACGCCCGGGCTTCACCTTGCTATGCCGAACTAAGCAGACACAGTCACAACCCTGCAGCAGCGTGCGTGTCCTAGCATGGCCCTCTATGCCTATTACCATCTCCTAGGGTAGGTAAGGCTTTGCCTTTAACTAAGGTGCTCAGGCAGACTCTGGGTCTCGGCCAGTGCCTTCAACGCAGGAGAGAAGTGGCGACAGGATCACTGCACACGGCCCGTGCACTGGGATGGGGAACTGTGGGTCACTGTCTCCACTCTTTCCCGGCAGACCCCCTGCCACTCACATCGCTGCCACATCTTGGTGGAAGACGGCATCTGACTGCCCGTTTCTCCACGGGGTTGTTTCTGTGAGTTCCGGGTATGGCACCTGGTGGCAAGCCCAAGTCTGCCCTTGGACAGGTGGCCAAGGAGATGCTGTCCCCTTGGGTCCAGAGGCACAGGACAGGCCTGCCTTCTGCCCAGACTCCTTCCTCAGAGTGGAGCACGCGCCTCTGCCCTAGTCGTCCCCTCATTTCTCCTTAGCAGCCAGGCTTCCATCTCTCCGCGCAGGGACCGGGTGACACTTGTCTTGCCACCGGCCTGCTGTTCGTGCCACTGCAGGCTATCCTGCTTCCGAGCGTTGCCCCGACCCCACAGCCAACGGCTCCTTCTCTTCTCCGGGGCCGTGTGCTGCGCCTTCCCCACACTTGGCTTCTCTCTCAGGCAGAGGGGATGCTAGGGCAAAGAGTATTTCGCTCCATGCGGGTATCTTGCACCGTGCTTCGGAGACTAGCTCAGGCAAGCAGCAGCAGCATCCCCAAACCCAACTCTGATTTCCCAAGGAACGGTGAGCTTTCCCAGGGGAGATGCCTTTGCAAAGAGGTTGTTGCTGTATACGGGTTTCTCCCACCGCGAAACTGGGCTCAGGCAAGCAGCAGCAGCCCGCAGAACATTTCGCAGCGAATGCTGTGCTTTCGCAGAGGCTTTGGCTTGGAGCGAACAGCACTTCGCTGCTGCTTCCTCAGCAAGGCTTCAGTCGCGTCAGGGAAGACGAGCTGCAGGAGAGCTGATGCCTCTTGGGCCTTGCTTTCCCGGGCTCCAAGATCACGCCCGGGCTTCAACTTGCTTTGCCGAACTAAGCAGACACAGTCACAACCCTGCAGGAGCGTGCGTGTCCTAGCATGGCCCTCTATGCCTATTACCATCTCCTGGGGTAGGTAAGGCTTTGCCTTTTACTCTGGTGCTCAGGCAGACTCGGGGTCTCGGCCAGTGCCTTCAACACAGGAGAGAAGTGGCGACAGGATCACTGCACACGGCCCGTACACTGGGATGAGGAACTGTGGGTCACTGTCTCCACTCTTTCCCGGCACACCCCTTGCCACTCACATCGCTGCCACATCTTTGTGGAAGACGACATCTGACTGCCCGTTTCTCCATGGGGTTGTTTCTGTGAGTTCCGGGTATGGAACCTGGTGGCAAGCCCAAGTCTGCCCTTGGGACAGGTGGCCAAGGAGATGCTGTCCCCTTGGGTCCTGAGGCACAGGACAGGCCTGCCTTCTGCCCAGACTCCTTCCTCAGAGTGGAGCACGCGCCTCTGCCCTAGTCGTCCCCTCATTTCTCCTTAGCAGCCAGGCTTCCATCTCTCCGCGCAGGGAGCGGGTGACACTTGTCTTGTCACCGGCCTGCTGTTCGTGCCACTGCAGGCTATCCTGCTTCCTGAGCGTTTCCCGACCCCACAGCCAACGGCTCCTTCTCTTCTCCGGGGCCGTGTGCTGCGCCTTCCCCACACTTGGCTTCTCTCTCAGGCAGAGGGGATGCTAGGGCAAAGAGTATTTCGCTCCATGCAGGTATCTTGCACCGTGCTTCGGAGACTAGCTCAGGCAAGCAGCAGCAGCATCCCCAAACCCAACTCTGATTTCCCAAGGAATGGTGAGCTTTCCCAGGGGAGATGCCTATGCAAAGAGGTTGTTGCTATATACGGGTTTCTCCCACCGCGAAACTGGGCTCAGGCAAGCAGCAGCAGCCCGCAGAACATTTTGCAGCGAATGCTGTGCTTTCGCAGAGGCTTTGGCTTGGAGCGAACAGCACTTTGCTGCTGCTTCCTCAGCAAGGCTTCAGTCGCGTCAGGGAAGACGAGCTGCAGGAGAGCTGGTGCCTCTTGGGCCTTGCTTTCCCGGGCTCAAGTTCACGCCCGGGCTTCACCTTGCTATGCCGAACTAAGCAGACACAGTCACAACCCTGCAGCAGCGTGCGTGTCCTAGCATGGCCCTCTATGCCTATTACCATCTCCTGGGGTAGGTAAGGCTTTGCCTTTTACTCTGGTGCTCAGGCAGACTCGGGGTCTCGGCCAGTGCCTTCAACACAGGAGAGAAGTGGCGACAGGATCACTGCACACGGCCCGTGCACTGGGATGGGGAACTGTGGGTCACTGTCTCCACTCTTTCCCGGCACACCCCCTGCCACTCACATCGCTGCCACATCTTGGTGGAAGACGGCATCTGACTGCCCGTTTCTCCATGGGGTTGTTTCTGTGAGTTCCGGGTATGGCACCTGGTGGCAAGCCCAAGTCTGCCCTTGGGACAGGTGGCCAAGGAGATGCTGTCCCCTTGGGTCCAGAGGCACAGGACAGGCCTGCCTTCTGCCCAGACTCCTTCCTCAGAGTGGAGCACGCGCCTCTGCCCTAGTCGTCCCCTCATTTCTCCTTAGCAGCCAGGCTTCCATCTCTCCGCGCAGGGAGCGGGTGACACTTGTCTTGCCACCGGCCTGCTGTTCGTGCCACTGCAGGCTATCCTGCTTCCCGAGCGTTTCCCGACCCCACGGCCAACGGCTCCTTCTCTTCTTCGGGGCCGTGGGCTGCGCCTTCCCCACACTTGGCTTCTCTCTCAGGCAGAGGGGATGCTAGGGCAAAGAGTATTTCGCTCCATGCGGGTATCTTGCACCGTGCTTCGGAGACTAGCTCAGGCAAGCAGCAGCAGCATCCCCAAACCCAACTCTGATTTCCCAAGGAACGGTGAGCTTTCCCAGGGAAGATGCCTAGGCAAAGAGGTTGTTGCTTTATTTGGGTTTCTCCCACGGCGAGACACGGCTCAGGCAAGCAGCAGCAGCCCGCAGAACATTTCTCAGCGAATGCTGTGCTTTCGCAGAGGCTTTGGCTTGGAGCGAACAGCACTTCGCTGCTGCTTCCTCAGCAAGGCTTCAGTCGCGTCAGGGAAGACGAGCTGCAGGAGAGCTGATGCCTCTTGGGCCTTGCTTTCCCGGGCTCCAAGATCACGCCCGGGCTTCAACTTTCTTTGCCGAACTAAGCAGACACAGTCACAACCCTGCAGGAGCGTGCGTGTCCTAGCATGGCCCTCTATGCCTATTACCATCTCCCTGGGTAGGTAAGGCTTTGCCTTTTACTCTGGTGCTCAGGCAGACTCGGGGTCTCGGCCAGTGCCTTCAACACAGGAGAGAAGTGGCGACAGGATCACTGCACACGGCCCGTGCACTGGGATGGGGAACTGTGGGTCACTGTCTCCACTCTTTCCCGGCACACCCCTTGCCACTCACATCGCTGCCACATCTTGGTGGAAGACGGCATCTGACTGCCCGTTTCTCCATGGGGTTGTTTCTGTGAGTTCCGGGTATGGCACCTGGTGGCAAGCCCAAGTCTGCCCTTGGGACAGGTGGCCAAGGAGATGCTGTCCCCTTGGGTCCAGAGGCACAGGACAGGCCTGCCTTCTGCCCAGACTCCTTCCTCAGAGTGGAGCACGCGCCTCTGCCCTAGTCGTCCCCTCATTTCTCCTTAGCAGCCAGGCTTCCATCTCTCCGCGCAGGGACCGGGTGACACTTGTCTTGCCACCGGCCTGCTGTTCGTTCCACTGCAGGCTATCCTGCTTCCGAGCGTTTCCCGACCCCACAGCCAACGGCTCCTTCTCTTCTCCGGGGTCGTGTGCTGCGCCTTCCCCACACTTGGCTTCTCTCTCAGGCAGAGGGGATGCTAGGGCAAAGAGTATTTCGCTCCATGCGGGTATCTTGCACCGTGCTTCGGAGACTAGCTCAGGCAAGCAGCAGCAGCATCGCCAAACCCAACTCTGATTTCCCAAGGAACGGTGAGCTTTCCCAGGGGAGATGCCTTTGCAAAGAGGTTGTTGCTGTATACGGGTTTCTCCCACCGCGAAACTGGGCTCAGGCAAGCAGCAGCAGCCCGCAGAACATTTCGCAGCGAATGCTGTGCTTTCGCAGAGGCTTTGGCTTGGAGCGAACAGCACTTTGCTGCTGCTTCCTCAGCAAGGCTTCAGTCGCGTCAGGGAAGACGAGCTGCAGGAGAGCTGGTGCCTCTTGGGCCTTGCTTTCCCGGGCTCCAAGTTCACGCCCGGGTTTCACCTTGCTATGCCGAACTAAGCAGACACAGTCACAACCCTGCAGCAGCGTGCGTGTCCTAGCATGGCCCTCTATGCCTATTACCATCTCCTGGGGTAGGTAAGGCTTTGCCTTTTACTCTGGTGCTCAGGCAGACTCGGGGTTTCGGCCAGTGCCTTCAACACAGGAGAGAAGTGGCGACAGGATCACTGCACACGGCCCGTGCACTGGGATGGGGAACTGTGGGTCACTGTCTCCACTCTTTCCCGGCAGACCCCCTGCCACTCACATCGCTGCCACATCTTTGTGGAAGACGACATCTGACTGCCCGTTTCTCCATGGGGTTGTTTCTGTGATTTCCGGGTATGGCACCTGGTGGCAAGCCCAAGTCTGCCCTTGGGACAGGTGGCCAAGGAGATGCTGTCCCCTTGGGTCCAGAGGCACAGGACAGGCCTGCCTTCTGCCCAGACTCCTTCCTCAGAGTGGAGCACGCGCCTCTGCCCTAGTCGTCCCCTCATTTCTCCTTAGCAGCCAGGCTTCCATCTCTCCGCGCAGGGAGCGGGTGACACTTGTCTTGCCACCGGCCTGCTGTTCGTGCCACTGCAGGCTATCCTGCTTCCCGAGCGTTTCCCGACCCCACGGCCAACGGCTCCTTCTCTTCTTCGGGGCCGTGGGCTGCGCCTTCCCCACACTTGGCTTCTCTCTCAGGCAGAGGGGATGCTAGGGCAAAGAGTATTTCGCTCCATGCGGGTATCTTGCACCGTTCTTCGGAGACTAGCTCAGGCAAGCAGCAGCAGCATCCCCAAACCCAACTCTGATTTCCCAAGGAACGGTGAGCTTTCCCAGGGAAGATGCCTAGGCAAAGAGGTTGTTGCTGTATTTGGGTTTCTCCCACCGCGAGACTGGGCTCAGGCAAACAGCAGTAGCCCGCAGAACATTTCTCAACGAATGCTGTGCTTTCGCAGAGGCTTTGGCTTGGAGCGAACAGCACTTCGCTGCTGCTTCCTCAGCAAGGCTTCAGTCGCGTCAGGGAAGACCAGGTGCAGGAGAGCTGATGCCTCTTGGGCCTTGCTTTCCTGGGCTCCAAGTTCACGCCCGGGCTTCACCTTGCTATGCCGAACTAAGCAGACACAGTCACAACCCTGCAGCAGCGTGCGTGTCCTAGCATGGCCCTCTATGCCTATTACCATCTCCTTGGGTAGGTAAGGCTTTGCCTTTAACTAAGGTGCTCAGGCAGACTCTGGGTCTCGGCCAGTGCCTTCAACGCAGGAGAGAAGTGGCGACAGGATCACTGCACACGGCCCGTGCACTGGGATGGGGAACTGTGGGTCACTGTCTCCACTCTTTCCCGGCACACCCCCTGCCACTCACATCGCTGCCACATCTTGGTGGAAGACGGCATCTGACTGCCCGTTTCTCCACGGGGTTGTTTCTGTGAGTTCCGGGTATGGCACCTGGTGGCAAGCCCAAGTCTGCCCTTGGACAGGTGGCCAAGGAGATGCTGTCCCCTTGGGTCCAGAGGCACAGGACAGGCCTGCCTTCTGCCCAGACTCCTTCCTCAGAGTGGAGCACGCGCCTCTGCCCTAGTCGTCCCCTCATTTCTCCTTAGCAGCCAGGCTTCCATCTCTCCGCGCAGGGACCGGGTGACACTTGTCTTGCCACCGGCCTGCTGTTCGTGCCACTGCAGGCTATCCTGCTTCCGAGCGTTGCCCCGACCCCACAGCCAACGGCTCCTTCTCTTCTCCGGGGCCGTGTGCTGCGCCTTCCCCACACTTGGCTTCTCTCTCAGGCAGAGGGGATGCTAGGGCAAAGAGTATTTCGCTCCATGCGGGTATCTTGCACCGTGCTTCGGAGACTAGCTCAGGCAAGCAGCAGCAGCATCCCCAAACCCAACTCTGATTTCCCAAGGAACGGTGAGCTTTCCCAGGGGAGATGCCTTTGCAAAGAGGTTGTTGCTGTATACGGGTTTCTCCCACCGCGAAACTGGGCTCAGGCAAGCAGCAGCAGCCCGCAGAACATTTCGCAGCGAATGCTGTGCTTTCGCAGAGGCTTTGGCTTGGAGCGAACAGCACTTTGCTGCTGCTTCCTCAGCAAGGCTTCAGTCGCGTCAGGGAAGACAAGCTGCAGGAGAGCTGGTGCCTCTTGGGCCTTGATTTCCCGGGCTCCAAGTTCACGCCCGGGTTTCACCTTGCTATGCCGAACTAAGCAGACACAGTCACAACCCTGCAGCAGCGTGCGTGTCCTAGCATGGCCCTCTATGCCTATTACCATCTCCTGGGGTAGGTAAGGCTTTGCCTTTTACTCTGGTGCTCAGGCAGACTCGGGGTTTCGGCCAGTGCCTTCAACACAGGAGAGAAGTGGCGACAGGATCACTGCACACGGCCCGTGCACTGGGATGGGGAACTGTGGGTCACTGTCTCCACTCTTTCCCGGCAGACCCCCTGCCACACACATCGCTGCCACATCTTTGTGGAAGACGACATCTGACTGCCCGTTTCTCCATGGGGTTGTTTCTGTGATTTCCGGGTATGGCACCTGGTGGCAAGCCCAAGTCTGCCCTTGGGACAGGTGGCCAAGGAGATTCTGTCCCCTTGGGTCCAGAGGCACAGGACAGGCCTGCCTTCTGCCCAGACTCCTTCCTCAGAGTGGAGCACGCGCCTCTGCCCTAGTCGTCCCCTCATTTCTCCTTAGCAGCCAGGCTTCCATCTCTCCGCGCAGGGAGCGGGTGACACTTGTCTTGCCACCGGCCTGCTGTTCGTGCCACTGCAGGCTATCCTGCTTCCCGAGCGTTTCCCGACCCCACGGCCAACGGCTCCTTCTCTTCTTGGGGCCGTGTACTGCGCCTTCCCCACACTTGGCTTCTCTCTCAGGCAGAGGGGATGCTAGGGCAAAGAGTATTTCGCTCCATGCGGGTATCTTGCACCGTTCTTCGGAGACTAGCTCAGGCAAGCAGCAGCAGCATCCCCAAACCCAACTCTGATTTCCCAAGGAACGGTGAGCTTTCCCAGGGAAGATGCCTAGGCAAAGAGGTTGTTGCTGTATTTGGGTTTCTCCCACTGCGAGACTGGGCTCAGGCAAACAGCAGCAGCCCGCAGAACATTTCTCAGCGAATGCTGTGCTTTCGCAGAGGCTTTGGCTTGGAGCGAACAGCACTTCGCTGCTGCTTCCTCAGCAAGGCTTCAGTCGCGTCAGGGAAGACGAGGTGCAGGAGAGCTGGTGCCTCTTGGGCCTTGCTTTCCCGGGCTCCAAGTTCACGCCCGGGCTTCACCTTGCTATGCCGAACTAAGCAGACACAGTCACAACCCTGCAGCAGCGTGAGTGTCCTAGCATGGCCCTCTATGCCTATTACCATCTCCTGGGGTAGGTAAGGCTTTGCCTTTAACTAAGGTGCTCAGGCAGACTCAGGGTCTCGGCCAGTGCCTTCAACGCAGGAGAGAAGTGGCGACAGGATCACTGCACACGGCCCGTGCACTGGGATGGGGAACTGTGGGTCACTGTCTCCACTCTTTCCCGGCAGAACCCCTGCCACTCACATCGCTGCCACATCTTGGTGGAAGACGGCATCTGACTGCCCGTTTCTCCACGGGGTTGTTTCTGTGAGTTCCGGGTATGGCACCTGGTGGCAAGCCCAAGTCTGCCCTTGGGACAGGTGGCCAAGGAGATGCTGTCCCCTTGGGTCCAGAGGCACAGGACAGGCCTGCCTTCTGCCCAGACTCCTTCCTCAGAGTGGAGCACGCGCCTCTGCCCTAGTCGTCCCCTCATTTCTCCTTAGCAGCCAGGCTTCCATCTCTCCGCGCAGGGAGCGGGTGACACTTGTCTTGCCACCGGCCTGCTGTTCGTGCCACTGCAGGCTATCCTGCTTCCCGAGCGTTACCCGACCCCACGGCCAACGGCTCCTTCTCTTCTCTGGGGCCGTGGGCTGCGCCTTCCCCACACTTGGCTTCTCTCTCAGGCAGAGGGGATGCTAGGGCAAAGAGTATTTCGCTCCATGCGGGTATCTTGCACCGTGCTTCGGAGACTAGCTCAGGCAAGCAGCAGCAGCATCCCCAAACCCAACTCTGATATCCCAAGGAACGGTGAGCTTTCCCAGGGAAGATGCCTAGGCAAAGAGGTTGTTGCTTTATTTGGGTTTCTCCCACCGCGAGACACGGCTCAGGCAAGCAGCAGCAGCCCGCAGAACATTTCTCAGCGAATGCTGTGCTTTCGCAGAGGCTTTGGCTTGGAGCGAACAGCACTTCGCTGCTGCTTCCTCAGCAAGGCTTCAGTCGCGTCAGGGAAGACGAGCTGCAGGAGAGCTGATGCCTCTTGGGCCTTGCTTTCCCGGGCTCCAAGATCACGCCCGGGCTTCAACTTGCTATGCCGAACTAGGCAGACACAGTCACAACCCTGCAGGAGCGTGCGTGTCCTAGCATGGCCCTCTATGCCTATTACCATCTCCTGGGGTAGGTAAGGCTTTGCCTTTTACTCTGGTGCTCAGGCAGACTCGGGGTCTCGGCCAGTGCCTTCAACACAGGAGAGAAGTGGCGACAGGATCACTGCACACGGCCCGTACACTGGGATGAGGAACTGTGGGTCACTGTCTCCACTCTTTCCCGGCACACCCCTTGCCACTCACATCGCTGCCACATCTTTGTGGAAGACGACATCTGACTGCCCGTTTCTCCATGGGGTTGTTTCTGTGAGTTCCGGGTATGGAACCTGGTGGCAAGCCCAAGTCTGCCCTTGGGACAGGTGGCCAAGGAGATGCTGTCCCCTTGGGTCCTGAGGCACAGGACAGGCCTGCCTTCTGCCCAGACTCCTTCCTCAGAGTGGAGCACGCGCCTCTGCCCTAGTCGTCCCCTCATTTCTCCTTAGCAGCCAGGCTTCCATCTCTCCGCGCAGGGAGCGGGTGACACTTGTCTTGCCACCGGCCTGCTGTTCGTGCCACTGCAGGCTATCCTGCTTCCCGAGCGTTTCCCGACCCCACAGCCAACGGCTCCTTCTCTTCTCCGGGGCCGTGTGCTGCGCCTTCCCCACACTTGGCTTCTCTCTCAGGCAGAGGGGATGCTAGGGCAAAGAGTATTTCGCTCAATGCAGGTATCTTGCACCGTGCTTCGGAGACTAGCTCAGGCAAGCAGCAGCAGCATCCCCAAACCCAACTCTGATTTCCCAAGGAATGGTGAGCTTTCCCAGGGGAGATGCCTATGCAAAGAGGTTGTTGCTATATACGGGTTTCTCCCACCGCGAAACTGGGCTCAGGCAAGCAGCAGCAGCCCGCAGAACATTTCGCAGCGAATGCTGTGCTTTCGCAGAGGCTTTGGCTTGGAGCGAACAGCACTTTGCTGCTGCTTCCTCAGCAAGGCTTCAGTCGCGTCAGGGAAGACGAGCTGCAGGAGAGCTGGTGCCTCTTGGGCCTTGCTTTCCCGGGCTCCAAGTTCACGCCCGGGCTTCACCTTGCTATGCCGAACTAAGCAGACACAGTCACAACCCTGCAGCAGCGTGCGTGTCCTAGCATGGCCCTCTATGCCTATTACCATCTCCTGGGGTAGGTAAGGCTTTGCCTTTTACTCTGGTGCTCAGGCAGACTCGGGGTCTCGGCCAGTGCCTTCAACACAGGAGAGAAGTGGCGACAGGATCACTGCACACGGCCCGTGCACTAGGATGGGGAACTGTGGGTCACTGTCTCCACTCTTTCCCGGCACACCCCCTGCCACTCACATCGCTGCCACATCTTGGTGGAAGACGGCATCTGACTGCCCGTTTCTCCATGGGGTTGTTTCTGTGAGTTCCGGGTATGGCACCTGGTGGCAAGCCCAAGTCTGCCCTTGGGACAGGTGGCCAAGGAGATGCTGTCCCCTTGGGTCCAAGGCACAGGACAGGCCTGCCTTCTGCCCAGACTCCTTCCTCAGAGCGGAGCACGCGCCTCTGCCCTAGTCGTCCCCTCATTTCTCCTTAGCAGCCAGGCTTCCATCTCTCCGCGCAGGGAGCGGGTGACACTTGTCTTGCCACCGGCCTGCTGTTCGTGCCACTGCAGGCTATCCTGCTTCCCGAGCGTTTCCCGACCCCACGGCCAACGGCTCCTTCTCTTCTTCGGGGCCGTGTGCTGCGCCTTCCCCACACTTGGCTTCTCTCTCAGGCAGAGGGGATGCTAGGGCAAAGAGTATTTCGCTCCATGCGGGTATCTTGCACCGTGCTTCGGAGACTAGCCCAGGCAAGCAGCAGCATCCCCAAACCCAACTCTGATTTCCCAAGGAATGGTGAGCTTTCCCAGGGGAGATGCCTATGCAAAGAGGTTGTTGCTGTATTTGGGTTTTTCTCACCGCGAGACTGGGCTCAGGCAAGCAGCAGCAGCCCGCAGAACATTTCTCAGCGAATGCTGTGCTTTCGCAGAGGCTTTGGCTTGGAGCGAACAGCACTTTGCTGCTGCTTCCTCAGCAAGGCTTCAGTCGCGTCAGGGAAGACGAGCTGCAGGAGAGCTGGTGCCTCTTGGGCCTTCCTTTCCCGGGCTCCAAGTTCACGCACGGTCTTCAACTTGCTATGCCGAACTAAGCAGACACAGTCACAACCCTGCAGCAGCGTGCGTGTCCTAGCATGGCCCTCTATGCCTATTACCATCTCCTGGGGTAGGTAAGGCTTTGCCTTTTACTCTGGTGCTCAGGCAGACTCGGGGTCTCGGCCAGTGCCTTCAACACAGGAGAGAAGTGGCGACAGGATCACTGCACACGGCCCGTGCACTGGGATGGGGAACTGTGGGTCACTGTCTCCACTCTTTCCCGGCACACCCCCTGCCACTCACATCGCTGCCACATCTTGGTGGAAGACGGCATCTGACTGCCCGTTTCTCCATGGGGTTGTTTCTGTGAGTTCCGGGTATGGCACCTGGTGGCAAGCCCAAGTCTGCCCTTGGGACAGGTGGCCAAGGAGATGCTGTCCCCTTGGGTCCAGAGGCACAGGACAGGCCTGCCTTCTGCCCAGACTCCTTCCTCAGAGTGGAGCACGCGCCTCTGCCCTAGTCGTCCCCTCATTTCTCCTTAGCAGCCAGGCTTCCATCTCTCCGCGCAGGGAGCGGGTGACACTTGTCTTGCCACCGGCCTGCTGTTCGTGCCACTGCAGGCTATCCTGCTTCCCGAGCGTTTCCCGACCCCACGGCCAACGGCTCCTTCTCTTCTTCGGGGCCGTGGGCTGCGCCTTCCCCACACTTGGCTTCTCTCTCAGGCAGAGGGGATGCTAGGGCAAAGAGTATTTCGCTCCATGCGGGTATCTTGCACCGTGCTTCGGAGACTAGCTCAGGCAAGCAGCAGCAGCATCCCCAAACCCAACTCTGATTTCCCAAGGAACGGTGAGCTTTCCCAGGGGAGATGCCTAGGCAAAGAGGTTGTTGCTGTATTTGGGTTTCTCCCACCGCGAGACTGGGCTCAGGCAAGCAGCAGCAGCCCGCAGAACATTTCTCAGCGAATGCTGTGCTTTCGCAGAGGCTTTGGCTTGGAGCGAACAGCACTTTGCTGCTGCTTCCTCAGCAAGGCTTCAGTCGCGTCAGGGAAGACGAGCTGCAGGAGAGCTGATGCCTCTTGGGCCTTGCTTTCCTGGGCTCCAAGATCACGCCCGGGCTTCACCTTGCTATGGCGAACTAAGCAGACACAGTCACAACCCTGCAGCAGCGTGCGTGTCCTAGCATGGCCCTCTATGCCTATTACCATCTCCTGGGGTAGGTAAGGCTTTGCCTTTTACTAAGGTGCTCAGGCAGACTCGGGGTCTCGGCCAGTGCCTTCAAAGCAGGAGAGAAGTGGCGACAGGATCACTGCACACGGCTCGTGCACTGGGAAGGGGAACTGTGGGTCACTGTCTCCACTTTTTCCCGGCAGACCCCCTGCCACTCACAACGCTGCCACATCTTGGTGGAAGACGGCATCTGACTGCCCGTTTCTCCATGGGGTTGTTTCTGTGAGTTCCGGGTATGGCACCTGGTGGCAAGCCCAAGTCTGCCCTTGGGACAGGTGGCCAAGGAGATGCTGTCCCCTTGGGTCCAGAGGCACAGGACAGGCCTGCCTTCTGCCCAGACTCCTTCCTCAGAGTGGAGCACGCGCCTCTGCCCTAGTCGTCCCCTCATTTCTCCTTAGCAGCCAGGCTTCCATCTCTCCGCGCAGGGAGCGGATGACACTTGTCTTGCCACCGGCCTGCTGTTCGTGCCACTGCAGGCTATCCTGCTTCCCGAGCGTTTCCCGACCCCACGGCCAACGGCTCCTTCTCTTCTTCGGGGCCGTGGGCTGCGCCTTCCCCACACTTGGCTTCTCTCTCAGGCAGAGGGGATGCTAGGGCAAAGAGTATTTCGCTCCATGCGGGTATCTTGCACCGTGCTTCGGAGACTAGCTCAGGCAAGCAGCAGCAAAATCCCCAAACCCAACTCTGATTTCCCAAGGAACGGTGAGCTTTCCCAGGGAAGATGCCTAGGCAAAGAGGTTGTTGCTTTATTTGGGTTTCTCCCACCGCGAGACACGGCTCAGGCAAGCAGCAGCAGCCCGCAGAACATTTCTCAGCGAATGCTGTGCTTTCGCAGAGGCTTTGGCTTGGAGCGAACAGCACTTTGCTGCTGCTTCCTCAGCAAGGCTTCAGTCGCGTCAGGGAAGACGAGCTGCAGGAGAGCTGATGCCTCTTGGGCCTTGCTTTCCCGGGCTCCAAGATCACGCCCGGGCTTCAACTTGCTTTGCCGAACTAAGCAGACACAGTCACAACCCTGCAGGAGCGTGCGTGTCCTAGCATGGCCCTCTATGCCTATTACCATCTCCCTGGGTAGGTAAGGCTTTGCTTTTTACTCTGGTGCTCAGGCAGACTCGGGGTCTCGGCCAGTGCCTTCAACACAGGAGAGAAGTGGCGACAGGATCACTGCACACGGCCCGTGCACTGGGATGGGGAACTGTGGGTCACTGTCTCCACTCTTTCCCGGCAGACCCCCTGCCACTCACATCGCTGCCACATCTTTGTGGAAGACGACATCTGACAGCCCGTTTCTCCATGGGGTTGTTTCTGTGATTTCCGGGTATGGCACCTGGTGGCAAGCCCAAGTCTGCCCTTGGGACAGGTGGCCAAGGAGATGCTGTCCCCTTGGGTCCAGAGGCACAGGACAGGCCTGCCTTCTGCCCAGACTCCTTCCTCAGAGTGGAGCACGCGCCTCTGCCCTAGTCGTCCCCTCATTTCTCCTTAGCAGCCAGGCTTCCATCTCTCCGCGCAGGGAGCGGGTGACACTTGTCTTGCCACAGGCCTGCTGTTCGTGCCACTGCAGGCTATCCTGCTTCCCGAGCGTTTCCCGACCCCACGGCCAACGGCTCCTTCTCTTCTTCGGGGCCGTGGGCTGCGCCTTCCCCACACTTGGCTTCTCTCTCAGGCAGAGGGGATGCTAGGGCAAAGAGTATTTCGCTCCATGCGGGTATCTTGCACCGTGCTTCGGAGATTAGCTCAGGCAAGCAGCAGCAGCATCCCCAAACCCAACTCTGATTTCCCAAGGAACGGTGAGCTTTCCCAGGGAAGATGCCTAGGCAAAGAGGTTGTTGCTGTATTTGGGTTTCTCCCACCGCGAGACTGGGCTCAGGCAAGCAGCAGCACCCCGCAGAACATTTCTCAGCGAATGCTGTGCTTTCGCAGAGGCTTTGGCTTGGAGCGAACAGCACTTCGCTGCTGCTTCCTCAGCAAGGCTTCAGTCGCGTCAGGGAAGACGAGCTGCAGGAGAGCTGATGCCTCTTGGGCCTTGCTTTCCCGGGCTCCAAGTTCACGCCCGGGCTTCACCTTGCTATGCCGAACTAAGCAGACACAGTCACAACCCTGCAGCAGCGTGCGTGTCCTAGCATGGCCCTCTATGCCTATTACCATCTCCTGGGGTAGGTAAGGCTTTGCCTTTAACTAAGGTGCTCAGGCAGACTCGGGGTCTCGGCCAGTGCCTTCAACGCAGGAGAGAAGTGGCGACAGGATCACTGCACACGGCCCGTGCACTGGGATGGGGAACTGTGGGTCACTGTCTCCACTCTTTCCCGGCAGACCCACTGCCACTCACATCGCTGCCACATCTTGGTGGAAGACGGCATCTGACTGCCCGTTTCTCCATGGGGTTGTTTCTGTGAGTTCCGGGTATGGCACCTGGTGGCAAGCCCAAGTCTGCCCTTGGGACAGGTGGCCAAGGAGATGCTGTCCCCTTGGGTCCAGAGGCACAGGACAGGCCTGCCTTCTGCCCAGACTCCTTCCTCAGAGTGGAGCACGCGCCTCTGCCCTAGTCGTCCCCTCATTTCTCCTTAGCAGCCAGGCTTCCATCTCTCCGCGCAGGGAGCGGGTGACACTTGTCTTGCCACCGGCCTGCTGTTCGTGCCACTGCAGGCTATCCTGCTTCCCGAGCGTTTCCCGACCCCACGGCCAACGGCTCCTTCTCTTCTTCGGGGCCGTGGGCTGCGCCTTTTCCACACTTGGCTTCTCTCTCAGGCAGAGGGGATGCTAGGGCAAAGAGTATTTCGCTCCATGCGGGTATCTTGCACCGTGCTTCGGAGACTAGCTCAGGCAAGCAGCAGCAGCATCCCCAAACCCAACTCTGATATCCCAAGGAACGCTGAGCTTTCCCAGGGAAGATGCCTAGGCAAAGAGGTTGTTGCTTTATTTGGGTTTCTCCCACCGCGAGACACGGCTCAGGCAAGCAGCAGCAGCCCGCAGAACATTTCTCAGCGAATGCTGTGCTTTCGCAGAGGCTTTGGCTTGGAGCGAACAGCACTTCGCTGCTGCTTCCTCAGCAAGGCTTCAGTCGCGTCAGGGAAGACGAGCTGCAGGAGAGCTGATGCCTCTTGGGCCTTGCTTTCCCGGGCTCCAAGTTCACGCCCGGGCTTCACCTTGCTATGCCGAACTAAGCAGACACAGTCACAACCCTGCAGCAGCGTGCGTGTCCTAGCATGGCCCTCTATGCCTATTACCATCTCCTGGGGTAGGTAAGGCTTTGCCTTTAACTAAGGTGCTCAGGCAGACTCGGGGTCTCGGCCAGTGCCTTCAACGCAGGAGAGAAGTGGCGACAGGATCACTGCACACGGCCCGTGCACTGGGATGGGGAACTGTGGGTCACTGTCTCCACTCTTTCCCGGCAGACCCACTGCCACTCACATCGCTGCCACATCTTGGTGGAAGACGGCATCTGACTGCCCGTTTCTCCATGGGGTTGTTTCTGTGAGTTCCGGGTATGGCACCTGGTGGCAAGCCCAAGTCTGCCCTTGGGACAGGTGGCCAAGGAGATGCTGTCCCCTTGGGTCCAGAGGCACAGGACAGGCCTGCCTTCTGCCCAGACTCCTTCCTCAGAGTGGAGCACGCGCCTCTGCCCTAGTCGTCCCCTCATTTCTCCTTAGCAGCCAGGCTTCCATCTCTCCGCGCAGGGAGCGGGTGACACTTGTCTTGCCACCGGCCTGCTGTTCGTGCCACTGCAGGCTATCCTGCTTCCCGAGCGTTTCCCGACCCCACGGCCAACGGCTCCTTCTCTTCTTCGGGGCCGTGGGCTGCGCCTTTTCCACACTTGGCTTCTCTCTCAGGCAGAGGGGATGCTAGGGCAAAGAGTATTTCGCTCCATGCGGGTATCTTGCACCGTGCTTCGGAGACTAGCTCAGGCAAGCAGCAGCAGCATCCCCAAACCCAACTCTGATATCCCAAGGAACGCTGAGCTTTCCCAGGGAAGATGCCTAGGCAAAGAGGTTGTTGCTTTATTTGGGTTTCTCCCACCGCGAGACACGGCTCAGGCAAGCAGCAGCAGCCCGCAGAACATTTCTCAGCGAATGCTGTGCTTTCGCAGAGGCTTTGGCTTGGAGCGAACAGCACTTTGCTGCTGCTTCCTCAGCAAGGCTTCAGTCGCGTCAGGGAAGACGAGCTGCAGGAGAGCTGGTGCCTCTTGGGCCTTCCTTTCCCGGGCTCCAAGTTCACGCACGGGCTTCAACTTGCTATGCCGAACTAAGCAGACACAGTCACAACCCTGCAGCAGCGTGCGTGTCCTAGCATGGCCCTCTATGCCTATTACCATCTCCTGGGGTAGGTAAGGCTTTGCCTTTTACTCTGGTGCTCAGGCAGACTCGGGGTCTCGGCCAGTGCCTTCAACACAGGAGAGAAGTGGCGACAGGATCACTGCACACGGCCCGTGCACTGGGATGGGGAACTGTGGGTCACTGTCTCCACTCTTTCCCGGCACACCCCCTGCCACTCACATCGCTGCCACATCTTGGTGGAAGACGGCATCTGACTGCCCGTTTCTCCATGGGGTTGTTTCTGTGAGTTCCGGGTATGGCACCTGGTGGCAAGCCCAAGTCTGCCCTTGGGACAGGTGGCCAAGGAGATGCTGTCCCCTTGGGTCCAGAGGCACAGGACAGGCCTGCCTTCTGCCCAGACTCCTTCCTCAGAGTGGAGCACGCGCCTCTGCCCTAGTCGTCCCCTCATTTCTCCTTAGCAGCCAGGCTTCCATCTCTCCGCGCAGGGAGCGGGTGACACTTGTCTTGCCACCGGCCTGCTGTTCGTGCCACTGCAGGCTATCCTGCTTCCCGAGCGTTTCCCGACCCCACGGCCAACGGCTCCTTCTCTTCTTCGGGGCCGTGGGCTGCGCCTTCCCCACACTTGGCTTCTCTCTCAGGCAGAGGGGATGCTAGGGCAAAGAGTATTTCGCTCCATGCGGGTATCTTGCACCGTGCTTCGGAGACTAGCTCAGGCAAGCAGCAGCAGCATCCCCAAACCCAACTCTGATTTCCCAAGGAACGGTGAGCTTTCCCTGGGAAGATGCCTAGGCAAAGAGGTTGTTGCTGTATTTGGGTTTCTCCCACCGCGAGACTGGGCTCAGGCAAGCAGCAGCACCCCGCAGAACATTTCTCAGCGAATGCTGTGCTTTCGCAGAGGCTTTGGCTTGGAGCGAACAGCACTTCGCTGCTGCTTCCTCAGCAAGGCTTCAGTCGCGTCAGGGAAGACGAGCTGAAGGAGAGCTGATGCCTCTTGGGCCTTGCTTTCCTGGGCTCCAAGTTCACGCCCGGGCTTCACCTTGCTATGGCGAACTAAGCAGACACAGTCACAACCCTGCAGCAGCGTGCGTGTCCTAGCATGGCCCTCTATGCCTATTACCATCTCCTGGGGTAGGTAAGGCTTTGCCTTTTACTAAGGTGCTCAGGCAGACTCGGGGTCTCGGCCAGTGCCTTCAACGCAGGAGAGAAGTGGCGACAGGATCACTGCACACGGCTCGTGCACTGGGAAGGGGAACTGTGGGTCACTGTCTCCACTCTTTCCCGGCAGACCCCCTGCCACTCCCATCGCTGCCACATCTTGGTGGAAGACGGCATCTGACTGCCCGTTTCTCCATGGGGTTGTTTCTGTGAGTTCCGGGTATGGCACCTGGTGGCAAGCCCAAGTCTGCCCTTGGGACAGGTGGCCAAGGAGATGCTGTCCCCTTGGGTCCAGAGGCACAGGACAGGCCTGCCTTCTGCCCAGACTCCTTCCTCAGAGTGGAGCACGCGCCTCTGCCCTAGTCGTCCCCTCATTTCTCCTTAGCAGCCAGGCTTCCATCTCTCCGCGCAGGGAGCGGGTGACACTTGACTTGCCACCGGCCTGCTGTTCGTGCCACTGCAGGCTATCCTGCTTCCCGAGCGTTTCCCGACCCCAAGGCCAACGGCTCCTTCTCTTCTTCGGGGCCGTGGGCTGCGCCTTCCCCACACTTGGCTTCTCTCTCAGGCAGAGGGGATGCTAGGGCAAAGAGTATTTCGCTCCATGCGGGTATCTTGCACCGTGCTTCGGAGACTAGCTCAGGCAAGCAGCAGCAGCATCCCCAAACCCAACTCTGATTTCCCAAGGAACGGTGAGCTTTCCCTGGGAAGATGCCTAGGCAAAGAGGTTGTTGCTGTATTTGGGTTTCTCCCACCGTGAGACTGGGCTCAGGCAAGCAGCAGCACCCCGCAGAACATTTCTCAGCGAATGCTGTGCTTTCGCAGAGGCTTTGGCTTGGAGCGAACAGCACTTCGCTGCTGCTTCCTCAGCAAGGCTTCAGTCGCGTCAGGGAAGACGAGCTGCAGGAGAGCTGATGCCTCTTGGGCCTTGCTTTCCCGGGCTCAAAGTTCACGCCCGGGCTTCACCTTGCTATGCCGAACTAAGCAGACACAGTCACAACCCTGCAGCAGCGTGCGTGTCCTAGCATGGCCCTCTATGCCTATTACCATCTCCTGGGGTAGGTAAGGCTTTGCCTTTAACTAAGGTGCTCAGGCAGACTCGGGGTCTCGGCCAGTGCCTTCAACGCAGGAGAGAAGTGGCGACAGGATCACTGCACACGGCCCGTGCACTGGGATGGGGAACTGTGGGTCACTGTCTCCACTCTTTCCCGGCAGACCCACTGCCACTCACATCGCTGCCACATCTTGGTGGAAGACGGCATCTGACTGCCCGTTTCTCCATGGGGTTGTTTCTGTGAGTTCCGGGTATGGCACCTGGTGGCAAGCCCAAGTCTGCCCTTGGGACAGGTGGCCAAGGAGATGCTGTCCCCTTGGGTCCAGAGGCACAGGACAGGCCTGCCTTCTGCCCAGACTCCTTCCTCAGAGTGGAGCACGCGCCTCTGCCCTAGTCGTCCCCTCATTTCTCCTTAGCAGCCAGGCTTCCATCTCTCCGCGCAGGGAGCGGGTGACACTTGTCTTGCCACCGGCCTGCTGTTCGTGCCACTGCAGGCTATCCTGCTTCCCGAGCGTTTCCCGACCCCACGGCCAACGGCTCCTTCTCTTCTTCGGGGCCGTGGGCTGCGCCTTCCCCACACTTGGCTTCTCTCTCAGGCAGAGGGGATGCTAGGGCAAAGAGTATTTCGCTCCATGCGGGTATCTTGCACCGTGCTTCGGAGACTAGCTCAGGCAAGCAGCAGCAGCATCCCCAAACCCAACTCTGATATCCCAAGGAACGGTGAGCTTTCCCAGGGAAGATGCCTAGGCAAAGAGGTTGTTGCTTTATTTGGGTTTCTCCCACCGCGAGACACGGCTCAGGCAAGCAGCAGCAGCCCGCAGAACATTTCTCAGCGAATGCTGTGCTTTCGCAGAGGCTTTGGCTTGGAGCGAACAGCACTTCGCTGCTGCTTCCTCAGCAAGGCTTCAGTCGCGTCAGGGAAGACGAGCTGCAGGAGAGCTGATGCCTCTTGGGCCTTGCTTTCCCGGGCTCCAAGATCACGCCCGGGCTTCACTTACTTTGCCGAACTAAGCAGACACAGTCACAACCCTGCAGGAGCGTGCGTGTCCTAGCATGGCCCTCTATGCCTATTACCATCTCCTGGGGTAGGTAAGGCTTTGCCTTTTACTCTGGTGCTCAGGCAGACTCGGGGTCTCGGCCAGTGCCTTCAACACAGGAGAGAAGTGGCGACAGGATCACTGCACACGGCCCGTACACTGGGATGAGGAACTGTGGGTCACTGTCTCCACTCTTTCCCGGCACACCCCTTGCCACTCACATCGCTGCCACATCTTTGTGGAAGACGACATCTGACTGCCCGTTTCTCCATGGGGTTGTTTCTGTGAGTTCCGGGTATGGCACCTGGTGGCAAGCCCAAGTCTGCCCTTGGGACAGGTGGCCAAGGAGATGCTGTCCCCTTGGGTCCAGAGGCACAGGACAGGCCTGCCTTCTGCCCAGACTCCTTCCTCAGAGTGGAGCACGCGCCTCTGCCCTAGTCGTCCCCTCATTTCTCCTTAGCAGCCAGGCTTCCATCTCTCCACGGAGGGAGCGGGTGACACTTGTCTTGCCACCGGCCTGCTGTTCGTGCCACTGCAGGCTATCCTGCTTCCCGAGCGTTTCCCGACCCCACAGCCAACGGCTCCTTCTCTTCTCCGGGGCCGTGTGCTGCGCCTTCCCCACACTTGGCTTCTCTCTCAGGCAGAGGGGATGCTAGGGCAAAGAGTATTTCGCTCCATGCGGGTATCTTGCACCGTGCTTCGGAGACTAGCTCAGGCAAGCAGCAGCAGCATCCCCAAACCCAACTCTGATTTCCCAAGGAATGGTGAGCTTTCCCAGGGGAGATGCCTATGCAAAGAGGTTGTTGCTGTATACGGGTTTCTCCCACCGCGAAACTGGGCACAGGCAAGCAGCAGCAGCCCGCAGAACATTTCTCAGCGAATGCTGTGCTTTCGCAGAGGCTTTGGCTTGGAGCGAACAGCACTTCGCTGCTGCTTCCTCAGCAAGGCTTCAGTCACGTCAGGGAAGACGAGCTGCAGGAGAGCTGATGCCTCTTGGGCCTTGCTTTCCCAGGCTCCAAGTTCACGCCCGGGCTTCACCTTGCTATGGCGAACTAAGCAGACACAGTCACAACCCTGCAGCAGCGTGCGTGTCCTAGCATGGCCCTCTATGCCTATTACCATCTCCTGGGGTAGGTAAGGCTTTGCCTTTTACTAAGGTGCTCAGGCAGACTCGGGGTCTCGGCCAGTGCCTTCAACGCAGGAGAGAAGTGGCGACAGGATCACTGCACACGGCCCGTGCACTGGGATGGGGAACTGTGGGTCACTGTCTCCACTCTTTCCCGGCAGACCCCCTGCCACTCACATCGCTGCCACATCTTGGTGGAAGATGGCATCTGACTGCCCGTTTCTCCATGGGGTTGTTTCTGTGAGTTCCGGGTATGGCACCTGGTGGCAAGCCCAAGTCTGCCCTTGGGACAGGTGGCCAAGGAGATGCTGTCCCCTTGGGTCCAGAGCTACAGGACAGGCCTGCCTTCTGCCCAGACTCCTTCCTCAGAGTGGAGCACGCGCCTCTGCCCTAGTCGTCCCCTCATTTCTCCTTAGCAGCCAGGCTTCCATCTCTCCGCGCAGGGAGCGGGTGACACTTGTCTTGCCACCGGCCTGCTGTTCGTGCCACTGCAGGCTATCCTGCTTCCCGAGCGTTTCCCGACCCCAAGGCCAACGGCTCCTTCTCTTCTTCGGGGCCGTGGGCTGCGCCTTCCCCACACTTGGCTTCTCTCTCAGGCAGAGGGGATGCTAGGGCAAAGAGTATTTCGCTCCATGCGGGTATCTTGCACCGTGCTTCGGAGACTAGCTCAGGCAAGCAGCAGCAGCATCCCCAAACCCAACTCTGATTTCCCAAGGAACGGTGAGCTTTCCCAGGGAAGATGCCTAGGCAAAGAGGTTGTTGCTGTATTTGGGTTTCTCCCACCGCGAGACTGGGCTCAGGCAAGCAGCAGCACCCCGCAGAACATTTCTCAGCGAATGCTGTGCTTTCGCAGAGGCTTTGGCTTGGAGCGAACAGCACTTCGCTGCTGCTTCCTCAGCAAGGCTTCAGTCGCGTCAGGGAAGACGAGCTGCAGGAGAGCTGATGCCTCTTGGGCCTTGCTTTCCCGGGCTCCAAGTTCACGCCCGGGCTTCACCTTGCTATGCCGAACTAAGCAGACACAGTCACAACCCTGCAGCAGCGTGCGTGTCCTAGCATGGCCCTCTATGCCTATTTCCATCTCCTGGGGTAGGTAAGGCTTTGCCTTTAACTAAGGTGCTCAGGCAGACTCGGGGTCTCGGCCAGTGCCTTCAACGCAGGAGAGAAGTGGCGACAGGATCACTGCACACGGCCCGTGCACTGGGATGGGGAACTGTGGGTCACTGTCTCCACTCTTTCCCGGCACACCCCCTGCCACTACATCGCTGCCACATCTTGGTGGAAGACGGCATCTGACTGCCCGTTTCTCCATGGGGTTGTTTCTGTGAGTTCCGGGTATGGCACCTGGTGGCAAGCCCAAGTCTGCCCTTGGGACAGGTGGCCAAGGAGATGCTGTCCCCTTGGGTCCAGAGGCACAGGACAGGCCTGCCTTCTGCCCAGACTCCTTCATCAGAGTGGAGCACGCGCCTCTGCCCTAGTCGTCCCCTCATTTCTCCTTAGCAGCCAGGCTTCCATCTCTCCGCGCAGGGAGCGGGTGACACTTGTCTTGCCACCGGCCTGCTGTTCGTGCCACTGCAGGCTATCCTGCTTCCCGAGCGTTTCCCGACCCCACGGCCAACGGCTCCTTCTCTTCTTCGGGGCCGTGGGCTGCGCCTTCCCCACACTTGGCTTCTCTCTCAGGCAGAGGGGATGCTAGGGCAAAGAGTATTTCGCTCCATGCGGGTATCTTGCACCGTGCTTCGGAGACTAGCTCAGGCAAGCAGCAGCAGCATCCCCAAACCCAACTCTGATATCCCAAGGAACGCTGAGCTTTCCCAGGGAAGATGCCTAGGCAAAGAGGTTGTTGCTTTATTTGGGTTTCTCCCACCGCGAGACTGGGCTCAGGCAAGCAGCAGCAGCCCGCAGAACATTTCTCAGCGAATGCTGTGCTTTCGCAGAGGCTTTGGCTTGGAGCGAACAGCACTTCGCTGCTGCTTCCTCAGCAAGGCTTCAGTCGCGTCAGGGAAGACGAGCTGCAGGAGAGCTGATGCCTCTTGGGCCTTGCTTTCCCGGGCTCCAAGATCACGCCCGGGCTTCAACTTGCTTTGCCGAACTAAGCAGACACAGTCACAACCCTGCAGGAGCGTGCGTGTCCTAGCATGGCCCTCTATGCCTATTACCATCTCCTGGGGTAGGTAAGGCTTTGCCTTTTACTCTGGTTGTCAGGCAGACTCGCGGTCTCGGCCAGTGCCTTCAACACAGGAGAGAAGTGGCGACAGGATCACTGCACACGGCCCGTGCACTGGGATGGGGAACTGTGGGTCACTGTCTCCACTCTTTCCCGGCACACCCCCTGCCACTCACATCGCTGCCCCATCTTGGAGGAAGACGGCATCTGACTGCCCGTTTCTCCATGGGGTTGTTTCTGTGAGTTCCGGGTATGGCACCTGGTGGCAAGCCCAAGTCTGCCCTTGGGACAGGTGGCCAAGGAGATGCTGTCCCCTTGGGTCCAGAGGCACAGGACAGGCCTGCCTTCTGCCCAGACTCCTTCCTCAGAGTGGAGCACGCGCCTCTGCCCTAGTCGTCCCCTCATTTCTCCTTAGCAGCCAGGCTTCCATCTCTCCGCGCAGGGAGCGGGTGACACTTGTCTTGCCACCGGCCTGCTGTTCGTGCCACTGCAGGCTCTCCTGCTTCCCGAGCGTTTCCCGACCCCACAGCCAACGGCTCCTTCTCTTCTCCGGGGCCGTGTGCTGCGCCTTCCCCACACTTGGCTTCTCTCTCAGGCAGAGGGGATGCTAGTGCAAAGAGTATTTCGCTCCATGCGGGTATCTTGCACCGTGCTTCGGAGACTAGCTCAGGCAAGCAGCAGTAGCATCCCCAAACCCAACTCTGATTTCCCAAGGAACAGTGAGCTGTCCCAGGGGAGATGCCTAGGCAAAGAGGTTGTTGCTGTGTACGGGTTTCTCCCACCGCGAGACTGGGCTCAGGCAAGCAGCAGCAGCCCGCAGAACATTTCTCAGCGAATGCTGTGCTTTCGCAGAGGCTTTGGCTTGGAGCGAACAGCACTTTGCTGCTGCTTCCTCAGCAAGGCTTCAGTCGCGTCAGGGAAGACGAGCTGCAGGAGAGCTGGTGCCTCTTGGGCCTTGCTTTCCCGGGCTCCAAGTTCACGCCCGGGCTTCACCTTGCTATGCCGAACTAAGCAGACACAGTCACAACCCTGCAGCAGCGTGCGTGTCCTAGCATGGCCCTCTATGCCTATTACCATCTCCTGGGGTAGGTAAGGCTTTGCCTTTTACTCTGGTGCTCAGGCAGACTCGGGGTCTCGGCCAGTGCCTTCAACACAGGAGAGAAGTGGCGACAGGATCACTGCACACGGCCCGTGCACTGGGATGGGGAACTGTGGGTCACTGTCTCCACTCTTTCCCGCACACCCCCTGCCACTCACATCGCTGCCACATCTTGGTGGAAGACGGCATCTGACTGCCCGTTTCTCCATGGGGTTGTTTCTGTGAGTTCCGGGTATGGCACCTGGTGGCAAGCCCAAGTCTGCCCTTGGGACAGGTGGCCAAGGAGATGCTGTCCCCTTGGGTCCAGAGGCACAGGACAGGCCTGCCTTCTGCCCAGACTCCTTCCTCAGAGTGGAGCACGCGCCTCTGCCCTAGTCGTCCCCTCATTTCTCCTTAGCAGCCAGGCTTCCATCTCTCCGCGCAGGGAGCGGGTGACACTTGTCTTGCCACCGGCCTGCTGTTCGTGCCACTGCAGGCAATCCTGCTTCCCGAGCGTTTCCCGACCCCACGGCCAACGGCTCCTACTCTTCTTCGGGGCCGTGTGCTGCGCCTTCCCCACACTTGGCTTCTCTCTCAGGCAGAGGGGATGCTAGGGCAAATAGTATTTCGCTCCATGCGGGTATCTTGCACCGTGCTTCGGAGACTAGCTCAGGCAAGCAGCAGCAGCATCCCCAAACCCAACTCTGATTTCCCAAGGAACGTTGTGCTTTCCTAGGGGAGATGCCAAGGCAGAGAGGCTTTCGATGTATGCGGGTTCCTCCCACCGCGAGACTGGGCTCAGGCAAGCAGCAGCAGCCCGCAGAACATTTCTCAGCGAATGTTGTGCTTTCGCAGAGGCTTTGGCTTGGAGCGAACAGCACTTCGCTGCTGCTTCCTCAGCAAGGCTTCAGTCGCGTCAGGGAAGAAGAGCTGCGGGAGAGCTGGTGCCTCTTGGGCCTTGCTTTTCCGGGCTCCATGTTCGCGTCCTGGGTTCACCCTCCCAGGCCAAACTAAGCAGTCACAGCCACAACCCTACAGTAGCATGCGTAGCCAGGGATGGCACTCTATGCACACTACCATCTCCCAGTGTAGGCGTCGCTTGGCCTTTTACTCTGGCGCTCAGGCGGACTCGCGGACTAGGACAGTGCTTTCCCCACAGGAAAGGATAGGTGACAGGATCCCTGCAAACCGCCCGTGCACTGATTAGGTAGCTTTGGTGGACTATCCCCACTCCTTCCCCTTAAACCCCGTGCCTCCTCCAGGCTTCCACATCCTGGAGGAAGACGGCATTGACTACCTGTTATTTCAGGTAACTGTTTCTGAAAGTTCAGCGTAGGCGCCTGGTGGCTAGCGCATGTCTGCCCCAGGGACAGGTGGCCAAGGAGCTGCTGTGTCCTTGGGCCCAGAGGCTCAGGACAGGCATGCTTTCTGCAAAGACTGCTTCCTAAGAGTGGAGCACGCGCCCTGTCCTACTCATCCCCTCCTGTCTCCATAGCAGCCAGGCTTCTGTCTCTCTGCACTGGGAGAGGGTGACACTTGTATTGCCACCGGCCGCGGGGCCTGCCAGGGCCGGCTCTCTTGATTCCCAACTGTTTCCAGTCCAGAAGGTCAACGGTTCCTGCTCTTCTCCAGGGGCAGCGTGCTGTACCTCCACAGACATTCTCCTGGGGAGCGAAGTGAAAAACGTGTCCCTTTCCTTAAGGCTCTTTCCAAAGACGCAACCGCGCTTCTCTCTCAGGCAGAGGGGATGCCCAGGCATAGAGGATTTTGTTCAATGCGGGTCCATTGCACCATGCTGAGGAGACCAGCTCTGGCAAACAGGAGCATCCTTCAGTCCGGACTCTGATTTTCCAAAGAATGCTGTGCTTTCCCAGAGGAGATGCCAGGGCAAAGAGGCTTTCGCTCTAGGCGGGTTTCTCCCATCGTGCTGCGAATACTAGGCTAAGGCAAGCAGCAACAGCAGCCCGCAGAACCGACTCTGATTTCGCAGCGACTGCTAAGCTTTCGCAGATGTTTTTAGCTTGGCATGAACCGTATTTAGCTGCTCCTTCCTCAGAAAGGCTTGGGTGTTCGCTCTGTCGCAGCAGGGAAGAAGAGCCACGGGAGAGCTGGTGCCTCTTGGGAATTGCTTTTCCGGCCTCCAAGTTCACGTCCAGGTTTCACCTTGCTATGCCGAACTAAGCAGACATGGTCACAACCCTGCAGCAGCTTGCGTTTCCTAGCATGGCACTCTATGCCTATTACCATCTCCTGGGCTAGGTAAGGCTTTGCCTTTTGCTTTGGCGCTCAGGTAGACTCGGGGTCTCGGCCAGTGCCTTCAACACAGGAGAGAAGTGGCGACAGGATCACTGCACACGGCCCGTGCACTGGGATGGGGAACTGTGGGTCACTGTCTCCACTCTTTCCCGGCACACCCCCTGCCACTCACATCGCTGCCACATCTTGGTGGAAGACGGCATCTGACTGCCCGTTTCTCCATGGGGTTGTTTCTGTGAGTTCCGGGTATGGCACCTGGTGGCAAGCCCAAGTCTGCCCTTGGGACAGGTGACCAAGGAGATGCTGTCCCCTTGGGTCCAGAGGCACAGGACAGGCCTGCCTTCTGCCCAGACTCCTTCCTCAGAGTGGTGCATGCGCCTCTGCCCTAGTCATCCCCTCATTTCTCCTTAGCAGCCAGGCTTTTGTCTCTCCGCGCAGGGAGCGGGTGACACTTGTCTTGCCACCGGCCTGCTGTTCGTGCCACTGCAGGCTATCCTGCTTCCCGAGCGTTTCCCGACCCCACGGCCAACGGCTCCTTCTCTTCTTGGGGCCGTGTACTGCGCCTTCCCCACACTTGGCTTCTCTCTCAGGCAGAGGGGATGCTAGGGCAAAGAGTATTTCGCTCCATGCGGGTATCTTGCACCGTGCTTCGGAGACTAGCTCAGGCAAGCTGCAGCAGCATCCCCAAACCCAACTCTGATTTCCCAAGGAACGGTGAGCTTTCCCAGGGAAGATGCCTAGGCAAAGAGGTTGTTGCTTTATTTGGGTTTCTCCCACCGCGAGACACGGCTCAGGCAAGCAGCAGCAGCCCGCAGAACATTTCTCAGCGAATGCTGTGCTTTCGCAGAGGCTTTGGCTTGGAGCGAACAGCACTTCGCTGCTGCTTCCTCAGCAAGGCTTCAGTCGCGTCAGGGAAGACGAGCTGCAGGAGAGCTGATGCCTCTTGGGCCTTGCTTTCCCGGGCTCCAAGATCACGCCCGGGCTTCAACTTGCTTTGCCGAACTAAGCAGACACAGTCACAACCCTGCAGGAGCGTGCGTGTCCTAGCATGGCCCTCTATGCCTATTACCATCTCCCTGGGTAGGTAAGGCTTTGCCTTTTACTCTGGTGCTCAGGCAGACTCGGGGTCTCGGCCAGTGCCTTCAACACAGGAGAGAAGTGGCGACAGGATCACTGCACACGGCCCGTGCACTGGGATGGGGAACTGTGGGTCACTGTCTCCACTCTTTCCCGGCAGACCACCTGCCACTCACATCGCTGCCACATATTTGTGGAAGACGACATCTGACAGCCCGTTTCTCCATGGGGTTGTTTCTGTGATTTCCGGGTATGGCACCTGGTGGCAAGCCCAAGTCTGCCCTTGGGACAGGTGGCCAAGGAGATGCTGTCCCCTTGGGTCCAGAGGCACAGGACAGGCCTGCCTTCTGCCCAGACTCCTTCCTCAGAGTGGAGCACGCGCCTCTGCCCTAGTCGTCCCCTCATTTCTCCTTAGCAGCCAGGCTTCCATCTCTCCGCGCAGGGAGCGGGTGACACTTGTCTTGCCACCGGCCTGCTGTTCGTGCCACTGCAGGCTATCCTGCTTCCCGAGCGTTTCCCGACCCCGCGGCCAACGGCTCCTTCTCTTCTTCGGGGCCGTGGGCTGCGCCTTCCCCACACTTGGCTTCTCTCTCAGGCAGAGGGGATGCTAGGGCAAAGAGTATTTCGCTCCATGCGGGTATCTTGCACCGTGCTTCGGAGACTAGCTCAGGCAAGCAGCAGCAGCATCCCCAAACCCAACTCTGATTTCCCAAGGAACGGTGAGCTTTCCCAGGGAAGATGCCTAGGCAAAGAGGTTGTTGCTGTATTTGGGTTTCTCCCACCGCGAGACTGGGCTCAGGCAAGCAGCAGCACCCCGCAGAACATTTCTCAGCGAATGCTGTGCTTTCGCAGAGGCTTTGGCTTGGAGCGAACAGCACTTCGCTGCTGCTTCCTCAGCAAGGCTTCAGTCGCGTCAGGGAAGACGAGCTGCAGGAGTGCTGGTGCCTCTTGGGCCTTGCTTTCCCGGGCTCCAAGTTCACGCCCGGGCTTCACCTTGCTATGCCGAACTAAGCAGACACAGTCACAACCCTGCAGCAGCGTGCGTGTCCTAGCATGGCCCTCTATGCCTATTACCATCTCCTGGGGTAGGTAAGGCTTTGCCTTTAACTAAGGTGCTCAGGCAGACTCGGGGTCTCGGCCAGTGCCTTCAACGCAGGAGAGAAGTGGCGACAGGATCACTGCACACGGCCCGTGCACTGGGATGGGGAACTGTGGGTCACTGTCTCCACTCTTTCCCGGCAGACCCCCTGCCACTCACATCGCTGCCACATCTTGGTGGAAGACGGCATCTGACTGCCCGTTTCTCCATGGGGTTGTTTCTGTGAGTTCCGGGTATGGCACCTGGTGGCAAGCCCAAGTCTGCCCTTGGGACAGGTGGCCAAGGAGATGCTGTCCCCTTGGGTCCAGAGGCACAGGACAGGCCTGCCTTCTGCCCAGACTCCTTCCTCAGAGTGGAGCACGCGCCTCTGCCCTAGTCGTCCCCTCATTTCTCCTTAGCAGCCAGGCTTCCATCTCTCCGCGCAGGGAGCGGGTGTCACTTGTCTTGCCACCGGCCTGCTGTTCGTGCCACTGCAGGCTCTCCTGCTTCCCGAGCGTTTCCCGACCCCACAGCCAACGGCTCCTTCTCTTCTCCGGGGCCGTGTGCTGCGCCTTCCCCACACTTGGCTTCTCTCTCAGGCAGAGGGGATGCTAGGGCAAAGAGTATTTCGCTCCATGCGGGTATCTTGCACCGTGCTTCGGAGACTAGCTCAGGCAAGCAGCAGCAGCATCCCCAAACCCAACTCTGATATCCCAAGGAACGGTGAGCTTTCCCAGGGAAGATGCCTAGGCAAAGAGGTTGTTGCTTTATTTGGGTTTCTCCCACCGCGAGACACGGCTCAGGCAAGCAGCAGCAGCCCGCAGAACATTTCTCAGCGAATGCTGTGCTTTCGCAGAGGCTTTGGCTTGGAGCGAACAGCACTTCGCTGCTGCTTCCTCAGCAAGGCTTCAGTCGCGTCAGGGAAGACGAGCTGCAGGAGAGCTGATGCCTCTTGGGCCTTGCTTTCCCGGGCTCCAAGATCACGCCCGGGCTTCAACTTGCTTTGCCGAACTAAGCAGACACAGTCACAACCCTGCAGTAGCGTGCGTGTCCTAGCATGGCCCTCTATGCCTATTACCATCTCCTGGGGTAGGTAAGGCTTTGCCTTTTACTCTGGTGCTCAGGCAGACTCGGGGTCTCGGCCAGTGCCTTCAACACAGGAGAGAAGTGGCGACAGGATCACTGCACACGGCCCGTACACTGGGATGAGGAACTGTGGGTCACTGTCTCCACTCTTTCCCGGCACACCCCTTGCCACTCACATCGCTGCCACATCTTTGTGGAAGACGACATCTGACTGCCCGTTTCTCCATGGGGTTGTTTCTGTGAGTTCCGGGTATGGCACCTGGTGGCAAGCCCAAGTCTGCCCTTGGGACAGGTGGCCAAGGAGATGCTGTCCCCTTGGGTCCAGAGGCACAGGACAGGCCTGCCTTCTGCCCAGACTCCTTCCTCAGAGTGGAGCACGCGCCTCTGCCCTAGTCGTCCCCTCATTTCTCCTTAGCAGCCAGGCTTCCATCTCTCCGCGCAGGGAGCGGGTGACACTTGTCTTGCCACCGGCCTGCTGTTCGTGCCACTGCAGGCTATCCTGCTTCCCGAGCGTTTCCCGACCCCACAGCCAACGGCTCCTTCTCTTCTCCGGGGCCGTGTGCTGCGCCTTCCCCACACTTGGCTTCTCTCTCAGGCAGAGGGGATGCTAGGGCAAAGAGTATTTCGCTCCATGCGGGTATCTTGCACCGTGCTTCGGAGACTAGCTCAGGCAAGCAGCAGCAGCATCCCCAAACCCAACTCTGATTTCCCAAGGAATGGTGAGCTTTCCCAGGGGAGATGCCTATGCAAAGAGGTTGTTGCTGTATACGGGTTTCTCCCACCGCGAAACTGGGCTCAGGCAAGCAGCAGCAGCCCGCAGAACATTTCGCAGCGAATGCTGTGCTTTCGCAGAGGCTTTGGCTTGGAGCGAACAGCACTTTGCTGCTGCTTCCTCAGCAAGGCTTCAGTCGCGTCAGGGAAGACGAGCTGCAGGAGAGCTGGTGCCTCTTGGGCCTTGCTTTCCCGGGCTCCAAGTTCACGCCCGGGCTTCACCTACTATGGCGAACTAAGCAGACACAGTCACAACCCTGCAGCAGCGTGTGTGTCCTAGCATGGCCCTCTATGCCTATTACCATCTCCTGGGGTAGGTAAGGCTTTGCCTTTTACTCTGATGCTCAGGCAGACTCGGGGTCTCGGCCAGTGCCTTCAACACAGGAGAGAAGTGGCGACAGGATCACTGCACACGGCCCGTGCACTGGGATGGGGAACTGTGGGTCACTGTCTCCACTCTTTCCCGGCAGACCCCCTGCCACTCACATCGCTGCCACATCTTGGTGGAAGACGGCATCTGACTGCCCGTTTCTCCATGGGGTTGTTTCTGTGATTTCCGGGTATGGCACCTGGTGGCAAGCCCAGGTCTGCCCTTGGGACAGGTGGCCAAGGAGATGCTGTCCCCTTGGGTCCAGAGGCACAGGACAGGCCTGCCTTCTGCCCAGACTCCTTCCTCAGAGCGGAGCACGCGCCTCTGCCCTAGTCGTCCCCTCATTTCTCCTTAGCAGCCAGGCTTCCATCTCTCCGCGCAGGGAGCGGGTGACACTTGTCTTGCCACCGGCCTGCTGTTCGTGCCACTGCAGGCTATCCTGCTTCCCGAGCGTTTCCCGACCCCACGGCCAACGGCTCCTTCTCTTCTTCGGGGCCGTTGGCTGCGCCTTCCCCACACTTGGCTTCTCTCTCAGGCAGAGGGGATGCTAGGGCAAAGAGTATTTCGCTCCATGCGGGTATCTTGCACCGTGCTTCGGAGACTAGCTCAGGCAAGCAGCAGCAGCATCCCCAAACCCAACTCTGATTTCCCAAGGAACGGTGAGCTCTCCCAGGGAAGATGCCTAGGCAAAGAGGTTGTTGCTGTATTTGGGTTTCTCCCACCGCGAGACTGGGCTCAGGCAAGCAGCAGCACCCCGCAGAACATTTCTCAGCGAATGCTGTGCTTTCGCAGAGGCTTTGGCTTGGAGCGAACAGCACTTCGCTGCTGCTTCCTCAGCAAGGCTTCAGTCGCGTCAGGGAAGACGAGCTGCAGGAGAGCTGATGCCTCTTGGGCCTTGCTTTCCCGGGCTCCAAGTTCAAGCCCGGGCTTCACCTTGCTATGGCGAACTAAGCAGACACAGTCACAACCCTGCAGTAGCGTGCGTGTCCTAGCATGGCCCTCTATGCCTATTACCATCTCCTGGGGTAGGTAAGGCTTTGCCTTTTATTAAGGTGCTCAGGCAGACTCGGGGTCTCGGCCAGTGCCTTCAACGCAGGAGCAAGTGGCGACAGGATCACTGCACACGGCCCGTGCACTGGGATGGGGAACTGTGGGTCACTGTCTCCACTCTTTCCCGGCAGACCCCCTGCCACTCACATCGCTGCCACATCTTGGTGGAAGACGGCATCTGACTGCCCGTTTCTCCATGGGGTTGTTTCTGTGAGTTCCGGGTATGGCACCTGGTGGCAAGCCCAAGTCTGCCCTTGGGACAGGTGGCCAAGGAGATGCTGTCCCCTTGGGTCCAGAGGCACAGGACAGGCCTGCCTTCTGCCCAGACTCCTTCCTCAGAGTGGAGCACGCGCCTCTGCCCTAGTCGTCCCCTCATTTCTCCTTAGCAGCCAGGCTTCCATCTCTCCGCGCAGGGAGCGGGTGACACTTGTCTTGCCACCGGCCTGCTGTTCGTGCCACTGCAGGCTATCTTGCTTCCCGAGCGTTTCCCGACCCCACAGCCAACGGCTCCTTCTCTTCTCCAGGGCCGTGTGCTGCGCCTTCCCCACACTTGGCTTCTCTCTCAGGCAGAGGGGATGCTAGGGCAAAGAGTATTTCGCTCCAGGCGGGTATCTTGCACCGTGCTTCGGAGACTAGCTCAGGCAAGCAGCAGCAGCATCCCCAAACCCAACTCTGATTTCCCAAGGAACGGTGAGCTTTCCCAGGGGAGATGCCTAGGCAAAGAGGTTGTTGCTGTATACGGGTTTCTCCCACCGCGAAACTGGGCTCAGGCAAGCAGCAGCAGCCCGCAGAACATTTCTCAGCGAAATCTGTGCTTTCGCAGAGGCTTTGGCTTGGAGCGAATAGCACTTTGCTGCTGCTTCCTCAGCAAGGCTTCAGTCGCGTCAGGGAAGACGAGCTGCAGGAGAGCTGGTGCCTCTTGGGCCTTGCTTTCCCGGGCTCCAAGTTCACGCCCGGGCTTCACCTTGCTATGCCGAACTAAGCAGACACAGTCACAACCCTGCAGCAGCGTGCGTGTCCTAGCATGGCCCTCTATGCCTATTACCATCTCCTGGGGTAGGTAAGGCTTTGCCTTTTACTAAGGTGCTCAGGCAGACTCGGGGTCTCGGCCAGTGCCTTCAATGCAGGAGAGAAGTGGCGACAGGATCACTGCGCACGGCCCGTGCACTGGGATGGGGAACTGTGGTTCACTGTCTCCACTCTTTCCCGCACACCCCCTGCCACTCACATCGCTGCCACATCTTGGTGGAAGACGGCATTTGACTGCCCGTTTCTCCATGGGGTTGTTTCTGTGAGTTCCGGGTATGGCACCTGGTGGCAAGCAAAAGCCTAACCTTGGGACAGGTGGCCAAGGAGATGCTGTCCCCTTGGGTCCAGCGGCACAGGACAGGCCTGCCTTCTGCCCAGACTCCTTCCTCAGAGTGGAGCACGCGCCTCTGCCCTAGTCGTCCCCTCATTTCTCCTAAGCAGCCAGGCTTCCATCTCTCCGCGCAGGGAGCGGGTGACACTTGTCTTGCCACCGGCCTGCTGTTCGTGCCACTGCAGGCTATCCTGCTTCCCGAGCGTTTCCCGACCCCACGGCCAACGGCTCCTTCTCTTCTTCGGGGCCGTGTGCTGCGCCTTCCCCACACTTGGCTTCTCTCTCAGGCAGAGGGGATGCTAGGGCAAAGAGTATTTCGCTCCATGCGGGTATCTTGCACCGTGCTTCGGAGACTAGCTCAGGCAAGCAGCAGCAGCATCCCCAAACCCAACTCTGATTTCCCAAGGAACGGTGAGCTTTCCCAGGGGAGATGCCTAGGCAAAGAGGTTGTTGCTGTATACGGGTTTCTCCCACCGCGAAACTGGGCTCAGGCAAGCAGCAGCAGCCCGCAGAACATTTCTCAGCGAATGCTGTGCTTTCGCAGAGGCTTTGGCTTGGAGCGAACAGCACTTTGCTGCTGCTTCCTCAGCAAGGCTTCAGTCGCTTCAGGGAAGACGAGCTGCAGGAGAGCTGGTGCCTCTTGGGCCTTGCTTTCCCGTCCTCCAAGTTCACGCCCGGGCTTCACCTTGCTATGCCGAACTAAGCAGACACAGTCACAACCCTGCAGCAGCGTGCGTTTCCTACCATGGCCCTCTATGCCTATTACCATCTCCTGGGGTAGGTAAGGCTTTGCCTTTTACTCTGGTGCTCAGGCAGACTCGGGGTCTCGGCCAGTGCCTTCAACAAAGGAGAGAAGTGGCGACAGGATCACTGCACACGGCCCGTGCACTGGGATGGGGAACTGTGGGTCACTGTCTCCACTATTTCCCGCACACCCCCTGCCACTCACATCGCTGCCACATCTTGGTGGAAGACGGCATCTGACTGCCCGTTTCTCCATGGGGTTGTTTCTGTGAGTTCCGGGTATGGCACCTGGTGGCAAGCAAAAGTCTGCCCTTGGGACAGGTGGCCAAGGAGATGCTGTCCCCTTGGGTCCAGCGGCACAGGACAGGCCTGCCTTCTGCCCAGATTCCTTCCTCAGAGTGGAGCACGCGCCTCTGCCCTAGTCGTCCCCTCATTTCTCCTTAGCAGCCAGGCTTCCATCTCTCCGCGCAGGGAGCGGGTGACACTTGTCTTGCCACCGGCCTGCTGTTCGTGCCACTGCAGGCTATCCTGCTTCCCGAGCGTTTCCCGACCCCACGGCCAACGGCTCCTTCTCTTCTTCGGGGCCGTGTGCTGCGCCTTCCCCACACTTGGCTTCTCTCTCAGGCAGAGGGGATGCTAGGGCAAAGAGTATTTCGCTCCATGCGGGTATCTTGCACCGTGCTTCGGAGACTAGCTCAGGCAAGCAGCAGCAGCATCCCCAAACCCAACTCTGATTTCCCAAGGAACGGTGAGCTTTCCCAGGGGAGATGCCTAGGCAAAGAGGTTGTTGCTGTATACGGGTTTCTCCCACCGCGAAACTGGGCTCAGGCAAGCAGCAGCAGCCCGCAGAACATTTCTCAGCGAATGCTGTGCTTTCGCAGAGGCTTTGGCTTGGAGCGAACAGCACTTTGCTGCTGCTTCCTCAGCAAGGCTTCAGTCGCTTCAGGGAAGACAAGCTGCAGGAGAGCTGGTGCCTCTTGGGCCTTGCTTTCCCGTCCTCCAAGTTCACGCCCGGGCTTCACCTTGCTATGCCGAACTAAGCAGACACAGTCACAACCCTGCAGCAGCGTGCGTTTCCTACCATGGCCCTCTATGCCTATTACCATCTCCTGGGGTAGGTAAGGCTTTGCCTTTTACTCTGGTGCTCAGGCAGACTCGGGGTCTCGGCCAGTGCCTTCAACAAAGGAGAGAAGTGGCGACAGGATCACTGCACACGGCCCGTGCACTGGGATGGGGAACTGTGGGTCACTGTCTCCACTATTTCCCGCACACCCCCTGCCACTCACATCGCTGCCACATCTTGGTGGAAGACGGCATCTGACTGCCCGTTTCTCCATGGGGTTGTTTCTGTGAGTTCCGGGTATGGCACCTGGTGGCAAGCAAAAGTCTGCCCTTGGGACAGGTGGCCAAGGAGATGCTGTCCCCTTGGGTCCAGCGGCACAGGACAGGCCTGCCTTCTGCCCAGATTCCTTCCTCAGAGTGGAGCACGCGCCTCTGCCCTAGTCGTCCCCTCATTTCTCCTTAGCAGCCAGGCTTCCATCTCTCCGCGCAGGGAGCGGGTGACACTTGTCTTGCCACCGGCCTGCTGTTCGTGCCACTGCAGGCTATCCTGCTTCCCGAGCGTTTCCCGACCCCACGGCCAACGGCTCCTTCTCTTCTTCGGGGCCGTGTGCTGCGCCTTCCCCACACTTGGCTTCTCTCTCAGGTCGAGGGTATGCTAGGGCAAAGAGTATTTCGCTCCATGCGGGTATCTTGCACCGTGCTTCGGAGACTAGCTCAGGCAAGCAGCAGCAGCATCCCCAAACCCAACTCTGATTTCCCAAGGAACGGTGAGCTTTCCCAGGGAAGATGCCTAGGCAAAGAGGTTGTTGCTGTATTTGGGTTCCTCCCACCGCGAGACTGGGCTCAGGCAAGCAGCAGCAGCCCGCAGAACATTTCTCAGCGAATGTGTGCTTTCGCAGAGGCTTTGGTTTGGATTGAACAGCACTTTGCTGCTGCTTCCTCAGCAAGGCTTCAGTCGCGTCAGTGAAGACGAGCTGCAGGAGAGCTGATGCCTCTTGGTCCTTGCTTTCCCGGGCTCCAAATTCACGCCTGGGCTTCACCTTGCTATGCCGAACTAAGCAGACACAGTCACAACCCTGCAGCAGCGTGCGTGTCCTAGCATGGCCCTCTATGCCTATTACCATCTCCTGGGGTAGGTAAGGCTTTGCCTTTTACTCTGGTTGTCAGGCATACTCGCGGTCTCGGCCAGTGCCTTCAACACAGGAGAGAAGTGGCGACAGGATCACTGCACACGGCCCGTGCACTGGGATGGGGAACTGTGGGTCACTGTCTCCACTCTTTCCCGGCACACCCCCTGCCACTCACATCGCTGCCCCATCTTGGAGGAAGACGGCATCTGACTGCCCGTTTCTCCATGGGGTTGTTTCTGTGAGTTCCGGGTATGGCACCTGGTGGCAAGCCCAAGTCTGCCCTTGGGACAGGTGGCCAAGGAGATGCTGTCCCCTTGGGTCCAGAGGCACAGGACAGGCCTGCCTTCTGCCCAGACCCCTTCCTCAGAGTGGAGCACGCGCCTCTGCCCTAGTCGTCCCCTCATTTCTCCTTAGCAGCCAGGCTTCCATCTCTCCGCGCAGGGAGCGGGTGACACTTGTCTTGCCACCGGCCTGCTGTTCGTGCCACTGCAGGCTATCCTGCTTCCCGAGCGTTTCCCGACCCCACAGCCAACGGCTCCTTCTCTTCTCCGTGGCCGTGTGCTGCGCCTTCCCCACACTTGGCTTCTCTCTCAGGCAGAGGGGATGCTAGGGCAAAGAGTATTTCGCTCCATGCGGGTATCTTGCACCGTGCTTCGGAGACTAGCTCAGGCAAGCAGCAGCAGCATCCCCAAACCCAACTCTGATTTCCCAAGGAACGGTGAGCTTTCCCAGGGGAGATGCCTAGGCAAAGAGGTTGTTGCTGTGTACGGGTTTCTCCCACCGCGAGACTGGGCTCAGGCAAGCAGCAGCAGCCCGCAGAACATTTCTCAGCGAATGCTGTGCTTTCGCAGAGGCTTTGGCTTGGAGCGAACAGCACTTTGCTGCTGCTTCCTCAGCAAGGCTTCAGTCGCGTCAGGGAAGACGAGCTGCAGGAGAGCTGGTGCCTATTGGGCCTTGCTTTCCCGGGCTCCAAGTTCACGCCCGGGCTTCACCTTGCTATGCCGAACTAAGCAGACACAGTCACAACCCTGCAGCAGCGTGCGTGTCCTAGCATGGCCCTCTATGCCTATTACCATCTCCTGGGGTAGGTAAGGCTTTGCCTTTTACTCTGGTGCTCAGGCAGACTCGGGGTCTCGGCCAGTGCCTTCAACACAGGAGAGAAGTGGCGACAGGATCACTGCACACGGCCCGTGCACTGGGATGGGGAACTGTGGGTCACTGTCTCCACTCTTTCCCGCACACCCCCTGCCACTCACATCGCTGCCACATCTTGGTGGAAGACGGCATCTGACTGCCCGTTTCTCCATGGGGTTGTTTCTGTGAGTTCCGGGTATGGCACCTGGTGGCAAGCCCAAGTCTGCCCTTGGGACAGGTGGCCAAGGAGATGCTGTCCCCTTGGGTCCAGAGGCACAGGACAGGCCTGCCTTCTGCCCAGACTCCTTCCTCAGAGTGGAGCACGCGCCTCTGCCCTAGTCGTCCCCTCATTTCTCCTTAGCAGCCAGGCTTCCATCTCTCCGCGCAGGGAGCGGGTGACACTTGTCTTGCCACCGGCCTGCTGTTCGTGCCACTGCAGGCTATCCTGCTTCCCGAGCGTTTCCCGACCCCACGGCCAACGGCTCCTACTCTTCTTCGGGGCCGTGTGCTGCGCCTTCCCCACACTTGGCTTCTCTCTCAGGCAGAGGGGATGCTAGGGCAAAGAGTATTTCGCTCCATGCGGGTATCTTGCACCGTGCTTCGGAGACTAGCTCAGGCAAGCAGCAGCAGCATCCCCAAACCCAACTCTGATTTCCCAAGGAACGTTGTGCTTTCCTAGGGGAGATGCCAAGGCAGAGAGGCTTTCGATGTATGCGGGTTCCTCCCACCGCGAGACTGGGCTCAGGCAAGCAGCAGCAGCCCGCAGAACATTTCTCAGCGAATGTTGTGCTTTCGCAGAGGCTTTGGCTTGGAGCGAACAGCACTTCGCTGCTGCTTCCTCAGCAAGGCTTCAGTCGCGTCAGGGAAGAAGAGCTGCGGGAGAGCTGGTGCCTCTTGGGCCTTGCTTTTCCGGGCTCCATGTTTGCGTCCTGGGTTCACCCTCCCAGGCCAAACTAAGCAGTCACAGCCACAACCCTACAGTAGCATGCGTAGCCAGGGATGGCACTCTATGCACACTACCATCTCCCAGTGTAGGCGTCGCTTGGCCTTTTACTCTGGCGCTCAGGCGGACTCGCGGACTAGGACAGTGCTTTCCCCACAGGAAAGGATAGGTGACAGGATCCCTGCAAACCGCCCGTGCACTGATTAGGTAGCTTTGGTGGACTATCCCCACTCCTTCCCCTTAAACCCCGTGCCTCCTCCAGGCTTCCACATCCTGGAGGAAGACGGCATTGACTACCTGTTATTTCAGGTAACTGTTTCTGAAAGTTCAGCATAGGCGCCTGGTGGCTAGCGCATGTCTGCCCCAGGGACAGGTGGCCAAGGAGCTGCTGTGTCCTTGGTTCCAGAGGCTCAGGACAGGCATGCTTTCTGCAAAGACTGCTTCCTAAGAGTGGAGCACGCGCCCTGTCCTACTCATCCCCTCCTGTCTCCATAGCAGCCAGGCTTCTGTCTCTCTGCACTGGGAGAGGGTGACACTTGTATTGCCACCGGCCGCGGGGCCTGCCAGGGCCGGCTCTCTTGATTCCCAACTGTTTCCAGTCCAGAAGGTCAACGGTTCCTGCTCTTCTCCAGGGGCAGCGTGCTGTACCTCCACAGACATTCTCCTGGGGAGCGAAGTGAAAAACGTGTCCCTTTCCTTAAGGCTCTTTCCAAAGACGCAACCGCGCTTCTCTCTCAGGCAGAGGGGATGCCCAGGCATAGAGGATTTTGTTCAATGCGGGTCCATTGCACCATGCTGAGGAGACCAGCTCTGGCAAACAGGAGCATCCTTCAGTCCGGACTCTGATTTTCCAAAGAATGCTGTGCTTTCCCAGAGGAGATGCCAGGGCAAAGAGGCTTTCGCTCTAGGCGGGTTTCTCCCATCGTGCTGCGAATACTAGGCTAAGGCAAGCAGCAACAGCAGCCCGCAGAACCGACTCTGATTTCGCAGCGACTGCTAAGCTTTCGCAGATGTTTTTAGCTTGGCATGAACCGTATTTAGCTGCTCCTTCCTCAGAAAGGCTTGGGTGTTCGCTCTGTCGCAGCAGGGAAGAAGAGCCACGGGAGAGCTGGTGCCTCTTGGGAATTGCTTTTCCGGCCTCCAAGTTCACGTCCAGGTTTCACCTTGCTATGCCGAACTAAGCAGACATGGTCACAACCCTGCAGCAGCTTGCGTTTCCTAGCATGGCACTCTATGCCTATTACCATCTCCTGGGCTAGGTAAGGCTTTGCCTTTTGCTTTGGCGCTCAGGCAGACTCGGGGTCTCGGCCAGTGCCTTCAACACAGGAGAGAAGTGGCGACAGGATCACTGCACACGGCCCGTGCACTGGGATGGGGAACTGTGGGTCACTGTCTCCACTCTTTCCCGGCACACCCCCTGCCACTCACATCGCTGCCACATCTTGGTGGAAGACGGCATCTGACTGCCCGTTTCTCCATGGGGTTGTTTCTGTGAGTTCCGGGTATGGCACCTGGTGGCAAGCCCAAGTCTGCCCTTGGGACAGGTGACCAAGGAGATGCTGTCCCCTTGGGTCCAGAGGCACAGGACAGGCCTGCCTTCTGCCCAGACTCCTTCCTCAGAGTGGTGCATGCGCCTCTGCCCTAGTCGTCCCCTCATTTCTCCTTAGCAGCCAGGCTTCCATCTCTCCGCGCAGGGAGCGGGTTCGTGCCACTGCAGGCTATCCTGCTACCCGAGCGTTTCCCGACCCCACGGCCAACGGCTCCTTCTCTTCTTGGGGCCGTGTGCTGCGCCTTCCCCACACTTGGCTTCTCTCTCAGGCAGAGGGGATGCTAGGGCAAAGAGTATTTCGCTCCATGCGGGTATCTTGCACCGTGCTTCGGAGACTAGCTCAGGCAAGCAGCAGCAGCATCCCCAAACCCAACTCTGATTTCCCAAGGAACGGTGAGCTTTCCCAGGGAAGATGCCTAGGCAAAGAGGTTGTTGCTGTATTTGGGTTCCTCCCACCGCGAGACTGGGCTCAGGCAAGCAGCAGCAGCCCGCAGAACATTTCTCAGCGAATGTGTGCTTTCGCAGAGGCTTTGGCTTGGAGCGAACAGCACTTTGCTGCTGCTTCCTCAGCAAGGCTTCAGTCGCGTCACGGAAGACGAGCTGCAGGAGAGCTGATGCCTCTTGGGCCTTGCTTTCCCGGGCTCCAAGTTCACGCCCGGGCTTCACCTTGCTATGCCGAACTAAGCAGACACCGTCACAACCCTGCAGCAGCGTGCGTGTCCTAGCATGGCCCTCTATGCCTATTACCATCTCCTGGGGTAGGTAAGGCTTTGCCTTTTACTCTGGTTGTCAGGCAGACTCGGGGTCTCGGCCAGTGCCTTCAACACAGGAGAGAAGTGGCGACAGGATCACTGCACACGGCCCGTGCACTGGGATGGGGAACTGTGGGTAACTGTCTCCACTCTTTCCCGGCAGACCCCCTGCCACTCACATCGCTGCCACATCTTGGTGGAAGACGGCATCTGACTGCCCGTTTCTCCATGGGGTTGTTTCTGTGAGTTCCGGGTATGGCACCTGGTGGCAAGCCCAAGTCTGCCCTTGGGACAGGTGGCCAAGGAGATGCTGTCCCCTTGGGTCCAGAGGCACAGGACAGGCCTGCCTTCTGCCCAGACTCCTTCCTCAGAGTGGAGCACGCGCCTCTGCCCTAGTCGTCCCCTCATTTCTCCTTAGCAGCCAGGCTTCCATCTCTCCGCACAGGGAGCGGGTGACACTTGTCTTGCCACCGGCCTGCTGTTCGTGCCACTGCAGGCTATCCTGCTTCCCGAGCGTTTCCCGACCCCACAGCCAACGGCTCCTTCTCTTCTCCGGGGCCGTGTGCTGCGCCTTCCCCACACTTGGCTTCTCTCTCAGGCAGAGGGGATGCTAGGGCAAAGAGTATTTCGCTCCATGCAGGTATCTTGCACCGTGCTTCGGAGACTAGCTCAGGCAAGCAGCAGCAGCATCCCCAAACCCAACTCTGATTTCCCAAGGAACGGTGAGCTTTCCCAGGGGAGATGCCTAGGCAAAGAGGTTGTTGCTGTGTACGGGTTTCTCCCACCGCGAGACTGGGCTCAGGCAAGCAGCAGCAGCCCGCAGAACATTTCTCAGCGAATGCTGTGCTTTCGCAGAGGCTTTGGCTTGGAGCGAACAGCACTTTGCTGCTGCTTCCTCAGCAAGGCTTCAGTCGCGTCAGGGAAGACGAGCTTCAGGAGAGCTGGTGCCTCTTGGGCCTTGCTTTTCCGGGCTCCATGTTCGCGTCCTGGGTTCACCCTCCCAGGCCAAACTAAGCAGTCACAGCCACAACCCTACAGTAGCATGCGTAGCCAGGGATGGCACTCTATGCACACTACCATCTCCCAGTGTAGGCGTCGCTTGGCCTTTTACTCTGGCGCTCAGGCGGACTCGCGGACTAGGACAGTGCTTTCCCCACAGGAAAGGATCGGTGACAGGATCCCTGCAAACCGCCCGTGCACTGATTAGGTAGCTTTGGTGGACTATCCCCACTCCTTCCCCTTAAACCCCGTGCCTCCTCCAGGCTTCCACATCCTGGAGGAAGACGGCATTGACTACCTGTTATTTCAGGTAACTGTTTCTGAAAGTTCAGCGTAGGCGCCTGGTGGCTAGCGCATGTCTGCCCCAGGGACAGGTGGCCAAGGAGCTGCTGTGTCCTTGGGCCCAGAGGCTCAGGACAGGCATGCTTTCTGCAAAGACTGCTTCCTAAGAGTGGAGCACGCGCCCTGTCCTACTCATCCCCTCCTGTCTCCATAGCAGCCAGGCTTCTGTCTCTCTGCACTGGGAGAGGGTGACACTTGTATTGCCACCGGCCGCGGGGCCCGCCAGGGCCGGCTCTCTTGATTCCCAACTGTTTCCAGTCCAGAAGGTCAACGGTTCCTGCTCTTCTCCAGGGGCAGCGTGCTGTACCTCCACAGACATTCTCCTGGGGAGCGAAGTGAAAAACGTGTCCCTTTCCTTAAGGCTCTTTCCAAAGACGCAACCGCGCTTCTCTCTCAGGCAGAGGGGATGCCCAGGCATAGAGGATTTTGTTCAATGCGGGTCCATTGCACCATGCTGAGGAGACCAGCTCTGGCAAACAGGAGCATCCTTCAGTCCGGACTCTGATTTTCCAAAGAATGCTGTGCTTTCCCAGAGGAGATGCCAGGGCAAAGAGGCTTTCGCTCTAGGCGGGTTTCTCCCATCGTGCTGCGAATACTAGGCTAAGGCAAGCAGCAACAGCAGCCCGCAGAACCGACTCTGATTTCGCAGCGACTGCTAAGCTTTCGCAGATGTTTTTAGCTTGGCATGAACCGTATTTAGCTGCTCCTTCCTCAGAAAGGCTTGGGTGTTCGCTCTGTCGCAGCAGGGAAGAAGAGCCACGGGAGAGCTGGTGCCTCTTGGGAATTGCTTTTCCGGCCTCCAAGTTCACGTCCAGGTTTCACCTTGCTATGCCGAACTAAGCAGACATGGTCACAACCCTGCAGCAGCTTGCGTTTCCTAGCATGGCACTCTATGCCTATTACCATCTCCTGGGCTAGGTAAGGCTTTGCCTTTTGCTTTGGCGCTCAGGCAGACTCGGGGTCTCGGCCAGTGCCTTCAACACAGGAGAGAAGTGGCGACAGGATCACTGCACACGGCCCGTGCACTGGGATGGGGAACTGTGGGTCACTGTCTCCACTCTTTCCCGGCACACCCCCTGCCACTCACATCGCTGCCACATCTTGGTGGAAGACGGCATCTGACTGCCCGTTTCTCCATGGGGTTGTTTCTGTGAGTTCCGGGTATGGCACCTGGTGGCAAGCCCAAGTCTGCCCTTGGGACAGGTGACCAAGGAGATGCTGTCCCCTTGGGTCCAGAGGCACAGGACAGGCCTGCCTTCTGCCCAGACTCCTTCCTCAGAGTGGAGCACGCGCCTCTGCCCTAGTCGTCCCCTCATTTCTCCTTAGCAGCCAGGCTTCCATCTCTCCGCGCAGGGAGCGGGTGACACTTGTCTTGCCACCGGCCTGCTGTTCGTGCCACTGCAGGCTATCCTGCTTCCCGAGCGTTTCCCGACCCCACAGCCAACGGCTCCTTCTCTTCTCCGGGGCCGTGTGCTGCGCCTTCCCCACACTTGGCTTCTCTCTCAGGCAGAGGGGATGCTAGGGCAAAGAGTATTTCGCTCCATGCAGGTATCTTGCACCGTGCTTCGGAGACTAGCTCAGGCAAGCAGCAGCAGCATCCCCAAACCCAACTCTGATTTCCCAAGGAACGGTGAGCTTTCCCAGGGGAGATGCCTAGGCAAAGAGGTTGTTGCTGTGTACGGGTTTCTCCCACCACGAGTCTGGGCTCAGGCAAGCAGCAGCAGCCCGCAGAACATTTCTCAGCGAATGCTGTGCTTTCGCAGAGGCTTTGGCTTGGAGCTAACAGCACTTTGCTGCTGCTTCCTCAGCAAGGCTTCAGTCGCGTCAGGGAAGACGAGCTGCAGGAGAGCTGGTGCCTCTTGGGCCTTGCTTTCCCGGGCTCCAAGTTCACGCCCGGGCTTCACCTTGCTATGCCGAACTAAGCAGACACAGTCACAACCCTGCAGCAGCGTGCGTGTCCTAGCATGGCCCTCTATGCCTATTACCATCTCCTGGGGTAGGTAAGGCTTTGCCTTTTACTCTGGTGCTCAGGCAGACTCGGGGTCTCGGCCAGTGCCTTCAACACAGGAGAGAAGTGGCGACAGGATCACTGCACACGGCCCGTGCACTGGGATGGGGAACTGTGGGTAACTGTCTCCACTCTTTCCCGGCAGACCCCCTGCCACTCACATCGCTGCCACATCTTGGTGGAAGACGGCATCTGACTGCCCGTTTCTCCATGGGGTTGTTTCTGTGAGTTCCGGGTATGGCACCTGGTGGCAAGCCCAAGTCTGCCCTTGGGACAGGTGGCCAAGGAGATGCTGTCCCCTTGGGTCCAGAGGCACAGGACAGGCATGCCTTCTGCCCAGACTCCTTCCTCAGAGTGGAGCACGCGCCTCTGCCCTAGTCGTCCCCTCATTTCTCCTTAGCAGCCAGGCTTCCATCTCTCCGCACAGGGAGCGGGTGACACTTGTCTTGCCACCGGCCTGCTGTTCGTGCCACTGCAGGCTATCCTGCTTCCCGAGCGTTTCCCGACCCCACAGCCAACGGCTCCTTCTCTTCTCCGGGGCCGTGTGCTGCGCCTTCCCCACACTTGGCTTCTCTCTCAGGCAGAGGGGATGCTAGGGCAAAGAGTATTTCGCTCCATGCAGGTATCTTGCACCGTGCTTCGGAGACTAGCTCAGGCAAGCAGCAGCAGCATCCCCAAACCCAACTCTGATTTCCCAAGGAACGGTGAGCTTTCCCAGGGGAGATGCCTAGGCAAAGAGGTTGTTGCTGTGTACGGGTTTCTCCCACCGCGAGACTGGGCTCAGGCAAGCAGCAGCAGCCCGCAGAACATTTCTCAGCGAATGCTGTGCTTTCGCAGAGGCTTTGGCTTGGAGCGAACAGCACTTTGCTGCTGCTTCCTCAGCAAGGCTTCAGTCGCGTCAGGGAAGACGAGCTTCAGGAGAGCTGGTGCCTCTTGGGCCTTGCTTTTCCGGGCTCCATGTTCGCGTCCTGGGTTCACCCTCCCAGGCCAAACTAAGCAGTCACAGCCACAACCCTACAGTAGCATGCGTAGCCAGGGATGGCACTCTATGCACACTACCATCTCCCAGTGTAGGCGTCGCTTGGCCTTTTACTCTGGCGCTCAGGCGGACTCGCGGACTAGGACAGTGCTTTCCCCACAGGAAAGGATAGGTGACAGGATCCCTGCAAACCGCCCGTGCACTGATTAGGTAGCTTTGGTGGACTATCCCCACTCCTTCCCCTTAAACCCCGTGCCTCCTCCAGGCTTCCACATCCTGGAGGAAGACGGCATTGACTACCTGTTATTTCAGGTAACTGTTTCTGAAAGTTCAGCGTAGGCGCCTGGTGGCTAGCGCATGTCTGCCCCAGGGACAGGTGGCCAAGGAGCTGCTGTGTCCTTGGGCCCAGAGGCTCAGGACAGGCATGCTTTCTGCAAAGACTGCTTCCTAAGAGTGGAGCACGCGCCCTGTCCTACTCATCCCCTCCTGTCTCCATAGCAGCCAGGCTTCTGTCTCTCTGCACTGGGAGAGGGTGACACTTGTATTGCCACCGGCCGCGGGGCCCGCCAGGGCCGGCTCTCTTGATTCCCAACTGTTTCCAGTCCAGAAGGTCAACGGTTCCTGCTCTTCTCCAGGGGCAGCGTGCTGTACCTCCACAGACATTCTCCTGGGGAGCGAAGTGAAAAACGTGTCCCTTTCCTTAAGGCTCTTTCCAAAGACGCAACCGCGCTTCTCTCTCAGGCAGAGGGGATGCCCAGGCATAGAGGATTTTGTTCAATGCGGGTCCATTGCACCATGCTGAGGAGACCAGCTCTGGCAAACAGGAGCATCCTTCAGTCCGGACTCTGATTTTCCAAAGAATGCTGTGCTTTCCCAGAGGAGATGCCAGGGCAAAGAGGCTTTCGCTCTAGGCGGGTTTCTCCCATCGTGCTGCGAATACTAGGCTAAGGCAAGCAGCAACAGCAGCCCGCAGAACCGACTCTGATTTCGCAGCGACTGCTAAGCTTTCGCAGATGTTTTTAGCTTGGCATGAACCGTATTTAGCTGCTCCTTCCTCAGAAAGGCTTGGGTGTTCGCTCTGTCGCAGCAGGGAAGAAGAGCCACGGGAGAGCTGGTGCCTCTTGGGAATTGCTTTTCCGGCCTCCAAGTTCACGTCCAGGTTTCACCTTGCTATGCCGAACTAAGCAGACATGGTCACAACCCTGCAGCAGCTTGCGTTTCCTAGCATGGCACTCTATGCCTATTACCATCTCCTGGGCTAGGTAAGGCTTTGCCTTTTGCTTTGGCGCTCAGGCAGACTCGGGGTCTCGGCCAGTGCCTTCAACACAGGAGAGAAGTGGCGACAGGATCACTGCACACGGCCCGTGCACTGGGATGGGGAACTGTGGGTCACTGTCTCCACTCTTTCCCGGCACACCCCCTGCCACTCACATCGCTGCCACATCTTGGTGGAAGACGGCATCTGACTGCCCGTTTCTCCATGGGGTTGTTTCTGTGAGTTCCGGGTATGGCACCTGGTGGCAAGCCCAAGTCTGCCCTTGGGACAGGTGGCCAAGGAGATGCTGTCCCCTTGGGTCCAGAGGCACAGGACAGGCCTGCCTTCTGCCCAGACTCCTTCCTCAGAGTGGAGCACGCGCCTCTGCCCTAGTCGTCCCCTCATTTCTCCTTAGCAGCCAGGCTTCCATCTCTCCGCGCAGGGAGCGGGTGACACTTGTCTTGCCACCGGCCTGCTGTTCGTGCCACTGCAGGCTATCCTGCTTCCCGAGCGTTTCCCGACCCCACAGCCAACGGCTCCTTCTCTTCTCCGGGGCCGTGTGCTGCGCCTTCCCCACACTTGGCTTCTCTCTCAGGCAGAGGGGATGCTAGGGCAAAGAGTATTTCGCTCCATGCAGGTATCTTGCACCGTGCTTCGGAGACTAGCTCAGGCAAGCAGCAGCAGCATCCCCAAACCCAACTCTGATTTCCCAAGGAACGGTGAGCTTTCCCAGGGGAGATGCCTAGGCAAAGAGGTTGTTGCTGTGTACGGGTTTCTCCCAACGCGAGACTGGGCTCAGGCAAGCAGCAGCAGCCCGCAGAACATTTCTCAGCGAATGCTGTGCTTTCGCAGAGGCTTTGGCTTGGAGCTAACAGCACTTTGCTGCTGCTTTCTCAGCAAGGCTTCAGTCGCGTCAGGGAAGACGAGCTGCAGGAGAGCTGATGCCTCTTGGGCCTTGCTTTCCCGGGCTCCAAGATCACGCCCGGGCTTCAACTTGCTTTGCCGAACTAAGCAGACACAGTCACAACCCTGCAGGAGCGTGCGTGTCCTAGCATGGCCCTCTATGCCTATTACCATCTCCCTGGGTAGGTAAGGCTTTGCCTTTTACTCTGGTGCTCAGGCAGACTCGGGGTCTCGGCCAGTGCCTTCAACACAGGAGAGAAGTGGCGACAGGATCACTGCACACGGCCCGTGCACTGGGATGGGGAACTGTGGGTCACTGTCTCCACTCTTTCCCGCACACCCCCTGCCACTCACATCGCTGCCACATCTTGGTGGAAGACGGCATCTGACTGCCCGTTTCTCCATGGGGTTGTTTCTGTGAGTTCCGGGTATGGCACCTGGTGGCAAGCCCAAGTCTGCCCTTGGGACAGGTGGTCAAGGAGATGCTGTCCCCTTGGGTCCAGAGGCACAGGACAGGCCTGCCTTCTGCCCAGACTCCTTCCTCAGAGTGGAGCATGCGCCTCTGCCCTAGTCGTCCCCTCATTTCTCCTTAGCAGCCAGGCTTCCATCTCTCCGCGCAGGGAGCGGGTGACACTTGTCTTGCCACCGGCCTGCTGTTCGTGCCACTGCAGGCTATCCTGCTTCCCGAGCGTTTCCCGACCCCACGGCCAACGGCTCCTACTCTTCTTCGGCGCTGTGTGCTGCGCCTTCCCCACACTTGGCTTCTCTCTCAGGCAGAGGGGATGCTAGGGCAAAGAGTATTTCGCTCCATGCGGGTATCTTGCACCGTGCTTCGGAGACTAGCTCAGGCAAGCAGCAGCAGCATCCCCAAACCCAACTCTGATTTCCCAAGGAACGTTGTGCTTTCCTAGGGGAGATGCCAAGGCAGAGAGGCTTTCGATGTATGCGGGTTCCTCCCACCGCGAGACTGGGTTCAGGCAAGCAGCAGCAGCCCGCAGAACATTTCTCAGCGAATGTTGTGCTTTCGCAGAGGCTTTGGCTTGGAGCGAACAGCACTTCGCTGCTGCTTCCTCAGAAAGGCTTCAGTCGCGTCAGGGAAGAAGAGCTGCGGGAGAGCTGGTGCCTCTTGGGCCTTGCTTTTCCGGGCTCCATGTTCGCGTCCTGGGTTCACCCTCCCAGGCCAAACTAAGCAGTCACAGCCACAACCCTACAGTAGCATGCGTAGCCAGGGATGGCACTCTATGCACACTACCATCTCCCAGTGTAGGCGTCGCTTGGCCTTTTACTCTGGCGCTCAGGCGGACTCGCGGACTAGGACAGTGCTTTCCCCACAGGAAAGGATAGGTGACAGGATCCCTGCAAACCGCCCGTGCACTGATTAGGTAGCTTTGGTGGACTATCCCCACTCCTTCCCCTTAAACCCCGTGCCTCCTCCAGGCTTCCACATCCTGGAGGAAGACGGCATTGACTACCTGTTATTTCAGGTAACTGTTTCTGAAAGTTCAGCGTAGGCGCCTGGTGGCTAGCGCATGTCTGCCCCAGGGACAGGTGGCCAAGGAGCTGCTGTGTCCTTGGGCCCAGAGGCTCAGGACAGGCATGCTTTCTGCAAAGACTGCTTCCTAAGAGTGGAGCACGCGCCCTGTCCTACTCATCCCCTCCTGTCTCCATAGCAGCCAGGCTTCTGTCTCTCTGCACTGGGAGAGGGTGACACTTGTATTGCCACCGGCCGCGGGGCCTGCCAGGGCCGGCTCTCTTGATTCCCAACTGTTTCCAGTCCAGAAGGTCAACGGTTCCTGCTCTTCTCCAGGGGCAGCGTGCTGTACCTCCACAGACATTCTCCTGGGGAGCGAAGTGAAAAACGTGTCCCTTTCCTTAAGGCTCTTTCCAAAGACGCAACCGCGCTTCTCTCTCAGGCAGAGGGGATGCCCAGGCATAGAGGATTTTGTTCAATGCGGGTCCATTGCACCATGCTGAGGAGACCAGCTCTGGCAAACAGGAGCATCCTTCAGTCCGGACTCTGATTTTCCAAAGAATGCTGTGCTTTCCCAGAGGAGATGCCAGGGCAAAGAGGCTTTCGCTCTAGGCGGGTTTCTCCCATCGTGCTGCGAATACTAGGCTAAGGCAAGCAGCAACAGCAGCCCGCAGAACCGACTCTGATTTCGCAGCGACTGCTAAGCTTTCGCAGATGTTTTTAGCTTGGCATGAACCGTATTTAGCTGCTCCTTCCTCAGAAAGGCTAGGGTGTTCGCTCTGTCGCAGCAGGGAAGAAGAGCCACGGGAGAGCTGGTGCCTCTTGGGAATTGCTTTTCCGGCCTCCAAGTTCACGTCCAGGTTTCACCTTGCTATGCCGAACTAAGCAGACATGGTCACAACCCTGCAGCAGCTTGCGTTTCCTAGCATGGCACTCTATGCCTATTACCATCTCCTGGGCTAGGTAAGGCTTTGCCTTTTGCTTTGGCGCTCAGGCAGACTCGGGGTCTCGGCCAGTGCCTTCAACACAGGAGAGAAGTGGCGACAGGATCACTGCACACGGCCCGTGCACTGGGATGGGGAACTGTGGGTCACTGTCTCCACTCTTTCCCGGCACACCCCCTGCCACTCACATCGCTGCCACATCTTGGTGGAAGACGGCATCTGACTGCCCGTTTCTCCATGGGGTTGTTTCTGTGAGTTCCGGGTATGGCACCTGGTGGCAAGCCCAAGTCTGCCCTTGGGACAGGTGGCCAAGGAGATGCTGTCCCCTTGGGTCCAGAGGCACAGGACAGGCCTGCCTTCTGCCCAGACTCCTTCCTCAGAGTGGAGCACGCGCCTCTGCCCTAGTCGTCCCCTCATTTCTCCTTAGCAGCCAGGCTTCCAACTCTCCGCGCAGGGAGCGGGTGACACTTGTCTTGCCACCGGCCTGCTGTTCGTGCCACTGCAGGCTATCCTGCTTCCCGAGCGTTTCCCCACCCCACAGCCAACGGCTCTTTCTCTTCTCCAGGGCCATGTGCTGCGCCTTCCCCACACTTGGCTTCTCTCTCAGGCAGAGGGGATGCTAGGGCAAAGAGTATTTCGCTCCATGCGGGTATCTTGCACCGTGCTTCGGAGACTAGCTCAGGCAAGCAGCAGCAGCATCCCCAAACCCAACTCTGATTTCCCAAGGAACGGTGAGCTTTCCCAGGGGAGATGCCTAGGCAAAGAGGTTGTTGCTGTATACGGGTTTCTCCCACCGCGAAACTGGGCTCAGGCAAGCAGCAGCAGCCCGCAGAACATTTCTCAGCGAAATCTGTGCTTTCGCAGAGGCTTTGGCTTGGAGCGAACAGCACTTTGCTGCTGCTTCCTCAGCAAGGCTTCAGTCGCGTCAGGGAAGACGAGCTGCAGGAGAGCTGGTGCCTCTTGGGCCTTGCTTTCCCGGGCTCCAAGTTCACGCCCGGGCTTCACCTTGCTATGCCGAACTAAGCAGACACAGTCACAACCCTGCAGCAGCTTGCGTTTCCTAGCATGGCCCTCTATGCCTATTACCATCTCCTGGGGTAGGTAAGGCTTTGCCTTTTACTCTGGTGCTCAGGCAGACTCGGGGTCTCGGCCAGTGCCTTCAACACAGGAGAGAAGTGGCGACAGGATCACTGCACACGGCCCGTGCACTGGGATGGGGAACTGTGGGTCACTGTCTCCACTCTTTCCCGGCAGACCCCCTGCCACTCACATCGCTGCCACATCTTGGTGGAAGACGGCATCTGACTGCCCGTTTCTCCATGGGGTTGTTTCTGTGAGTTCCGGGTATGGCACTTGGTGGCAAGCCCAAGTCTGCCCTTGGGACAGGTGGCCAAGGAGATGCTGTCCCCTTGGGTCCAGAGGCACAGGACAGGCCTGCCTTCTGCCCAGACTCCTTCCTCAGAGTGGAGCACGCGCCTCTGCCCTAGTCGTCCCCTCATTTCTCCTTAGCAGCCAGGCTTCCATCTCTCCGCGCAGGGAGCGGGTGACACTTGTCTTGCCACCGGCCTGCTGTTCGTGCCACTGCAGGCTATCCTGCTTCCCGAGCGTTTCCCGACCCCACAGCCAACGGCTCCTTCTCTTCTCCGGGGCCGTGTGCTGCGCCTTCCCTACACTTGGCTTCTCTCTCAGGCAGAGGGGATGCTAGGGCAAAGAGTATTTCGCTCCATGCAGGTATCTTGCACCGTGCTTCGGAGACTAGCTCAGGCAAGCAGCAGCAGCATCCCCAAACCCAACTCTGATTTCCCAAGGAACGGTGAGCTTTCCCAGGGGAGATGCCTAGGCAAAGAGGTCGTTGCTGTGTACGGGTTTCTCCCACCGCGAGACTGGGCTCAGGCAAGCAGCAGCAGCCCGCAGAACATTTCTCAGCGAATGCTGTGCTTTCGCAGAGGCTTTGGCTTGGAGCGAACAGCACTTTGCTGCTGCTTCCTCAGCAAGGCTTCAGTCGCGTCAGGGAAGACGAGCTGCAGGAGAGCTGGTGCCTCTTGGGCCTTGCTTTCCCTGGCTCCAAGTTCACGCCCGGGCTTCACCTTGCTATGCCGAACTAAGCAGACACAGTCACAACCCTGCAGCAGCGTGCGTGTCCTAGCATGGCCCTCTATGCCTATTACCATCTCCTGGGGTAGGTAAGGCTTTGCCTTTTACTCTGGTGCTCAGGCAGACTCGGGGTCTCGGCCAGTGCCTTCAACACAGGAGAGAAGTGGCGACAGGATCACTGCACACGGCCCGTGCACTGGGATGGGGAACTGTGGGTCACTGTCTCCACTCTTTCCCGCACACCCCCTGCCACTCACATCGCTGCCACATCTTGGTGGAAGACGGCATCTGACTGCCCGTTTCTCCATGGGGTTGTTTCTGTGAGTTCCGGGTATGGCACCTGGTGGCAAGCCCAAGTCTGCCCTTGGGACAGGTGGCCAAGGAGATGCTGTCCCCTTGGGTCCAGAGGCACAGGACAGGCCTGCCTTCTGCCCAGACTCCTTCCTCAGAGTGGAGCACGCGCCTCTGCCCTAGTCGTCCCCTCATTTCTCCTTAGCAGCCAGGCTTCCATCTCTCCGCGCAGGGAGCGGGTGACACTTGTCTTGCCACCGGCCTGCTGTTCGTGCCACTGCAGGCTATCCTGCTTCCCGAGCGTTTCCCGACCCCACGGCCAACGGCTCCTACTCTTCTTTGGGGCCGTGTGCTGCGCCTTCCCCACACTTGGCTTCTCTCTCAGGCATAGGGGATGCTAGGGCAAAGAGTATTTCGCTCCATGCGGGTATCTTGCACCGTGCTTCGGAGACTAGCTCAGGCAAGCAGCAGCAGCATCCCCAAACCCAACTCTGATTTCCCAAGGAACGTTGTGCTTTCCTAGGGGAGATGCCAAGGCAGAGAGGCTTTCGATGTATGCGGGTTCCTCCCACCGCGAGACTGGGCTCAGGCAAGCAGCAGCAGCCCGCAGAACATTTCTCAGCGAATGTTGTGCTTTCGCAGAGGCTTTGGCTTGGAGCGAACAGCACTTCGCTGCTGCTTCCTCAGCAAGGCTTCAGACGCGTCAGGGAAGAAGAGCTGCGGGAGAGCTGGTGCCTCTTGGGCCTTGCTTTTCCGGACTCCATGTTCGCGTCCTGGGTTCACCCTCCCAGGCCAAACTAAGCAGTCACAGCCACAACCCTACAGTAGCATGCGTAGCCAGGGATGGCACTCTATGCACACTACCATCTCCCAGTGTAGGCGTCGCTTGGCCTTTTACTCTGGCGCTCAGGCGGACTCGCGGACTAGGACAGTGCTTTCCCCACAGGAAAGGATAGGTGACAGGATCCCTGCAAACCGCCCGTGCACTGATTAGGTAGCTTTGGTGGACTATCCCCACTCCTTCCCCTTAAACCCCGTGCCTCCTCCAGGCTTCCACATCCTGGAGGAAGACGGCATTGACTACCTGTTATTTCAGGTAACTGTTTCTGAAAGTTCAGCGTAGGCGCCTGGTGGCTAGCGCATGTCTGCCCCAGGGACAGGTGGCCAAGGAGCTGCTGTGTCCTTGGGCCCAGAGGCTCAGGACAGGCATGCTTTCTGCAAAGACTGCTTCCTAAGAGTGGAGCACGCGCCCTGTCCTACTCATCCCCTCCTGTCTCCATAGCAGCCAGGCTTCTGTCTCTCTGCACTGGGAGAGGGTGACACTTGTATTGCCACCGGCCGCGGGGCCTGCCAGGGCCGGCTCTCTTGATTCCCAACTGTTTCCAGTCCAGAAGGTCAACGGTTCCTGCTCTTCTCCAGGGGCAGCGTGCTGTACCTCCACAGACATTCTCCTGGGGAGCGAAGTGAAAAACGTGTCCCTTTCCTTAAGGCTCTTTCCAAAGACGCAACCGCGCTTCTCTCTCAGGCAGAGGGGATGCCCAGGCATAGAGGATTTTGTTCAATGCGGGTCCATTGCACCATGCTGAGGAGACCAGCTCTGGCAAACAGGAGCATCCTTCAGTCCGGACTCTGATTTTCCAAAGAATGCTGTGCTTTCCCAGAGGAGATGCCAGGGCAAAGAGGCTTTCGCTCTAGGCGGGTTTCTCCCATCGTGCTGCGAATACTAGGCTAAGGCAAGCAGCAACAGCAGCCCGCAGAACCGACTCTGATTTCGCAGCGACTGCTAAGCTTTCGCAGATGTTTTTAGCTTGGCATGAACCGTATTTAGCTGCTCCTTCCTCAGAAAGGCTTGGGTGTTCGCTCTGTCGCAGCAGGGAAGAAGAGCCACGGGAGAGCTGGTGCCTCTTGGGAATTGCTTTTCCGGCCTCCAAGTTCACGTCCAGGTTTCACCTTGCTATGCCGAACTAAGCAGACATGGTCACAACCCTGCAGCAGCTTGCGTTTCCTAGCATGGCACTCTATGCCTATTACCATCTCCTGGGCTAGGTAAGGCTTTGCCTTTTGCTTTGGCGCTCAGGCAGACTCGGGGTCTCGGCCAGTGCCTTCAACACAGGAGAGAAGTGGCGACAGGATCACTGCACACGGCCCGTGCACTGGGATGGGGAACTGTGGGTCACTGTCTCCACTCTTTCCCGGCACACCCCCTGCCACTCACATCGCTGCCACATCTTGGTGGAAGACGGCATCTGACTGCCCGTTTCTCCATGGGGTTGTTTCTGTGAGTTCCGGGTATGGCACCTGGTGGCAAGCCCAAGTCTGCCCTTGGGACAGGTGGCCAAGGAGATGCTGTCCCCTTGGGTCCAGAGGCACAGGACAGGCCTGCCTTCTGCCCAGACTCCTTCCTCAGAGTGGAGCACGCGCCTCTGCCCTAGTCGTCCCCTCATTTCTCCTTAGCAGCCAGGCTTCCAACTCTCCGCGCAGGGAGCGGGTGACACTTGTCTTGCCACCGGCCTGCTGTTCGTGCCACTGCAGGCTATCCTGCTTCCCGAGCGTTTCCCCACCCCACAGCCAACGGCTCTTTCTCTTCTCCAGGGCCATGTGCTGCGCCTTCCCCACACTTGGCTTCTCTCTCAGGCAGAGGGGATGCTAGGGCAAAGAGTATTTCGCTCCATGCGGGTATCTTGCACCGTGCTTCGGAGACTAGCTCAGGCAAGCAGCAGCAGCATCCCCAAACCCAACTCTGATTTCCCAAGGAACGGTGAGCTTTCCCAGGGGAGATGCCTAGGCAAAGAGGTTGTTGCTGTATACGGGTTTCTCCCACCGCGAAACTGGGCTCAGGCAAGCAGCAGCAGCCCGCAGAACATTTCTCAGCGAAATCTGTGCTTTCGCAGAGGCTTTGGCTTGGAGCGAACAGCACTTTGCTGCTGCTTCCTCAGCAAGGCTTCAGTCGCGTCAGGGAAGACGAGCTGCAGGAGAGCTGGTGCCTCTTGGGCCTTGCTTTCCCGGGCTCCAAGTTCACGCCCGGGCTTCACCTTGCTATGCCGAACTAAGCAGACACAGTCACAACCCTGCAGCAGCTTGCGTTTCCTAGCATGGCCCTCTATGCCTATTACCATCTCCTGGGGTAGGTAAGGCTTTGCCTTTTACTCTGGTGCTCAGGCAGACTCGGGGTCTCGGCCAGAGCCTTCAACACAGGAGAGAAGTGGCGACAGGATCACTGCACACGGCCCGTGCACTGCGATGGGGAACTGTGGGTCACTGTCTCCACTCTTTCCCGGCAGACCCCCTGCCACTCACATCGCTGCCACATCTTGGTGGAAGACGGCATCTGACTGCCCGTTTCTCCATGGGGTTGTTTCTGTGAGTTCCGGGTATGGCACTTGGTGGCAAGCCCAAGTCTGCCCTTGGGACAGGTGGCCAAGGAGATGCTGTCCCCTTGGGTCCAGAGGCACAGGACAGGCCTGCCTTCTGCCCAGACTCCTTCCTCAGAGTGGAGCACGCGCCTCTGCCCTAGTCGTCCCCTCATTTCTCCTTAGCAGCCAGGCTTCCATCTCTCCGCGCAGGGAGCGGGTGACACTTGTCTTGCCACCGGCCTGCTGTTCGTGCCACTGCAGGCTATCCTGCTTCCCGAGCGTTTCCCGACCCCACAGCCAACGGCTCCTTCTCTTCTCCGGGGCCGTGTGCTGCGCCTTCCCCACACTTGGCTTCTCTCTCAGGCAGAGGGGATGCTAGGGCAAAGAGTATTTCGCTCCATGCAGGTATCTTGCACCGTGCTTCGGAGACTAGCTCAGGCAAGCAGCAGCAGCATCCCCAAACCCAACTCTGATTTCCCAAGGAACGGTGAGCTTTCCCAGGGGAGATGCCTAGGCAAAGAGGTTGTTGCTGTGTACGGGTTTCTCCCACCGCGAGACTGGGCTCAGGCAAGCAGCAGCAGCCCGCAGAATATTTCTCAGCGAATGCTGTGCTTTCGCAGAGGCTTTGGCTTGGAGCGAACAGCACTTTGCTGCTGCTTCCTCAGCAAGGCTTCAGTCGCGTCAGGGAAGACGAGCTGCAGGAGAGCTGGTGCCTCTTGGGCCTTGCTTTCCCGGGCTCCAAGTTCACGCCCGGGCTTCACCTTGCTATGCCGAACTAAGCAGACACAGTCACAACCCTGCAGCAGCGTGCGTGTCCTAGCATGGCCCTCTATGCCTATTACCATCTCCTGGGGTAGGTAAGGCTTTGCCTTTTACTCTGGTGCTCAGGCAGACTCGGGGTCTCGGCCAGTGCCTTCAACACAGGAGAGAAGTGGCGACAGGATCACTGCACACGGCCCGTGCACTGGGATGGGGAACTGTTGGTCACTGTCTCCACTCTTTCCCGCACACCCCCTGCCACTCACATCGCTGCCACATCTTGGTGGAAGACGGCATCTGACTGCCCGTTTCTCCATGGGGTTGTTTCTGTGAGTTCCGGGTATGGCACCTGGTGGCAAGCCCAAGTCTGCCCTTGGGACAGATGGCCAAGGAGATGCTGTCCCCTTGGGTCCAGAGGCACAGGACAGGCCTGCCTTCTGCCCAGACTCCTTCCTCAGAGTGGAGCACGCGCCTCTGCCCTAGTCGTCCCCTCATTTCTCCTTAGCAGCCAGGCTTCCAACTCTCCGCGCAGGGAGCGGGTGACACTTGTCTTGCCACCGGCCTGCTGTTCGTGCCACTGCAGGCTATCCTGCTTCCCGAGCGTTTCCCCACCCCACAGCCAACGGCTCTTTCTCTTCTCCAGGGCCATGTGCTGCGCCTTCCCCACACTTGGCTTCTCTCTCAGGCAGAGGGGATGCTAGGGCAAAGAGTATTTCGCTCCATGCGGGTATCTTGCACCGTGCTTCGGAGACTAGCTCAGGCAAGCAGCAGCAGCATCCCCAAACCCAACTCTGATTTCCCAAGGAACGGTGAGCTTTCCCAGGGGAGATGCCTAGGCAAAGAGGTTGTTGCTGTATACGGGTTTCTCCCACCGCGAAACTGGGCTCAGCCAAGCAGCAGCAGCCCGCAGAACATTTCTCAGCGAAATCTGTGCTTTCGCAGAGGCTTTGGCTTGGAGCGAACAGCACTTTGCTGCTGCTTCCTCAGCAAGGCTTCAGTCGCGTCAGGGAAGACGAGCTGCAGGAGAGCTGGTGCCTCTTGGGCCTTGCTTTCCCGGGCTCCAAGTTCACGCCCGGGCTTCACCTTGCTATGCCGAACTAAGCAGACACAGTCACAACCCTGCAGCAGCTTGCGTTTCCTAGCATGGCCCTCTATGCCTATTACCATCTCCTGGGGTAGGTAAGGCTTTGCCTTTTACTCTGGTGCTCAGGCAGACTCGGGGTCTCGGCCAGTGCCTTCAACACAGGAGAGAAGTGGCGACAGGATCACTGCACACGGCCCGTGCACTGCGATGGGGAATTGTAGGTCACTGTCTCCACTCTTTCCCGGCAGACCCCCTGCCACTCACATCGCTGCCACATCTTGGTGGAAGACGGCATCTGACTGCCCGTTTCTCCATGGGGTTGTTTCTGTGAGTTCCGGGTATGGCACCTGGTGGCAAGCCCAAGTCTGCCCTTGGGACAGGTGGCCAAGGAGATGCTGTCCCCTTGGGTCCAGAGGCACAGGACAGGCCTGCCTTCTGCCCAGACTCCTTCCTCAGAGTGGAGCACGCGCCTCTGCCCTAGTCGTCCCCTCATTTCTCCTTAGCAGCCAGGCTTCCATCTCTCCGCGCAGGGAGCGGGTGACACTTGTCTTGCCACCGGCCTGCTGTTCGTGCCACTGCAGGCTATCCTGCTTCCCGAGCGTTTCCCGACCCCACAGCCAACGGCTCCTTCTCTTCTCCGGGGCCGTGTGCTGCGCCTTCCCCACACTTGGCTTCTCTCTCAGGCAGAGGGGATGCTAGGGCAAAGAGTATTTCGCTCCATGCAGGTATCTTGCACCGTGCTTCGGAGACTAGCTCAGGCAAGCAGCAGCAGCATCCCCAAACCCAACTCTGATTTCCCAAGGAACGGTGAGCTTTCCCAGGGGAGATGCCTAGGCAAAGAGGTTGTTGCTGTGTACGGGTTTCTCCCACCGCGAGACTGGGCTCAGGCAAGCAGCAGCAGCCCGCAGAACATTTCTCAGCGAATGCTGTGCTTTCGCAGAGGCTTTGGCTTGGAGCGAACAGCACTTTGCTGCTGCTTCCTCAGCAAGGCTTCAGTCGCGTCAGGGAAGACGAGCTGCATGAGAGCTGGTGCCTCTTGGGCCTTGCTTTCCCGGGCTCCAAATTCACGCCCGGGCTTCACCTTGCTATGCCGAACTAAGCAGACACAGTCACAACCCTGCAGCAGCGTGCGTGTCCTAGCATGGCCCTCTATGCCTATTACCATCTCCTGGGGTAGGTAAGGCTTTGCCTTTTACTCTGGTGCTCAGGCAGACTCGGGGTCTCGGCCAGTGCCTTCAACACAGGAGAGAAGTGGCGACAGGATCACTGCACACGGCCCGTGCACTGGGATGGGGAACTGTGGGTCACTGTCTCCACTCTTTCCCGCACACCCCCTGCCACTCACATCGCTGCCACATCTTGGTGGAAGACGGCATCTGACTGCCCGTTTCTCCATGGGGTTGTTTCTGTGAGTTCCAGGTATGGCACCTGGTGGCAAGCCCAAGTCTGCCCTTGGGACAGGTGGCCAAGGAGATGCTGTCCCCTTGGGTCCAGAGGCACAGGACAGGCCTGCCTTCTGCCCAGACTCCTTCCTCAGAGTGGAGCACGCGCCTCTGCCCTAGTCGTCCCCTCATTTCTCCTTAGCAGCCAGGCTTCCATCTCTCCGCGCAGGGAGCGGGTGACACTTGTCTTGCCACCGGCCTGCTGTTCGTGCCACTGCAGGCTATCCTGCTTCCCGAGCGTTTCCCGACCCCACGGCCAACGGCTCCTACTCTTCTTCGGGGCCGTGTGCTGCGCCTTCCCCACACTTGGCTTCTCTCTCAGGCAGAGGGGATGCTAGGGCAAAGAGTATTTCGCTCCATGCGGGTATCTTGCACCGTGCTTCGGAGACTAGCTCAGGCAAGCAGCAGCAGCATCCCCAAACCCAACTCTGATTTCCCAAGGAACGTTGTGCTTTCCTAGGGGAGATGCCAAGGCAGAGAGGCTTTCGATGTATGCGGGTTCCTCCCACCGCGAGACTGGGCTCAGGCAAGCAGCAGCAGCCCGCAGAACATTTCTCAGCGAATGTTGTGCTTTCGCAGAGGCTTTGGCTTGGAGCGAACAGCACTTCGCTGCTGCTTCCTCAGCAAGGCTTCAGTCGCGTCAGGGAAGAAGAGCTGCGGGAGAGCTGGTGCCTCTTGGGCCTTGCTTTTCCGGGCTCCATGTTCGCGTCCTGGGTTCACCCTCCCAGGCCAAACTAAGCAGTCACAGCCACAACCCTACAGTAGCATGCGTAGCCAGGGATGGCACTCTATGCACACTACCATCTCCCAGTGTAGGCGTCGCTTGGCCTTTTACTCTGGCGCTCAGGCGGACTCGCGGACTAGGACAGTGCTTTCCCCACAGGAAAGGATCGGTGACAGGATCCCTGCAAACCGCCCGTGCACTGATTAGGTAGCTTTGGTGGACTATCCCCACTCCTTCCCCTTAAACCCCGTGCCTCCTCCAGGCTTCCACATCCTGGAGGAAGACGGCATTGACTACCTGTTATTTCAGGTAACTGTTTCTGAAAGTTCAGCGTAGGCGCCTGGTGGCTAGCGCATGTCTGCCCCAGGGACAGGTGGCCAAGGAGCTGCTGTGTCCTTGGGCCCAGAGGCTCAGGACAGGCATGCTTTCTGCAAAGACTGCTTCCTAAGAGTGGAGCACGCGCCCTGTCCTACTCATCCCCTCCTGTCTCCATAGCAGCCAGGCTTCTGTCTCTCTGCACTGGGAGAGGGTGACACTTGTATTGCCACCGGCCGCGGGGCCTGCCAGGGCCGGCTCTCTTGATTCCCAACTGTTTCCAGTCCAGAAGGTCAACGGTTCCTGCTCTTCTCCAGGGGCAGCGTGCTGTACCTCCACAGACATTCTCCTGGGGAGCGAAGTGAAAAACGTGTCCCTTTCCTTAAGGCTCTTTCCAAAGACGCAACCGCGCTTCTCTCTCAGGCAGAGGGGATGCCCAGGCATAGAGGATTTTGTTCAATGCGGGTCCATTGCACCATGCTGAGGAGACCAGCTCTGGCAAACAGGAGCATCCTTCAGTCCGGACTCTGATTTTCCAAAGAATGCTGTGCTTTCCCAGAGGAGATGCCAGGGCAAAGAGGCTTTCGCTCTAGGCGGGTTTCTCCCATCGTGCTGCGAATACTAGGCTAAGGCAAGCAGCAACAGCAGCCCGCAGAACCGACTCTGATTTCGCAGCGACTGCTAAGCTTTCGCAGATGTTTTTAGCTTGGCATGAACCGTATTTAGCTGCTCCTTCCTCAGAAAGGCTTGGGTGTTCGCTCTGTCGCAGCAGGGAAGAAGAGCCACGGGAGAGCTGGTGCCTCTTGGGAATTGCTTTTCCGGCCTCCAAGTTCACGTCCAGGTTTCACCTTGCTATGCCGAACTAAGCAGACATGGTCACAACCCTGCAGCAGCTTGCGTTTCCTAGCATGGCACTCTATGCCTATTACCATCTCCTGGGCTAGGTAAGGCTTTGCCTTTTGCTTTGGCGCTCAGGCAGACTCGGGGTCTCGGCCAGTGCCTTCAACACAGGAGAGAAGTGGCGACAGGATCACTGCACACGGCCCGTGCACTGGGATGGGGAACTGTGGGTCACTGTCTCCACTCTTTCCCGGCACACCCCCTGCCACTCACATCGCTGCCACATCTTGGTGGAAGACGGCATCTGACTGCCCGTTTCTCCATGGGGTTGTTTCTGTGAGTTCCGGGTATGGCACCTGGTGGCAAGCCCAAGTCTGCCCTTGGGACAGGTGGCCAAGGAGATGCTGTCCCCTTGGGTCCAGAGGCACAGGACAGGCCTGCCTTCTGCCCAGACTCCTTCCTCAGAGTGGAGCACGCGCCTCTGCCCTAGTCGTCCCCTCATTTCTCCTTAGCAGCCAGGCTTCCAACTCTCCGCGCAGGGAGCGGGTGACACTTGTCTTGCCACCGGCCTGCTGTTCGTGCCACTGCAGGCTATCCTGCTTCCCGAGCGTTTCCCCACCCCACAGCCAACGGCTCTTTCTCTTCTCCAGGGCCATGTGCTGCGCCTTCCCCACACTTGGCTTCTCTCTCAGGCAGAGGGGATGCTAGGGCAAAGAGTATTTCGCTCCATGCGGGTATCTTGCACCGTGCTTCGGAGACTAGCTCAGGCAAGCAGCAGCAGCATCCCCAAACCCAACTCTGATTTCCCAAGGAACGGTGAGCTTTCCCAGGGGAGATGCCTAGGCAAAGAGGTTGTTGCTGTATTTGGGTTTCTCCCACCGCGAGACACGGCTCAAGCAATCAGAAGCAGCCCGCAGAACATTTCTCAGCGAATGCTGTGCTTTCGCAGAGGCTTTGGCTTGGAGCGAACAGCACTTCGCTGCTGCTTCCTCAGCAAGGCTTCAGTCGCATCAGGGAAGAAGAGCTGCGGGAGAGCTGGTGCCTCTTGGGCCTTGCTTTTCCGGGCTCCAAGTTCACGCCCGGGCTTCACCTTGCTATGCCGAACTAAGCAGACACAGTCACAACCCTGCAGCAGCTTGCGTTTCCTAGCATGGCCCTCTATGCCTATTACCATCTCCTGGGGTAGGTAAGGCTTTGCCTTTTACTCTGGTGCTCAGGCAGACTCGGGGTCTCGGCCAGTGCCTTCAACACAGGAGAGAAGTGGCGACAGGATCACTGCACACGGCCCGTGCACTGCGATGGGGAACTGTGGGTCACTGTCTCCACTCGTTCCCGGCAGACCCCCTGCCACTCACATCGCTGCCACATCTTGGTGGAAGACGGCATCTGACTGCCCGTTTCTCCATGGGGTTGTTTCTGTGAGTTCCGGGTATGGCACTTGGTGGCAAGCCCAAGTCTGCCCTTGGGACAGGTGGCCAAGGAGATGCTGTCCCCTTGGGTCCAGAGGCACAGGACAGGCCTGCCTTCTGCCCAGACTCCTTCCTCAGAGTGGAGCACGCGCCTCTGCCCTAGTCCTCCCCTCATTTCTCCTTAGCAGCCAGGCTTCCATCTCTCCGCGCAGGGAGCGGGTGACACTTGTCTTGCCACCGGCCTGCTGTTCGTGCCACTGCAGGCTATCCTGCTTCCCGAGCGTTTCCCGACCCCACAGCCAACGGCTCCTTCTCTTCTCCGGGGCCGTGTGCTGCGCCTTCCCCACACTTGGCTTCTCTCTCAGGCAGAGGGGATGCTAGGGCAAAGAGTATTTCGCTCCATGCAGGTATCTTGCACCGTGCTTCGGAGACTAGCTCAGGCAAGCAGCAGCAGCATCCCCAAACCCAACTCTGATTTCCCAAGGAACGGTGAGCTTTCCCAGGGGAGATGCCTAGGCAAAGAGGTTGTTGCTGTGTACGGGTTTCTCCCACCGCGAGACTGGGCTCAGGCAAGCAGCAGCAGCCCGCAGAACATTTCTCAGCGAATGCTGTGCTTTCGCAGAGGCTTTGGCTTGGAGCGAACAGCACTTCGCTGCTGCTTCCTCAGCAAGGCTTCAGTCGCGTCAGGGAAGACGAGCTGCAGGAGAGCTGGTGCCTCTTGGGCCTTGCTTTCCCGGGCTCCAAGTTCACGCCCGGGCTTCACCTTGCTATGCCGAACTAAGCAGACACAGTCACAACCCTGCAGCAGCGTGCGTGTCCTAGCATGGCCCTCTATGCCTATTACCATCTCCTGGGGTAGGTAAGGCTTTGCCTTTTACTCTGGTGCTCAGGCAGACTCGGGGTCTCGGCCAGTGCCTTCAACACAGGAGAGAAGTGGCGACAGGATCACTGCACACGGCCCGTGCACTGGGATGGGGAACTGTGGGTCACTGTCTCCACTCTATCCCGCACACCCCCTGCCACTCACATCGCTGCCACATCTTGGTGGAAGACGGCATCTGACTGCCCGTTTCTCCATGGGGTTGTTTCTGTGAGTTCCGGGTATGGCACCTGGTGGCAAGCCCAAGTCTGCCCTTGGGACAGGTGGCCAAGGAGATGCTGTCCCCTTGGGTCCAGAGGCACAGGACAGGCCTGCCTTCTGCCCAGACTCCTTCCTCAGAGTGGAGCACGCGCCTCTGCCCTAGTCGTCCCCTCATTTCTCCTTAGCAGCCAGGCTTCCAACTCTCCGCGCAGGGAGCGGGTGACACTTGTCTTGCCACCGGCCTGCTGTTCGTGCCACTGCAGGCTATCCTGCTTCCCGAGCGTTTCCCCACCCCACAGCCAACGGCTCTTTCTCTTCTCCAGGGCCATGTGCTGCGCCTTCCCCACACTTGGCTTCTCTCTCAGGCAGAGGGGATGCTAGGGCAAAGAGTATTTCGCTCCATGCGGGTATCTTGCACCGTGCTTCGGAGACTAGCTCAGGCAAGCAGCAGCAGCATCCCCAAACCCAACTCTGATTTCCCAAGGAACGGTGAGCTTTCCCAGGGGAGATGCCTAGGCAAAGAGGTTGTTGCTGTATACGGGTTTCTCCCACCGCGAAACTGGGCTCAGGCAAGCAGCAGCAGCCCGCAGAACATTTCTCAGCGAAATCTGTGCTTTCGCAGAGGCTTTGGCTTGGAGCGAACAGCACTTTGCTGCTGCTTCCTCAGCAAGGCTTCAGTCGCGTCAGGGAAGACGAGCTGCAGGAGAGCTGGTGCCTCTTGGGCCTTGCTTTCCCGGGCTCCAGGTTCACGCCCGGGCTTCACCTTGCTATGCCGAACTAAGCAGACACAGTCACAACCCTGCAGCAGCTTGCGTTTCCTAGCATGGCCCTCTATGCCTATTACCATCTCCTGGGGTAGGTAAGGCTTTGCCTTTTACTCTGGTGCTCAGGCAGACTCGGGGTCTCGGCCAGTGCCTTCAACACAGGAGAGAAGTGGCGACAGGATCACTGCACACGGCCCGTGCACTGCGATGGGGAACTGTGGGTCACTGTCTCCACTCTTTCCCGGCAGACCCCCTGCCACTCACATCGCTGCCACATCTTGGTGGAAGACGGCATCTGACTGCCCGTTTCTCCATGGGGTTGTTTCTGTGAGTTCCGGGTATGGCACCTGGTGGCAAGCCCAAGTCTGCCCTTGGGACAGGTGGCCAAGGAGATGCTGTCCCCTTGGGTCCAGAGGCACAGGACAGGCCTGCCTTCTGCCCAGACTCCTTCCTCAGAGTGGATCACGCGCCTCTGCCCTAGTCATCCCCTCATTTCTCCTTAGCAGCCAGGCTTCCATCTCTCCGCGCAGGGAGCGGGTGACACTTGTCTTGCCACCGGCCTGCTGTTCGTGCCACTGCAGGCTATCCTGCTTCCCGAGCGTTTCCCGACCCCACAGCCAACGGCTCCTTCTCTTCTCCGGGGCCGTGTGCTGCGCCTTCCCCACACTTGGCTTCTCTCTCAGGCAGAGGGGATGCTAGGGCAAAGAGTATTTCGCTCCATGCGGGTATCTTGCACCGTGCTTCGGAGACTAGCTCAGGCAAGCAGCAGCTGCATCCCCAAACCCAACTCTGATTTCCCAAGGAACGGTGAGCTTTCCCAGGGGAGATGCCTAGGCAAAGAGGTTGTTGCTGTGTACGGGTTTCTCCCACCGCGAGACTGGGCTCAGGCAAGCAGCAGCAGCCCGCAGAACATTTCTCAGCGAATGCTGTGCTTTCGCAGAGGCTTTGGCTTGGAGCGAACAGCACTTTGCTGCTGCTTCCTCAGCAAGGCTTCAGTCGCGTCAGGGAAGACGAGCTGCAGGAGAGCTGGTGCCTCTTGGGCCTTGCTTTCCCGGGCTCCAAGTTCACGCCCGGGCTTCACCTTGCTATGCCGAACTAAGCAGACACAGTCACAACCCTGCAGCAGCGTGCGTGTCCTAGCATGGCCCTCTATGCCTATTACCATCTCCTGGGGTAGGTAAGGCTTTGCCTTTTACTCTGGTGCTCAGGCAGACTCGGGGTCTCGGCCAGTGCCTTCAACACAGGAGAGAAGTGGCGACAGGATCACTGCACACGGCCCGTGCACTGGGATGGGGAACTGTGGGTCACTGTCTCCACTCTTTCCCGCACACCCCCTGCCACTCACATCGCTGCCACATCTTGGTGGAAGACGGCATCTGACTGCCCGTTTCTCCATGGGGTTGTTTCTGTGAGTTCCAGGTATGGCACCTGGTGGCAAGCCCAAGTCTGCCCTTGGGACAGGTGGCCAAGGAGATGCTGTCCCCTTGGGTCCAGAGGCACAGGACAGGCCTGCCTTCTGCCCAGACTCCTTCCTCAGAGTGGAGCACGCGCCTCTGCCCTAGTCGTCCCCTCATTTCTCCTTAGCAGCCAGGCTTCCATCTCTCCGCGCAGGGAGCGGGTGACACTTGTCTTGCCACCGGCCTGCTGTTCGTGCCACTGCAGGCTATCCTGCTTCCCGAGCGTTTCCCGACCCCACGGCCAACGGCTCCTACTCTTCTTCGGGGCCGTGTGCTGCGCCTTCCCCACACTTGGCTTCTCTCTCAGGCAGAGGGGATGCTAGGGCAAAGAGTATTTCGCTCCATGCGGGTATCTTGCACCGTGCTTCGGAGACTAGCTCAGGCAAGCAGCAGCAGCATCCCCAAACCCAACTCTGATTTCCCAAGGAACGTTGTGCTTTCCTAGGGGAGATGCCAAGGCAGAGAGGCTTTCGATGTATGCGGGTTCCTCCCACCGCGAGACTGGGCTCAGGCAAGCAGCAGCAGCCCGCAGAACATTTCTCAGCGAATGTTGTGCTTTCGCAGAGGCTTTGGCTTGGAGCGAACAGCACTTCGCTGCTGCTTCCTCAGCAAGGCTTCAGTCGCGTCAGGGAAGAAGAGCTGCGGGAGAGCTGGTGCCTCTTGGGCCTTGCTTTTCCGGGCTCCATGTTCGCGTCCTGGGTTCACCCTCCCAGGCCAAACTAAGCAGTCACAGCCACAACCCTACAGTAGCATGCGTAGCCAGGGATGGCACTCTATGCACACTACCATCTCCCAGTGTAGGCGTCGCTTGGCCTTTTACTCTGGCGCTCAGGCGGACTCGCGGACTAGGACAGTGCTTTCCCCACAGGAAAGGATCGGTGACAGGATCCCTGCAAACCGCCCGTGCACTGATTAGGTAGCTTTGGTGGACTATCCCCACTCCTTCCCCTTAAACCCCGTGCCTCCTCCAGGCTTCCACATCCTGGAGGAAGACGGCATTGACTACCTTTTATTTCAGGTAACTGTTTCTGAAAGTTCAGCGTAGGCGCCTGGTGGCTAGCGCATGTCTGCCCCAGGGACAGGTGGCCAAGGAGCTGCTGTGTCCTTGGGCCCAGAGGCTCAGGACAGGCATGCTTTCTGCAAAGACTGCTTCCTAAGAGTGGAGCACGCGCCCTGTCCTACTCATCCCCTCCTGTCTCCATAGCAGCCAGGCTTCTGTCTCTCTGCACTGGGAGAGGGTGACACTTGTATTGCCACCGGCCGCGGGGCCTGCCAGGGCCGGCTCTCTTGATTCCCAACTGTTTCCAGTCCAGAAGGTCAACGGTTCCTGCTCTTCTCCAGGGGCAGCGTGCTGTACCTCCACAGACATTCTCCTGGGGAGCGAAGTGAAAAACGTGTCCCTTTCCTTAAGGCTCTTTCCAAAGACGCAACCGCGCTTCTCTCTCAGGCAGAGGGGATGCCCAGGCATAGAGGATTTTGTTCAATGCGGGTCCATTGCACCATGCTGAGGAGACCAGCTCTGGCAAACAGGAGCATCCTTCAGTCCGGACTCTGATTTTCCAAAGAATGCTGTGCTTTCCCAGAGGAGATGCCAGGGCAAAGAGGCTTTCGCTCTAGGCGGGTTTCTCCCATCGTGCTGCGAATACTAGGCTAAGGCAAGCAGCAACAGCAGCCCGCAGAACCGACTCTGATTTCGCAGCGACTGCTAAGCTTTCGCAGATGTTTTTAGCTTGGCATGAACCGTATTTAGCTGCTCCTTCCTCAGAAAGGCTTGGGTGTTCGCTCTGTCGCAGCAGGGAAGAAGAGCCACGGGAGAGCTGGTGCCTCTTGGGAATTGCTTTTCCGGCCTCCAAGTTCACGTCCAGGTTTCACCTTGCTATGCCGAACTAAGCAGACATGGTCACAACCCTGCAGCAGCTTGCGTTTCCTAGCATGGCACTCTATGCCTATTACCATCTCCTGGGCTAGGTAAGGCTTTGCCTTTTGCTTTGGCGCTCAGGCAGACTCGGGGTCTCGGCCAGTGCCTTCAACACAGGAGAGAAGTGGCGACAGGATCACTGCACACGGCCCGTGCACTGGGATGGGGAACTGTGGGTCACTGTCTCCACTCTTTCCCGGCACACCCCCTGCCACTCACATCGCTGCCACATCTTGGTGGAAGACGGCATCTGACTGCCCGTTTCTCCATGGGGTTGTTTCTGTGAGTTCCGGGTATGGCACCTGGTGGCAAGCCCAAGTCTGCCCTTGGGACAGGTGGCCAAGGAGATGCTGTCCCCTTGGGTCCAGAGGCACAGGACAGGCCTGCCTTCTGCCCAGACTCCTTCCTCAGAGTGGAGCACGCGCCTCTGCCCTAGTCGTCCCCTCATTTCTCCTTAGCAGCCAGGCTTCCAACTCTCCGCGCAGGGAGCGGGTGACACTTGTCTTGCCACCGGCCTGCTGTTCGTGCCACTGCAGGCTATCCTGCTTCCCGAGCGTTTCCCCACCCCACAGCCAACGGCTCTTTCTCTTCTCCAGGGCCATGTGCTGCGCCTTCCCCACACTTGGCTTCTCTCTCAGGCAGAGGGGATGCTAGGGCAAAGAGTATTTCGCTCCATGCGGGTATCTTGCACCGTGCTTCGGAGACTAGCTCAGGCAAGCAGCAGCAGCATCCCCAAACCCAACTCTGATTTCCCAAGGAACGGTGAGCTTTCCCAGGGGAGATGCCTAGGCAAAGAGGTTGTTGCTGTATACGGGTTTCTCCCACCGCGAAACTGGGCTCAGGCAAGCAGCAGCAGCCCGCAGAACATTTCTCAGCGAAATCTGTGCTTTCGCAGAGGCTTTGGCTTGGAGCGAACAGCACTTTGCTGCTGCTTCCTCAGCAAGGCTTCAGTCGCGTCAGGGAAGACGAGCTGCAGGAGAGCTGGTGCCTCTTGGGCCTTGCTTTCCCGGGCTCCAAGTTCACGCCCGGGCTTCACCTTGCTATGCCGAACTAAGCAGACACAGTCACAACCCTGCAGCAGCTTGCGTTTCCTAGCATGGCCCTCTATGCCTATTACCATCTCCTGGGGTAGGTAAGGCTTTGCCTTTTACTCTGGTGCTCAGGCAGACTCGGGGTCTCGGCCAGTGCCTTCAACACAGGAGAGAAGTGGCGACAGGATCACTGCACACGGCCCGTGCACTGGGATGGGGAACTGTGGGTCACTGTCTCCACTCTTTCCCGGCAGACCCCCTGCCACTCACATCGCTGCCACATCTTGGTGGAAGACGGCATCTGACTGCCCGTTTCTCCATGGGGTTGTTTCTGTGAGTTCCGGGTATGGCACCTGGTGGCAAGCCCAAGTCTGCCCTTGGGACAGGTGGCCAAGGAGATGCTGTCCCCTTGGGTCCAGAGGCACAGGACAGGCCTGCCTTCTGCCCAGACTCCTTCCTCAGAGTGGAGCACGCGCCTCTGCCCTAGTCGTCCCCTCATTTCTCCTTAGCAGCCAGGCTTCCATCTCTCCGCGCAGGGAGCGGGTGACACTTGTCTTGCCACCGGCCTGCTGTTCGTGCCACTGCAGGCTATCCTGCTTCCCGAGCGTTTCCCGACCCCACAGCCAACGGCTCCTTCTCTTCTCCGGGGCCGTGTGCTGCGCCTTCCCCACACTTGGCTTCTCTCTCAGGCAGAGGGGATGCTAGGGCAAAGAGTATTTCGCTCCATGCAGGTATCTTGCACCGTGCTTCGGAGACTAGCTCAGGCAAGCAGCAGCAGCATCCCCAAACCCAACTCTGATTTCCCAAGGAACGGTGAGCTTTCCCAGGGGAGATGCCTAGGCAAAGAGGTTGTTGCTGTATTTGGGTTTCTCCCACCGCGAGACTGGGCTCAGGCAAGCAGCAGCAGCCCGCAGAACATTTCTCAGCGAATGCTGTGCTTTCGCAGAGGCTTTGGCTTGGAGCGAACAGCACTTCGCTGCTGCTTCCTCAGCAAGGCTTCAGTCGCGTCAGGGAAGACGAGCTGCAGGAGAGCTGATGCCTCTTGGGCCTTGCTTTCCTGGGCTCCAAGTTCACGCCCGGGCTTCACCTTGCTATGGCGAACTAAGCAGACACAGTCACAACCCTGCAGCAGCGTGCGTGTCCTAGCATGGCCCTCTATGCCTATTACCATCTCCTGGGGTAGGTAAGGCTTTGCCTTTTACTAAGGTGCTCAGGCAGACTCGGGGTCTCGGCCAGTGCCTTCAACGCAGGAGAGAAGTGGCGACAGGATCACTGCACACGGCTCGTGCACTGGGAAGGGGAACTGTGGGTCACTGTCTCCACTCTTTCCCGGCAGACCCCCTGCCACTCACATCGCTGCCACATCTTGGTGGAAGACGGCATCTGACTGCCCGTTTCTCCATGGGGTTGTTTCTGTGAGTTCCGGGTATGGCACCTGGTGGCAAGCCCAAGTCTGCCCTTGGGACAGGTGGCCAAGGAGATGCTGTCCCCTTGGGTCCAGAGGCACAGGACAGGCCTGCCTTCTGCCCAGACTCCTTCCTCAGAGTGGAGCACGCGCCTCTGCCCTAGTCGTCCCCTCATTTCTCCTTAGCAGCCAGGCTTCCATCTCTCCGCGCAGGAGCGGGTGACACTTGTCTTGCCACCGGCCTGCTGTTCGTGCCACTGCAGGCTATCCTGCTTCCCGAGCGTTTCCCGACCCCACGGCCAACGGCTCCTTCTCTTCTTCGGGGCCGTGGGCTGCGCCTTCCCCACACTTGGCTTCTCTCTCAAGCAGAGGGGATGCTAGGGCAAAGAGTATTTCGCTCCATGCGGGTATCTTGCACCGTGCTTCGGAGACTAGCTCAGGCAAGCAGCAGCAGCATCCCCAAACCCAACTCTGATTTCCCAAGGAACGGTGAGCTTTCCCAGGGGAGATGCCTAGGCAAAGAGGTTGTTGCTTTATTTGGGTTTCTCCCACCGTGAGACACGGCTCAGGCAAGCAGCAGCAGCCCGCAGAACATTTCTCAGCGAATGCTGTGCTTTCGCAGAGGCTTTGGCTTGGAGCGAACAGCACTTCGCTGCTGCTTCCTCAGCAAGGCTTCAGTCGCGTCAGGGAAGACGAGCTGCAGGAGAGCTGATGCCTCTTGGGCCTTGCTTTCCCGGGCTCCAAGATCACGCCCGGGCTTCAACTTGCTTTGCCGAACTAAGCAGACACAGTCACAACCCTGCAGGAGCGTGCGTGTCCTAGCATGGCCCTCTATGCCTATTACCATCTCCCTGGGTAGGTAAGGCTTTGCCTTTTACTCTGGTGCTCAGGCAGACTCGGGGTCTCGGCCAGTGCCTTCAACACAGGAGAGAAGTGGCGACAGGATCACTGCACACGGCCCGTGCACTGGGATGTGGAACTGTGGGTCACTGTCTCCACTCTTTCCCGGCACACCCCTTGCCACTCACATCGCTGCCACATCTTGGTGGAAGACGGCATCTGACTGCCCGTTTCTCCATGGGGTTGTTTCTGTGAGTTCCGGGTATGGCACCTGGTGGCAAGCCCAAGTCTGCCCTTGGGACAGGTGGCCAAGGAGATGCTGTCCCCTTGGGTCCAGAGGCACAGGACAGGCCTGCCTTCTGCCCAGACTCCTTCCTCAGAGTGGAGCACGCGCCTCTGCCCTAGTCGTCCCCTCATTTCTCCTTAGCAGCCAGGCTTCCATCTCTCCGCGCAGGGAGCGGGTGACACTTGTCTTGCCACCGGCCTGCTGTTCGTGCCACTGCAGGCTATCCTGCTTCCCGAGCGTTTCCCGACCCCACAGCCAACGGCTCCTTCTCTTCTCCGGGGCCGTGTGCTGCGCCTTCCCCACACTTGGCTTCTCTCTCAGGCAGAGGGGATGCTAGGGCAAAGAGTATTTCGCTCCATGCGGGTATCTTGCACCGTGCTTCGGAGACTAGCTCAGGCAAGCAGCAGCAGCATCCCCAAACCCAACTCTGATTTCCCTAGGAACGGTGAGCTTTCCCAGGGGAGATGCCTTTGCAAAGAGGTTGTTGCTGTATACGGGTTTCTCCCACCGCGAAACTGGGCTCAGGCAAGCAGCAGCAGCCCGCAGAACATTTCGCAGCGAATGCTGTGCTTTCGCAGAGGCTTTGGCTTGGAGCGAACAGCACTTTGCTGCTGCTTCCTCAGCAAGGCTTCAGTCGCGTCAGGGAAGAGGAGCTGCAGGAGAGCTGGTGCCTCTTGGGCCTTGCTTTCCCGGGCTCCAAGTTCACGCCCGGGTTTCACCTTGCTATGCCGAACTAAGCAGACACAGTCAAACCCTGCAGCAGCGTGCGTGTCCTAGCATGGCCCTCTATGCCTATTACCATCTCCTGGGGTAGGTTAGGCTTTGCCTTTTACTCTGGTGCTCAGGCAGACTCGGGGTCTCGGCCAGTGCCTTCAACACAGGAGAGAAGTGGCGACAGGATCACTGCACACGGCCCGTGCACTGGGATGGGGAACTGTGGGTCACTGTCTCCACTCTTTCCCGATAGACCCCCTGCCACTCACATCGCTGCCACATCTTGGTGGAAGACGACATCTGACTGCCCGTTTCTCCATGGGGTTGTTTCTGTGATTTCCGGGTATGGCACCTGGTGGCAAGCCCAAGTCTGCCCTTGGGACAGGTGGCCAAGGAGATGCTGTCCCCTTGGGTCCAGAGGCACAGGACAGGCCTGCCTTCTGCCCAGACTCCTTCCTCAGAGTGGAGCACGCGCCTCTGCCCTAGTCGTCCCACATTTCTCCTTAGCAGCCAGGCTTCCATCTCTCCGCGCAGGGAGCGGGTGACACTTGTCTTGCCACCGGCCTGCTGTTCGTGCCACTGCAGGCTATCCTGCTTCCCGAGCGTTTCCCGACCACACGGCCAACGGCTCCTTCTCTTCTTCGGGGCCGTGTGCTGCGCCTTCCCCACACTTGGCTTCTCTCTCAGGCAGAGGGGATGCTAGGGCAAAGAGTATTTCGCTCCATGCGGGTATCTTGCACCGTGCTTCGGAGACTAGCTCAGGCAAGCAGCAGCAGCATCCCCAAACCCAACTCTGATTTCCCAAGGAACGGTGAGCTTTCCCAGGGAAGATGCCTAGGCAAAGAGGTTGTTGCTGTATTTGGGTTTCTCCCACCGCGAGACTGGGCTCAGGCAAGCAGCAGCAGCCCGCAGAACATTTCTCAGCGAATGCTGTGCTTTCGCAGAGGCTTTGGCTTAGAGCGAACAGCACTTTGCTGCTGCTTCCTCAGCAAGGCTTCAGTCGCGTCAGGGAAGACGAGCTGCAGGAGAGCTGATGCCTCTTGGGCCTTGCTTTCCCGGGCTCCAAGTTCACGCCCGGGCTTCACCTTGCTATGGCGAACTAAGCAGACACAGTCACAACCCTGCAGCAGCGTGCGTGTCCTAGCATGGCCCTCTATGCCTATTACCATCTCCTGGGGTAGGTAAGGCTTTGCCTTTTACTAAGGTGCTCAGGCAGACTCGGGGTCTCGGTCAGTGCCTTCAACGCAGGAGAGAAGTGGCGACAGGATCACTGCACACGGCCCGTGCACTGGGATGGGGAACTGTGGGTCACTGTCTCCACTCTTTCCCGGCAGACCCCCTGCCACTCACATCGCTGCCACATCTTGGTGGAAGATGGCATCTGACTGCCCGTTTCTCCATGGGGTTGTTTCTGTGAGTTCCGGGTATGGCACCTGGTGGCAAGCCCAAGTCTGCCCTTGGGACAGGTGGCCAAGGAGATGCTGTCCCCTTGGGTCCAGAGGCACAGGACAGGCCTGCCTTCTGCCCAGACTCCTTCCTCAGAGTGGAGCACGCGCCTCTGCCCTAGTCGTCCACTCATTTCTCCTTAGCAGCCAGGCTTCCATCTCTCCGCGCAGGGAGCGGGTGACACTTGTCTTGCCACCGGCCTGCTGTTCGTGCCACTGCAGGCTATCTTGCTTCCCGAGCGTTTCCCGACCCCACATCCAACGGCTCCTTCTCTTCTCCAGGGCCGTGTGCTGCGCCTTCCCCACACTTGGCTTCTCTCTCAGGCAGAGGGGATGCTAGGGCAAAGAGTATTTCGCTCCATGCGGGTATCTTGCACCGTGCTTCGGAGACTAGCTCAGGCAAGCAGCAGCAGCATCCCCAAACCCAACTCTGATTTCCCAAGGAACGGTGAGCTTTCCCAGGGGAGATGCCTAGGCAAAGAGGTTGTTGCTCTATACGGGTTTCTCCCACCGCGAAACTGGGCTCAGGAAAGCAGCAGCAGCCCGCAGAACATTTCTCAGCGAAATCTGTGCTTTCGCAGAGGCTGTGGCTTGGAGCGAATAGCACTTTGCTGCTGCTTCCTCAGCAAGGCTTCAGTCGCGTCAGGGAAGACGAGCTGCAGGAGAGCTGGTGCCTCTTGCGCCTTGCTTTCCCGGGCTCCAAGTTCACGCCCGGGCTTCACCTTGCTATGCCGAACTAAGCAGACACAGTCACAACCCTGCAGCAGCGTGCGTGTCCTAGCATGGCCCTCTATGCCTATTACCATCTCCTGGGGTAGGTAAGGCTTTGCCTTTTACTAAGGTGCTCAGGCAGACTCGGGGTCTCGGCCAGTGCCTTCAATGCAGGAGAGAAGTGGCGACAGGATCACTGCGCACGGCCCGTGCACTGGGATGGGGAACTGTGGGTCACTGTCTCCACTCTTTCCCGCACACCCCCTGCCACTCACATCGCTGCCACATCTTGGTGGAAGACGGCATTTGACTGCCCGTTTCTCCATGGGGTTGTTTCTGTGAGTTCCGGGTATGGCACCTGGTGGCAAGCAAAAGTCTGCCCTTGGGACAGGTGGCCAAGGAGATGCTGTCCCCTTGGGTCCAGCGGCACAGGACAGGCCTGCCTTCTGCCCAGACTCCTTCCTCAGAGTGGAGCACGCGCCTCTGCCCTAGTCGTCCCCTCATTTCTCCTAAGCAGCCAGGCTTCCATCTCTCCGCGCAGGGAGCGGGTGACACTTGTCTTGCCACCGGCCTGCTGTTCGTGCCACTGCAGGCTATCCTGCTTCCCGAGCGTTTCCCGACCCCACGGCCAACGGCTCCTTCTCTTCTTCGGGGCCGTAGGCTGCGCCTTCCCCACACTTGGCTTCTCTCTCAGGCAGAGGGGATGCTTGGGCAAAGAGTATTTCGCTCCATGCGGGTATCTTGCACCGTGCTTCGGAGACTAGCTCAGGCAAGCAGCAGCAGCATCCCCAAACCCAACTCTGATTTCCCAAGGAACGGTGAGTTTTCCCAGGGGAGATGCCTAGGCAAAGAGGTTGTTGCTGTATACGGGTTTCTCCCACCGCGAAACTGGGCTCATGAAAGCAGCAGCAGCCCGCAGAACATTTCGCAGCGAATGCTGTGCTTTCGCAGAGGCTTTGGCTTGGAGCGAACAGCACTTTGCTGCTGCTTCCTCAGCAAGGCTTCAGTCGCTTCAGGGAAGACGAGCTGCAGGAGAGCTGATGCCTCTTGGGCCTTGCTTTCCCGTCCTTTAAGTTCACGCCCGGGCTTCACCTTGCTATGCCGAACTAAGCAGACACAGTCACAACCCTGCAGCAGCGTGCGTTTCCTAGCATGGCCCTCTATGCCTATTACCATCTCCTGGGGTAGGTAAGGCTTTGCCTTTTACTCTGGTGCTCAGGCAGACTCGGGGTCTCGGCCAGTGCCTTCAACACAGGAGAGAAGTGGCGACAGGATCACTGCACACGGCCCGTGCACTGGGATGGGGAACTGTGGGTCACTGTCTCCACTATTTCCCGCACACCCCCTGCCACTCACATCGCTGCCACATCTTGGTGGAAGACGGCATCTGACTGCCCGTTTCTCCATGGGGTTGTTTCTGTGAGTTCCGGGTATGGCACTTGGTGGCAAGCAAAAGTCTGCCCTTGGGACAGGTGGCCAAGGAGATGCTGTCCCCTTGGGTCCAGCGGCACAGGACAGGCCTGCCTTCTGCCCAGACTCCTTCCTCAGAGTGGAGCACGCGCCTCTGCCCTAGTCGTCCCCTCATTTCTCCTTAGCAGCCAGGCTTCCATCTCTCCGCGCAGGGAGCGGGTGACACTTGTCTTGCCACCGGCCTGCTGTTCGTGCCACTGCAGGCTATCCTGCTTCCCGAGCGTTTCCCGACCCCACGGCCAACGGCTCCTTCTCTTCTTCGGGGCCGTGTGCTGCGCCTTCCCCACACTTGGCTTCTCTCTCAGGTCGAGGGGATGCTAGGGCAAAGAGTATTCCGCTCCATGCGGGTATCTTGCACCGTGCTTCGGAGACTAGCTCAGGCAAGCTGCAGCAGCATGCCCAAACCCAACTCTGATTTCCCAAGGAACGGTGAGCTTTCCCAGGGAAGATGCCTAGGCAAAGAGGTTGTTGCTGTATTTGGGTTCCTCCCACCGCGAGACTCGGCTCCGGCAAGCAGCAGAGGCCCGCAGAACATTTCTCAGCGAATGTGTGCTTTCGCAGAGTCTTTGGCTTGGAGCGAACAGCACTTTGCTGCTGCTTCCTCAGCAAGGCTTCAGTCGCGTTAGTGAAGACGAGCTGCAGGAGAGCTGATGCCTCTTGGTCCTTGCTTTCCCGGGCTCCAAATTCACGCCTGGGCTTCACCTTGCTATGCCGAACTAAGCAGACACAGTCACAACCCTGCAGCAGCGTGCGTGTCCTAGCATGGCCCTCTATGCCTATTACCATCTCCTGGGGTAGGTAAGGCTTTGCCTTTTACTCTGGTTCAGGCAGACTCGGGGTCTCGGCCAGTGCCTTCAACACAGGAGAGAAGTGGCGACAGGATCACTGCACACGGCCCGTGCACTGGGATGGGGAACTGTGGGTCACTGTCTCCACTCTTTCCCGGCAGACCCCCTGCCACTCACATCGCTGCTCCATCTTGGAGGAAGACGGCATCTGACTGCCCGTTTCTCCATGGGGTTGTTTCTGTGAGTTCCGGGTATGGCACCAGGTGGCAAGCCCAAGTCTGCCCTTGGGACAGGTGGCCAAGGAGATGCTGTCCCCTTGGGTCCAGAGGCACAGGACAGGCCTGCCTTCTGCCCAGACTCCTTCCTCAGAGTGGAGCACGCGCCTCTGCCCTAGTCGTCCACTCATTTCTCCTTAGCAGCCAGGCTTCCATCTCTCCGCGCAGGGAGCGGGTGACACTTGTCTTGCCACCGGCCTGCTGTTCGTGCCACTGCAGGCTATCCTGCTTCCCGAGCGTTTCCCGACCCCACATCCAACGGCTCCTTCTCTTCTCCAGGGCCGTGTGCTGCGCCTTCCCCACACTTGGCTTCTCTCTCAGGCAGAGGGGATGCTAGGGCAAAGAGTATTTCGCTCCATGCGGGTATCTTGCACCGTGCTTCGGAGACTAGCTCAGGCAAGCAGCAGCAGCATCCCCAAACCCAACTCTGATTTCCCAAGGAACGGTGAGCTTTCCCAGGGGAGATGCCTAGGCAAAGAGGTTGTTGCTGTATACGGGTTTCTCCCACCGCGAAACTGGGCTCAGGAAAGCAGCAGCAGCCCGCAGAACATTTCTCAGCGAAATCTGTGCTTTCGCAGAGGCTGTGGCTTGGAGCGAATAGCACTTTGCTGCTGCTTCCTCAGCAAGGCTTCAGTCGCGTCAGGGAAGACGAGCTGCAGGAGAGCTGGTGCCTCTTGCGCCTTGCTTTCCCGGGCTCCAAGTTCACGCCCGGGCTTCACCTTGCTATGCCGAACTAAGCAGACACAGTCACAACCCTGCAGCAGCGTGCGTGTCCTAGCATGGCCCTCTATGCCTATTACCATCTCCTGGGGTAGGTAAGGCTTTGCCTTTTACTAAGGTGCTCAGGCAGACTCGGGGTCTCGGCCAGTGCCTTCAATGCAGGAGAGAAGTGGCGACAGGATCATGCGCACGGCCCGTGCACTGGGATGGGGAACTGTGGGTCACTGTCTCCACTCTTTCCCGCACACCCCCTGCCACTCACATCGCTGCCACATCTTGGTGGAAGACGGCATTTGACTGCCCGTTTCTCCATGGGGTTGTTTCTGTGAGTTCCGGGTATGGCACCTGGTGGCAAGCAAAAGTCTGCCCTTGGGACAGGTGGCCAAGGAGATGCTGTCCCCTTGGGTCCAGCGGCACAGGACAGGCCTGCCTTCTGCCCAGACTCCTTCCTCAGAGTGGAGCACGCGCCTCTGCCCTAGTCGTCCCCTCATTTCTCCTAAGCAGCCAGGCTTCCATCTCTCCGCGCAGGGAGCGGGTGACACTTGTCTTGCCACCGGCCTGCTGTTCGTGCCACTGCAGGCTATCCTGCTTCCCGAGCGTTTCCCGACCCCACGGCCAACGGCTCCTTCTCTTCTTCGGGGCCGTAGGCTGCGCCTTCCCCACACTTGGCTTCTCTCTCAGGCAGAGGGGATGCTTGGTCAAAGAGTATTTCGCTCCATGCGGGTATCTTGCACAGTGCTTCGGAGACTAGCTCAGGCAAGCAGCAGCAGCATCCCCAAACCCAACTCTGATTTCCCAAGGAACGGTGAGTTTTCCCAGGGGAGATGCCTAGGCAAAGAGGTTGTTGCTGTATACGGGTTTCTCCCAGCGCGAAACTGGGCTCATGAAAGCAGCAGCAGCCCGCAGAACATTTCGCAGCGAATGCTGTGCTTTCGCAGAGGCTTTGGCTTGGAGCGAACAGCACTTTGCTGCTGCTTCCTCAGCAAGGCTTCAGTCGCTTCAGGGAAGACGAGCTGCAGGAGAGCTGATGCCTCTTGGGCCTTGCTTTCCCGTCCTTTAAGTTCACGCCCGGGCTTCACCTTGCTATGCCGAACTAAGCAGACACAGTCACAACCCTGCAGCAGCGTGCGTTTCCTAGCATGGCCCTCTATGCCTATTACCATCTCCTGGGGTAGGTAAGGCTTTGCCTTTTACTCTGGTGCTCAGGCAGACTCGGGGTCTCGGCCAGTGCCTTCAACACAGGAGAGAAGTGGCGACAGGATCACTGCACACGGCCCGTGCACTGGGATGGGGAACTGTGGGTCACTGTCTCCACTATTTCCCGCACACCCCCTGCCACTCACATCGCTGCCACATCTTGGTGGAAGACGGCATCTGACTGCCCGTTTCTCCATGGGGTTGTTTCTGTGAGTTCCGGGTATGGCACTTGGTGGCAAGCAAAAGTCTGCCCTTGGGACAGGTGGCCAAGGAGATGCTGTCCCCTTGGGTCCAGCGGCACAGGACAGGCCTGCCTTCTGCCCAGACTCCTTCCTCAGAGTGGAGCACGCGCCTCTGCCCTAGTCGTCCCCTCATTTCTCCTTAGCAGCCAGGCTTCCATCTCTCCGCGCAGGGAGCGGGTGACACTTGTCTTGCCACCGGCCTGCTGTTCGTGCCACTGCAGGCTATCCTGCTTCCCGAGCGTTTCCCGACCCCACGGCCAACGGCTCCTTCTCTTCTTCGGGGCCGTGTGCTGCGCCTTCCCCACACTTGGCTTCTCTCTCAGGTCGAGGGGATGCTAGGGCAAAGAGTATTCCGCTCCATGCGGGTATCTTGCACCGTGCTTCGGAGACTAGCTCAGGCAAGCTGCAGCAGCATGCCCAAACCCAACTCTGATTTCCCAAGGAACGGTGAGCTTTCCCAGGGAAGATGCCTAGGCAAAGAGGTTGTTGCTGTATTTGGGTTCCTCCCACCGCGAGACTCGGCTCCGGCAAGCAGCAGAGGCCCGCAGAACATTTCTCAGCGAATGTGTGCTTTCGCAGAGTCTTTGGCTTGGAGCGAACAGCACTTTGCTGCTGCTTCCTCAGCAAGGCTTCAGTCGCGTTAGTGAAGACGAGCTGCAGGAGAGCTGATGCCTCTTGGTCCTTGCTTTCCCGGGCTCCAAATTCACGCCTGGGCTTCACCTTGCTATGCCGAACTAAGCAGACACAGTCACAACCCTGCAGCAGCGTGCGTGTCCTAGCATGGCCCTCTATGCCTATTACCATCTCCTGGGGTAGGTAAGGCTTTGCCTTTTACTCTGGTTCAGGCAGACTCGGGGTCTCGGCCAGTGCCTTCAACACAGGAGAGAAGTGGCGACAGGATCACTGCACACGGCCCGTGCACTGGGATGGGGAACTGTGGGTCACTGTCTCCACTCTTTCCCGGCAGACCCCCTGCCACTCACATCGCTGCCCCATCTTGGAGGAAGACGGCATCTGACTGCCCGTTTCTCCATGGGGTTGTTTCTGTGAGTTCCGGGTATGGCACCAGGTGGCAAGCCCAAGTCTGCCCTTGGGACAGGTGGCCAAGGAGATGCTGTCCCCTTGGGTCCAGAGGCACAGGACAGGCCTGCCTTCTGCCCAGACTCCTTCCTCAGAGTGGAGCACGCGCCTCTGCCCTAGTCGTCCACTCATTTCTCCTTAGCAGCCAGGCTTCCATCTCTCCGCGCAGGGAGCGGGTGACACTTGTCTTGCCACCGGCCTGCTGTTCGTGCCACTGCAGGCTATCCTGCTTCCCGAGCGTTTCCCGACCCCACAGCCAACGGCTCGTTCTCTTCTCCGGGGCCGTGTGCTGCGCCTTTTCCACACTTGGCTTCTCTCTCAGGCAGAGGGGATGCTAGGGCAAAGAGTATTTCGCTCCATGCGGGTATCTTGCACCGTGCTTCGGAGACTAGCTCAGGCAAGCAGCAGCAGCATCCCCAAACCCAACTCTGAATCCCAAGGAACGGTGAGCTTTCCCAGGGGAGATGCCTAGGCAAAGAGGTTGTTGCTGTGTACGGGTTTCTCCCACCGCGAGACTGGGCTCAGGCAAGCAGCAGCAGCCCGCAGAACATTTCTCAGCGAATGCTGTGCTTTCGCAGAGGCTTTGGCTTGGAGCGAACAGCACTTTGCTGCTGCTTCCTCAGCAAGGCTTCAGTCGCGTCAGGGAAGACGAGCTGCAGGAGAGCTGGTGCCTATTGGGCCTTGCTTTCCCGGGCTCCAAGTTCACGCCCGGGCTTCACCTTGCTATGCCGAACTAAGCAGACACAGTCACAACCCTGCAGCAGCGTGCGTGTCCTAGCATGGCCCTCTATGCCTATTACCATCTCCTGGGGTAGGTAAGGCTTTGCCTTTTACTCTGGTGCTCAGGCAGACTCGGGGTCTCGGCCAGTGCCTTCAACACAGGAGAGAAGTGGCGACAGGATCACTGCACACGGCCCGTGCACTGGGATGGGGAACTGTGGGTCACTGTCTCCACTCTTTCCCGCACACCCCCTGCCACTCACATCGCTGCCACATCTTGGTGGAAGACGGCATCTGACTGCCCGTTTCTCCATGGGGTTGTTTCTGTGAGTTCCGGGTATGGCACCTGGTGGCAAGCCCAAGTCTGCCCTTGGGACAGGTGGCCAAGGAGATGCTGTCCCCTTGGGTCCAGAGGCACAGGACAGGCCTGCCTTCTGCCCAGACTCCTTCCTCAGAGTGGAGCACGCGCCTCTGCCCTAGTCGTCCCCTCATTTCTCCTTAGCAGCCAGGCTTCCATCTCTCCGCGCAGGGAGAGGGTGACACTTGTCTTGCCACCGGCCTGCTGTTCGTGCCACTGCAGGCTATCCTGCTTCCCGAGCGTTTCCCGACCCCACAGCCAACGGCTCCTTCTCTTCTCCGGGGCCGTGTGCTGCGCCTTCCCCACACTTGGCTTCTCTCTCAGGCAGAGGGGATGCTAGGGCAAAGAGTATTTCGCTCCATGCGGGTATCTTGCACCGTGCTTCGGAGACTAGCTCAGGCAAGCAGCAGCAGCATCCCCAAACCCAACTCTGATTTCCCAAGGAACGGTGAGCTTTCCCAGGGGAGATGCCTAGGCAAAGAGGTTGTTGCTGTATACGGGTTTCTCCCACCGCGAAACTGGGCTCAGGCAAGCAGCAGCAGCCCGCAGAACATTTCGCAGCGAATGCTGTGCTTTCGCAGAGGCTTTGGCTTGGAGCGAACAGCACTCTGCTGCTGCTTCCTCAGCAAGGCTTCAGTCGCGTCAGGGAAGACGAGCTGCAGGAGAGCTGGTGCCTCTTGGGCCTTGCTTTCCCGGGCTCCAAGTTCACACCCAGGCTTCACCTTGCTATGCCGAACTAAGCAGACACAGTCACAACCCTGCAGCAGCGTGCGTGTCCTAGCATGGCCCTCTATGCCTATTACCATCTCCTGGGGTAGGTAAGGCTTTGCCTTTTACTCTGGTGCTCAGGCAGACTCGGGGTCTCGGCCAGTGCCTTCAACACAGGAGAGAAGTGGCGACAGGATCACTGCACACGGCCCGTGCACTGGGATGGGGAACTGTGGGTCACTGTCTCCACTCTTTCCCGCACACCCCCTGCCACTCACATCGCTGCCACATCTTGGTGGAAGACGGCATCTGACTGCCCGTTTCTCCATGGGGTTGTTTCTGTGAGTTCCGGGTATGGCACCTGGTGGCAAGCCCAAGTCTGCCCTTGGGACAGGTGGCCAAGGAGATGCTGTCCCCTTGGGTCCAGAGGCACAGGACAGGCCTGCCTTTTGCCCAGACTCCTTCCTCAGATTGGAGCACGCGCCTCTCCCCTAGTCGTCCCCTCATTTCTCCTTAGCAGCCAGGCTTCCATCTCTCCGCGCAGGGAGCGGGTGACACTTGTCTTGCCACCGGCCTGCTGTTCGTGCCACTGCAGGCTATCCTGCTTCCCGAGCGTTTCCCGACCCCACGGCCAACGGCTCCTACTCTTCTTCGGGGCCGTGTGCTGCGCCTTCCCCACACTTGGCTTCTCTCTCAGGCAGAGGGGATGCTAGGGCAAAGAGTATTTCGCTCCATGCGGGTATCTTGCACCGTGCTTCGGAGACTAGCTCAGGCAAGCAGCAGCAGCATCCCCAAACCCAACTCTGATTTCTCAAGGAACGCTGTGCTTTCCTAGGGGAGATGCCAAGGCAGAGAGGCTTTCGATGTATGCGGGTTCCTCCCACCGCGAGACTGGGCTCAGGCAAGCAGCAGCAGCCCGCAGAACATTTCTCAGCGAATGTTGTGCTTTCGCAGAGGCTTTGGCTTGGAGCGGACAGCACTTCGCTGCTGCTTCCTCAGCAAGGCTTCAGTCGCATCAGGGAAGAAGAGCTGCGGGAGAGCTGGTGCCTCTTGGGCCTTGCTTTTCCGGGCTCCATGTTCGCGTCCTGGGTTCACCCTCCCAGGCCAAACTAAGCAGTCACAGCCACAACCCTACAGTAGCATGCGTAGCCAGGGATGGCACTCTATGCACACTACCATCTCCCAGTGTAGGCGTCGCTTGGCCTTTTACTCTGGCGCTCAGGCGGACTCGCGGACTAGGACAGTGCTTTCCCCACAGGAAAGGATAGGTGACAGGATCCCTGCAAATCGCCCGTGCACTGATTAGGTAGCTTTGGTGGACTATCCCCACTCCTTCCCCTTAAACCCCGTGCCTCCTCCAGGCTTCCACATCCTGGAGGAAGACGGCATTGACTACCTGTTATTTCAGGTAACTGTTTCTGAAAGTTCAGCGTAGGCGCCTGGTGGCTAGCGCATGTCTGCCCCAGGGACAGGTGGCCAAGGAGCTGCTGTGTCCTTGGGCCCAGAGGCTCAGGACAGGCATGCTTTCTGCAAAGACTGCTTCCTAAGAGTGGAGCACGCGCCCTGTCCTACTCATCCCCTCCTGTCTCCATAGCAGCCAGGCTTCTGTCTCTCTGCACTGGGAGAGGGTGACACTTGTATTGCCACCGGCCGCGGGGCCTGCCAGGGCCGGCTCTCTTGATTCCCAACTGTTTCCAGTCCAGAAGGTCAACGGTTCCTGCTCTTCTCCAGGGGCAGCGTGCTGTACCTCCACAGACATTCTCCTGGGGAGCGAAGTGAAAAACGTGTCCCTTTCCTTAAGGCTCTTTCCAAAGACGCAACCGCGCTTCTCTCTCAGGCAGAGGGGATGCCCAGGCATAGAGGATTTTGTTCAATGCGGGTTCATTGCACCATGCTGAGGAGACCAGCTCTGGCAAACAGGAGCATCCTTCAGTCCGGACTCTGATTTTCCAAAGAATGCTGTGCTTTCCCAGAGGAGATGCCAGGGCAAAGAGGCTTTTGCTCTAGGCGGGTTTCTCCCATCGTGCTGCGAATACTAGGCTAAGGCAAGCAGCAACAGCAGCCCGCAGAACCGACTCTGATTTCGCAGCGACTGCTAAGCTTTCACAGATATTTTTAGCTTGGCATGAACCGTATTTAGCTGCTCCATCCTCAGAAAGGCTTGGGTGTTCGCTCTGTCGCAGCAGGGAAGAAGAGCCACGGGAGAGCTGGTGCCTCTTGGGAATTGCTTTTCCGGCCTCCAAGTTCACGTCCAGGTTTCACCTTGCTATGCCGAACTAAGCAGACATGGTCACAACCCTGCAGCAGCTTGCGTTTCCTAGCATGGCACTCTATGCCTATTACCATCTCCTGGGCTAGGTAAGGCTTTGCCTTTTGCTTTGGCGCTCAGGCAGACTCGGGGTCTCGGCCAGTGCCTTCAACACAGGAGAGAAGTGGCGACAGGATCACTGCACACGGCCCGTGCACTGGGATGGGGAACTGTGGGTCACTGTCTCCACTCTTTCCCGGCAGACCCCCTGCCACTCACATCGCTGCCACATCTTGGTGGAAGACGGCATCTGACTGCCCGTTTCTCCATGGGGTTGTTTCTGTGAGTTCCGGGTATGGCACCTGGTGGCAAGCCCAAGTCTGCCCTTGGGACAGGTGACCAAGGAGATGCTGTCCCCTTGGGTCCAGAGGCACAGGACAGGCCTGCCTTCTGCCCAGACTCCTTCCTCAGAGTGGTGCATGCGCCTCTGCCCTAGTCGTCCCCTCATTTCTCCTTAGCAGCCAGGCTTCCGTCTCTCCGCGCAGGGAGCGGGTGACACTTGTCTTGCCACCGGCCTGCTGTTCGTGCCACTGCAGGCTATCCTGCTACCCGAGCGTTTCCCGACCCCACGGCCAACGGCTCCTTCTCTTCTTGGGGCCGTGTGCTGCGCCTTCCCCACACTTGGCTTCTCTCTCAGGCAGAGGGGATGCTAGGGCAAAGAGTATTTCGCTCCATGCGGGTATCTTGCACCGTGCTTCGGAGACTAGCTCAGGCAAGCTGCAGCAGCATCCCCAAACCCAACTCTGATTTCCCAAGGAACGGTGAGCTTTCCCTGGGAAGATGCCTAGGCAAAGAGGTTGTTGCTGTATTTGGGTTCCTCCCACCGCGAGACTGGGCTCAGGCAAGCAGCAGCAGCCCGCAGAACATTTCTCAGCGAATGTGTGCTTTCGCAGAGGCTTTGGCTTGGAGCGAACAGCACTTTGCTGCTGCTTCCTCAGCAAGGCTTCAGTCGCGTCAGGGAAGACGAGCTGCAGGAGAGCTGGTGCCACTTGGGCGTTGCTTTCCCGGGCTCCAAGTTCACGCACGGGCTTCAACTTGCTATGCCGAACTAAGGAGACACAGTCACAACCCTGCAGCAGCGTGCGTGTCCTAGCATGGCCCTCTATGCCTATTACCATCTCCTGGGGTAGGTAAGGCTTTGCCTTTTACTCTGGTGCTCAGGCAGACTCGGGGTCTCGGCCAGTGCCTTCAACACAGGAGAGAAGTGGCGACAGGATCACTGCACACGGCCCGTGCACTGGGATGGGGAACTGTGGGTCACTGTCTCCACTCTTTCCCGGCACACCCCCTGTCACTCACATCGCTGCCACATCTTGGTGGAAGACGGCATCTGACTGCCCGTTTCTCCATGGGGTTGTTTCTGTGAGTTCCGGGTATGGCACCTGGTGGCAAGCCCAAGTCTGCCCTTGGGACAGGTGGCCAAGGAGATGCTGTCCCCTTGAGTCCAGAGGCACAGGACTGGCCTGCCTTCTGCCCAGACTCCTTCCTCAGAGTGGAGCACGCGCCTCTGCCCTAGTCGTCCCCTCATTTCTCCTTAGCAGCCAGGCTTCCATCTCTCCGCGCAGGAAGCGGGTGACACTTGTCTTGCCACCGGACTGCTGTTCGTGCCACTGCAGGCTATCCTGCTTCCCGAGCGTTTCCCGACCCCACGGCCAATGGCTCCTTCTCTTCTTCGGGGCCGTGGGCTGCGCCTTCCCCACACTTGGCTTCTCTCTCAGGCAGAGGGGATGCTAGGGCAAAGAGTATTTCGCTCCATGCAGGTATCTTGCACCGTGCTTCGGAGACTAGCTCAGGCAAGCAGCAGCAGCATCCCCAAACCCAACTCTGATTTCCCAAGGAACGGTGAGCTTTCCCAGGGAAGATGCCTAGGCAAAGAGGTTGTTGCTGTATTTGGGTTTCTCCCACCGCGAGACTGGGCTCAGGCAAGCAGCAGCAGCCCGCAGAACATTTCTCAGCGAATGCTGTGCTTTCGCAGAGGCTTTGGCTTGGAGCGAACAGCACTTTGCTGCGGCTTCCTCAGGAAGGCTTCAGTCGCGTCAGGGAAGACGAGCTGCAGGAGAGCTGGTGCCTCTTGGGCCTTGCTTTCCCGGTCTCCAAGTTCACGCCCGGGCTTCACCTTGCTATACCGAACTAAGCAGACACAGTCACAACCCTGCAGCAGCGTGCGTGTCCTAGCATGGCCCTCTATGCCTATTACCATCTCCTGGGGTGTGTAAGGCTTTGCCTTTTACTCTGGTGCTCAGGCAGACTCGGGGTCTCGGCCAGTGCCTTCAACACAGGAGAGAAGTGGCGACAGGATCACTGCACACGGCCCGTGCACTGGGATGGGGAACTGTGGGTCACTGTCTCCACTCTTTCCCGGCAGACCCCCTGCCACTCACATTGCTGCCACATCTTGGTGGAAGACGGCATCTGACTGCCCGTTTCTCCATGGGGTTGTTTCTGTGAGTTCCGGGTATGGCACCTGGTGGCAAGCCCAAGTCTGCCCTTGGGACAGGTGGCCAAGGAGATGCTGTCCCCTTGGGTCCAGAGGCACAGGACAGGCCTGCCTTCTGCCCAGACTCCTTCCTCAGAGTGGAGCACGCGCCTCTGCCCTAGTCGTCCCCTCATTTCTCCTTAGCAGCCAGGCTTCCATCTCTCCGCGCAGGGAGCGGGTGACACTTGTCTTGCCACCGGCCTGCTGTTCGTGCCACTGCAGGCTATCCTGCTTCCCGAGCGTTTCCCGACCCCACAGCCAACGGCTATTTCTCTTCTCCGGGGCCGTGTGCTGCGCCTTCCCCACACTTGGCTTCTCTCTCAGGCAGAGGGGATGCTAGGGCAAAGAGTATTTCGCTCCATGCGGGTATCTTGCACCGTGCTTCGGAGACTAGCTCAGGCAAGCAGCAGCAGCATCCCCAAACCCAACTCTGATTTCCCAAGGAACGGTGAGCTTTCCCAGGGGAGATGCCTAGGCAAAGAGGTTGTTGCTGTATACGGGTTTCTCCCACCGCGAAACTGGGCTCAGGCAAGCAGCAGCAGCCCGCAGAACATTTCTCAGCAAATGCTGTGCTTTCGCAGAGGCTTTGGCTTGGAGCGAACAGCACTTCGCTGCTGCTTCCTCAGCAAGGCTTCAGTCGCGTCAGGGAAGACGAGCTGCAGGAGAGCTGATGCCTCTTGGGCCTTGCTTTCCCGGGCTCCAAGATCACGCCCGGGCTTCAACTTGCTTTGCCGAACTAAGCAGCACAGTCACAACCCTGCAGCAGCGTGCGTGTCCTAGCATGGCCCTCTATGCCTATTACCATCTCCCTGGGTAGGTAAGGCTTTGCCTTTTACTCTGGTGCTCAGGCAGACTCGGGGTCTCGGCCAGTGCCTTCAACACAGGAGAGAAGTGGCGACAGGATCACTGCACACGGCCCGTACACTGGGATGAGGAACTGTGGGTCACTGTCTCCACTCTTTCCCGGCACACCCCTTGCCACTCACATCGCTGCCACATCTTGGTGGAAGACGGCATCTGACTGCCCGTTTCTCCATGGGGTTGTTTCTGTGAGTTCCGGGTATGGCACCTGGTGGCAAGCCCAAGTCTGCCCTTGGGACAGGTGGCCAAGGTAATGCTGTCCCCTTGGGTCCAGAGGCACAGGACAGGCCTGCCTTCTGCCCAGACTCCTTCCTCAGAGTGGAGCACGCGCCTCTGCCCTAGTCGTCCCCTCATTTCTCCTTAGCAGCCAGGCTTCCATCTCTCCGCGCAGGGAGCGGGTGACACTTGTCTTGCCACCGGCCTGCTGTTCGTGCCACTGCAGGCTATCCTGCTTCCCGAGTGTTTCCCGACCCCACAGCCAACGGCTCCTTCTCTTCTCCGGGGCCGTGGGCTGTGCCTTCCCCACACTTGGCTTCTCTCTCAGGCAGAGGGGATGCTAGGGCAAAGAGTATTTCGCTCCATGCGGGTATCTTGCACCGTGCTTCGGACACTAGCTCAGGCAAGCAGCAGCAGCATCCCCAAACCCAACTCTGATTTCCCAAGGAACGGTGAGCTTTCCCAGGGGAGATGCCTAGGCAAAGAGGTTGTTGCTGTATATGGGTTTCTCCCACCGCGAAACTGGGCTCAGGCAAGCAGCAGCAGCCCGCAGAACATTTCGCAGCGAATGCTGTGCTTTCGCAGAGGCTTTGGCTTGGAGCGAACAGCACTATGCTGCTGCTTCCTCAGCAAGGCTTCAGTCGCGTCAGGGAAGACGAGCTGCAGGAGAGCTGGTGCCTCTTGGGCCTTGCTTTCCCGGGCTCCATGTTCACGCCCGGGCTTCACCTTGCTATGCCGAACTAAGCAGACACAGTCACAACCCTGCAGCAGCGTGCGTGTCCTAGCATGGCCCTCTATGCCTATTACCATCTCCTGGGGTGTGTAAGGCTTTGCCTTTTACTCTGGTGCTCAGGCAGACTCGGGGTCTCGGCCAGTGCCTTCAACACAGGAGAGAAGTGGCGACAGGATCACTGCACACGGCCCGTGCACTGGGATGGGGAACTGTGGGTCACTGTCTCCACTCTTTCCCGGCAGACCCCCTGCCACTCACATCGCTGCCACATCTTGGTGGAAGACGGCATCTGACTGCCCGTTTCTCCATGGGGTTGTTTCTGTGAGTTCCGGGTATGGCACCTGGTGGCAAGCCCAAGTCTGCCCTTGGGACAGGTGGCCAAGGAGATGCTGTCCCCTTGGGTCCAGAGGCACAGGACAGGCCTGCCTTCTGCCCAGACTCCTTCCTCAGAGTGGAGCACGCGCCTCTGCCCTAGTCGTCCCCTCATTTCTCCTTAGCAGCCAGGCTTCCATCTCTCCGCGCAGGGAGCGGGTGACACTTGTCTTGCCACCGGCCTGCTGTTCGTGCCACTGCAGGCTATCCTGCTTCCCGAGCGTTTCCCGACCCCACAGCCAACGGCTCCTTCTCTTCTCCAGGGCCGTGTGCTGCGACTTCCCCACACTTGGCTTCTCTCTCAGGCAGAGGGGATGCTAGGGCAAAGAGTATTTCGCTCCATGCAGGTATCTTGCACCGTGCTTCGGAGACTAGCTCAGGCAAGCAGCAGCAGCATCCCCAAACCCAACTCTGATTTCCCAAGGAACGGTGAGCTTTCCCAGGGGAGATGCCTAGGCAAAGAGGTTGTTGCTGTATACGGGTTTCTCCCACCGCGAGACTGGGCTCAGGCAAGCAGCAGCAGCCCGCAGAACATTTCTCAGCGAATGCTGTGCTTTCGCAGAGGCTTTGGCTTGGAGCGAACAGCACTTTGCTGCGGCTTCCTCAGGAATGCTTCAGTCGCGTCAGGGAAGACGAGCTGCAGGAGAGCTGGTGCCTCTTGGGCCTTGCTTTCCCGGTCTCCAAGTTCCCGCCGGGCTTCACCTTGCTATACCGAACTAAGCAGACACAGTCACAACCCTGCAGCAGCGTGCGTGTCCTAGCATGGCCCTCTATGCCTATTACCATCTCCTGGGGTGTGTAAGGCTTTGCCTTTTACTCTGGTGCTCAGGCAGACTCGGGGTCTCGGCCAGTGCCTTCAACACAGGAGAGAAGTGGCGACAGGATCACTGCACACGGCCCGTGCACTGGGATGGGGAACTGTGGGTCACTGTCTCCACTCTTTCCCGGCAGACCCCCTGCCACTCACATTGCTGCCACATCTTGGTGGAAGACGGCATCTGACTGCCCGTTTCTCCATGGGGTTGTTTCTGTGAGTTCCGGGTATGGCACCTGGTGGCAAGCCCAAGTCTGCCCTTGGGACAGGTGGCCAAGGAGATGCTGTCCCCTTGGGTCCAGAGGCACAGGACAGGCCTGCCTTCTGCCCAGACTCCTTCCTCAGAGTGGAGCACGCGCCTCTGCCCTAGTCGTCCCCTCATTTCTCCTTAGCAGCCAGGCTTCCATCTCTCCGCGCAGGGAGCGGGTGACACTTGTCTTGCCACCGGCCTGCTGTTCGTGCCACTGCAGGCTATCCTGCTTCCCGAGCGTTTCCCGACCCCACGGCCAACGGCTCCTTCTCTTCTTCGGGGCCGTGGGCTGCGCCTTCCCCACACTTGGCTTCTCTCTCAGGCAGAGGGGATGCTAGGGCAAAGAGTATTTCGCTCCATGCAGGTATCTTGCACCGTGCTTCGGAGACTAGCTCAGGCAAGCAGCAGCAGCATCCCCAAACCCAACTCTGATTTCCCAAGGAACGGTGAGCTTTCCCAGGGAAGATGCCTAGGCAAAGAGGTTGTTGCTGTATTTGGGTTTCTCCCACCGCGAGACTGGGCTCAGGCAAGCAGCAGCAGCCCGCAGAACATTTCTCAGCGAATGCTGTGCTTTCGCAGAGGCTTTGGCTTGGAGCGAACAGCACTTCGCTGCTGCTTCCTCAGCAAGGCTTCAGTCGCGTCAGGGAAGACGAGCTGCAGGAGAGCTGATGCCTCTTGGGCCTTGCTTTCCCGGGCTCCAAGATCACGCCCGGGCTTCAACTTGCTTTGCCGAACTAAGCAGACACAGTCACAACCCTGCAGCAGCGTGCGTGTCCTAGCATGGCCCTCTATGCCTATTACCATCTCCCTGGGTAGGTAAGGCTTTGCCTTTTACTCTGGTGCTCAGGCAGACTCGGGGTCTCGGCCAGTGCCTTCAACACAGGAGAGAAGTGGCGACAGGATCACTGCACACGGCCCGTACACTGGGATGAGGAACTGTGGGTCACTGTCTCCACTCTTTCCCGGCACACCCCTTGCCACTCACATCGCTGCCACATCTTGGTGGAAGACGGCATCTGACTGCCCGTTTCTCCATGGGGTTGTTTCTGTGAGTTCCGGGTATGGCACCTGGTGGCAAGCCCAAGTCTGCCCTTCGGACAGGTGGCCAAGGTAATGCTGTCCCCTTGAGTCCAGAGGCACAGGACAGGCCTGCCTTCTGCCCAGACTCCTTCCTCAGAGTGGAGCACGCGCCTCTGCCCTAGTCGTCCCCTCATTTCTCCTTAGCAGCCAGGCTTCCATCTCTCCGCGCAGGGAGCGGGTGACACTTGTCTTGCCACCGGCCTGCTGTTCGTGCCACTGCAGGCTATCCTGCTTCCCGAGCGTTTCCCGACCCCACAGCCAACGGCTCCTTCTCTTCTCCGGGGCCGTGTGCTGCGCCTTCCCCACACTTGGCTTCTCTCTCAGGCAGAGGGGATGCTAGGGCAAAGAGTATTTCGCTCCATGCGGGTATCTTGCACCGTGCTTCGGAGACTAGCTCAGGCAAGCAGCAGCAGCATCCCCAAACCCAACTCTGATTTCCCAAGGAACGGTGAGCTTTCCCAGGGGAGATGCCTAGGCAAAGAGGTTGTTGCTGTATACGGGTTTCTCCCACCGCGAAACTGGGCTCAGGCAAGCAGCAGCAGCCCGCAGAACATTTCGCAGCGAATGCTGTGCTTTCGCAGAGGCTTTGGCTTGGAGCGAACAGCACTTTGCTGCTGCTTCCTCAGCAAGGCTTCAGTCGCGTCAGGGAAGACGAGCTGCAGGAGAGCTGATGCCTCTTGGGCCTTGCTTTCCAGGGCTCCAAGATCACGCCCGGGCTTCACCTTGCTATGCCGAACTAAGCAGACACAGTCACAACCCTGCAGCAGCGTGCGTGTCCTAGCATGGCCCTCTATGCCTATTACCATCTCCTGGGGTAGGTAAGGCTTTGCCTTTTACTCTGGTGCTCATGCAGACTCGGGGTCTCGGCCAGTGCCTTCAACACAGGAGAGAAGTGGCGACAGGATCACTGCACACAGCCTGTGCACTGGGATGGGGAACTGTGGGTCACTGTCTCCACTCTTTCCCGGCAGACCCCCTGCCACTCACATCGCTGCCACATCTTGGTGGAAGACGGCATCTGACTGCCCGTTTCTCCATGGGGTTGTTTCTGTGAGTTCCGGGTATGGCACCTGGTGGCAAGCCCAAGTCTGCCCTTGGGACAGGTGGCCAAGGAGATGCTGTCCCCTTGGGTCCAGAGGCACAGGACAGGCCTGCCTTCTGCCCAGACTCCTTCCTCAGAGTGGAGCACGCGCCTCTGCCCTAGTCGTCCCCTCATTTCTCCTTAGCAGCCAGGCTTCCATCTCTCCGCACAGGGAGCGGGTGACACTTGTCTTGCCACCGGCCTGCTGTTCGTGCCACTGCAGGCTATCCTGCTTCCCGAGCGTTTCCCGACCCCACAGCCAACGGCTCCTTCTCTTCTCCAGGGCCGTGTGCTGCGCCTTCCCCACACTTGGCTTCTCTCTCAGGCAGAGGGGATGCTAGGGCAAAGAGTATTTCGCTCCATGCAGGTATCTTGCACCGTGCTACGGAGACTAGCTCAGGCAAGCAGCAGCAGCATCCCCAAACCCAACTCTGATTTCCCAAGGAACGGTGAGCTTTCCCAGGAGATGCCTAGGCAAAGAGGTTGTTGCTGTATATGGGTTTCTCCCACCGCGAGACTGGGCTCAGGCAAGCAGCAGCAGCCCGCAGAACATTTCTCAGCGAATAATGTGCTTTCGCAGAGGCTTTGGCTTGGAGCGAACAGCACTTTGCTGCGGCTTCCTCAGGAAGGCTTCAGTCGCGTCAGGGAAGACGAGCTGCAGGAGAGCTGGTGCCTCTTGGGCCTTGCTTTCCCGGTCTCCAAGTTCACGCCCGGGCTTCACCTTGCTATACCGAACTAAGCAGACACAGTCACAACCCTGCAGCAGCGTGCGTGTCCTAGCATGGCCCTCTATGCCTATTACCATCTCCTGGGGTGTGTAAGGCTTTGCCTTTTACTCTGGTGCTCAGGCAGACTCGGGGTCTCGGCCAGTGCCTTCAACACAGGAGAGAAGTGGCGACAGGATCACTGCACACGGCCCGTGCACTGGGATGGGGAACTGTGGGTCACTGTCTCCACTCTTTCCCGGCAGACCCCCTGCCACTCACATTGCTGCCACATCTTGGTGGAAGACGGCATCTGACTGCCCGTTTCTCCATGGGGTTGTTTCTGTGAGTTCCGGGTATGGAACCTGGTGGCAAGACCAAGTCTGCCCTTGGGACAGGTGGCCAAGGAGATGCTGTCCCCTTGGGTCCAGAGGCACAGGACAGGCCTGCCTTCTGCCCAGACTCCTTCCTCAGAGTGGAGCACGCGCCTCTGCCCTAGTCGTCCCCTCATTTCTCCTTAGCAGCCAGGCTTCCTTCCCTCCGCGCAGGGAGCGGGTGACACTTGTCTTGCCACCGGCCTGCTGTTCGTGCCACTGCAGGCTATCCTGCTTCCCGAGCGTTTCCCGACCCCACAGCCAACGGCTATTTCTCTTCTCCGGGGCCGTGTGCTGCGCCTTCCCCACACTTGGCTTCTCTCTCAGGCAGAGGGGATGCTAGGGCAAAGAGTATTTCGCTCCATGCGGGTATCTTGCACCGTGCTTCGGAGACTAGCTCAGGCAAGCAGCAGCAGCATCCCCAAACCCAACTCTGATTTCCCAAGGAACGGTGAGCTTTCCCAGGAAGATGCCTAGGCAAAGAGGTTGTTGCTTTATTTGGGTTTCTCCCACCGCGAGAAACGGCTCAGGCAAGCAGCAGCAGCCCGCAGAACATTTCTCAGCGAATGCTGTGCTTTCGCAGAGGCTTTGGCTTGGAGCAAACAGCACTTCGCTGCTGCTTCCTCAGCAAGGCTTCAGTCGCGTCAGGGAAGACGAGCTGCAGGAGAGCTGATGCCTCTTGGGCCTTGCTTTCCCGGGCTCCAAGATCACGCCCGGGCTTCAACTTGCTTTGCCGAACTAAGCAGACACAGTCACAACCCTGCAGGAGCGTGCGTGTCCTAGCATGGCCCTCTATGCCTATTACCATCTCCCTGGGTAGGTAAGGCTTTGCCTTTTACTCTGGTGCTCAGGCAGACTCGGGGTCTCGGCCAGTGCCTTCAACACAGGAGAGAAGTGGCGACAGGATCACTGCACACGGCCCGTACACTGGGATGGGGAACTGTGGGTCACTGTCTCCACTCTTTCCCGGCACACCCCCTGCCACTCACATCGCTGCCACATCTTTGTGGAAGACGACATCTGACTGCCCGTTTCTCCATGGGGTTGTTTCTGTGAGTTCCGGGTATGGCACCTGGTGGCAAGCCCAAGTCTGCCCTTGGGACAGGTGGCCAAGGAGATGCTGTCCCCTTGGGTCCAGAGGCACAGGACAGGCCTGCCTTCTGCCCAGACTCCTTCCTCAGAGTGGAGCACGCGCCTCTGCCCTAGTCGTCCCCTCATTTCTCCTTAGCAGCCAGGCTTCCATCTCTCCGCGCAGGGAGCGGGTGACACTTGTCTTGCCACCGGCCTGCTGTTCGTGCCACTGCAGGCTATCCTGCTTCCCGAGTGTTTCCCGACCCCACAGCCAACGGCTCCTTCTCTTCTCCGGGGCCGTGGGCTGCGCCTTCCCCACACTTGGCTTCTCTCTCAGGCAGAGGGGATGCTAGGGCAAAGAGTATTTCGCTCCATGCGGGTATCTTGCACCGTGCTTCGGAGACTAGCTCAGGCAAGCAGCAGCAGCATCCCCAAACCCAACTCTGATTTCCCAAGGAACGGTGAGCTTTCCCAGGGGAGATGCCTAGGCAAAGAGGTTGTTGCTGTATATGGGTTTCTCCCACCGCGAAACTGGGCTCAGGCAAGCAGCAGCAGCCCGCAGAACATTTCGCAGCGAATGCTGTGCTTTCGCAGAGGCTTTGGCTTGGAGCGAACAGCACTATGCTGCTGCTTCCTCAGCAAGGCTTCAGTCGCGTCAGGGAAGACGAGCTGCAGGAGAGCTGGTGCCTCTTGGGCCTTGCTTTCCCGGGCTCCATGTTCACGCCCGGGCTTCACCTTGCTATGCCGAACTAAGCAGACACAGTCACAACCCTGCAGCAGCGTGCGTGTCCTAGCATGGCCCTCTATGCCTATTACCATCTCCTGGGGTGTGTAAGGCTTTGCCTTTTACTCTGGTGCTCAGGCAGACTCGGGGTCTCGGCCAGTGCCTTCAACACAGGAGAGAAGTGGCGACAGGATCACTGCACACGGCCCGTGCACTGGGATGGGGAACTGTGGGTCACTGTCTCCACTCTTTCCCGGCAGACCCCCTGCCACTCACATCGCTGCCACATCTTGGTGGAAGACGGCATCTGACTGCCCGTTTCTCCATGGGGTTGTTTCTGTGAGTTCCGGGTATGGCACCTGGTGGCAAGCCCAAGTCTGCCCTTGGGACAGGTGGCCAAGGAGATGCTGTCCCCTTGGGTCCAGAGGCACAGGACAGGCCTGCCTTCTGCCCAGACTCCTTCCTCAGAGTGGAGCACGCGCCTCTGCCCTAGTCGTCCCCTCATTTCTCCTTAGCAGCCAGGCTTCCATCTCTCCGCACAGGGAGCGGGTGACACTTGTCTTGCCACCGGCCTGCTGTTCGTGCCACTGCAGGCTATCCTGCTTCCCGAGCGTTTCCCGACCCCACAGCCAACGGCTCCTTCTCTTCTCCAGGGCCGTGTGCTGCGCCTTCCCCACACTTGGCTTCTCTCTCAGGCAGAGGGGATGCTAGGGCAAAGAGTATTTCGCTCCATGCAGGTATCTTGCACCGTGCTTCGGAGACTAGCTCAGGCAAGCAGCAGCAGCATCCCCAAACCCAACTCTGATTTCCCAAGGAACGGTGAGCTTTCCCAGTGGAGATGCCTAGGCAAAGAGGTTGTTGCTGTATATGGGTTTCTCCCACCGCGAGACTGGGCTCAGGCAAGCAGCAGCAGCCCGCAGAACATTTCTCAGCGAATAATGTGCTTTCGCAGAGGCTTTGGCTTGGAGCGAACAGCACTTTGCTGCGGCTTCCTCAGGAAGGCTTCAGTCGCGTCAGGGAAGACGAGCTGCAGGAGAGCTGGTGCCTCTTGGGCCTTGCTTTCCCGGTCTCCAAGTTCACGCCCGGGCTTCACCTTGCTATACCGAACTAAGCAGACACAGTCACAACCCTGCAGCAGCGTGCGTGTCCTAGCATGGCCCTCTATGCCTATTACCATCTCCTGGGGTGTGTAAGGCTTTGCCTTTTACTCTGGTGCTCAGGCAGACTCGGGGTCTCGGCCAGTGCCTTCAACACAGGAGAGAAGTGGCGACAGGATCACTGCACACGGCCCGTACACTGGGATGGGGAACTGTGGGTCACTGTCTCCACTCTTTCCCGGCACACCCCCTGCCACTCACATCGCTGCCACATCTTGGTGGAAGACGGCATCTGACTGCCCGTTTCTCCATGGGGTTGTTTCTGTGAGTTCCGGGTATGGAACCTGGTGGCAAGCCCAAGTCTGCCCTTGGGACAGGTGGCCAAGGAGATGCTGTCCCCTTGGGTCCAGAGGCACAGGACAGGCCTGCCTTCTGCCCAGACTCCTTCCTCAGAGTGGAGCACGCGCCTCTGCCCTAGTCGTCCCCTCATTTCTCCTTAGCAGCCAGGCTTCCATCTCTCCGCGCAGGGAGCGGGTGACACTTGTCTTGCCACCGGCCTGCTGTTCTTGCCACTGCAGGCTATCCTGCTTCCCGAGCGTTTCCCGACCCCACAGCCAACGGCTATTTCTCTTCTCCAGGGCCGTGTGCTGCGCCTTCCCCACACTTGGCTTCTCTCTCAGGCAGAGGGGATGCTAGGGCAAAGAGTATTTCGCTCCATGCGGGTATCTTGCACCGTGCTTCGGAGACTAGCTCAGGCAAGCAGCAGCAGCATCCCCAAACCCAACTCTGATTTCCCAAGGAACGGTGAGCTTTCCCAGGAAGATGCCTAGGCAAAGAGGTTGTTGCTGTATATGGGTTTCTCCCACCGCGAGACACGGCTCAGGCAAGCAGCAGCAGCCCGCAGAACATTTCTCAGCGAATGCTGTGCTTTCGCAGAGGCTTTGGCTTGGAGCAAACAGCACTATGCTGCTGCTTCCTCAGCAAGGCTTCAGTCGCGTCAGGGAAGACGAGCTGCAGGAGAGCTGGTGCCTCATGGGCCTTGCTTTCCCAGTCTCCAAGTTCACGCCCGGGCTTCACCTTGCTATACCGAACTAAGCAGACACAGTCACAACCCTGCAGCAGCGTGCGTGTCCTAGCATGGCCCTCTATGCCTATTACCATCTCCTGGGGTGTGTAAGGCTTTGCCTTTTACTCTGGTGCTCAGGCAGACTCGGGGTCTCGGCCAGTGCCTTCAACACAGGAGAGAAGTGGCGACAGGATCACTGCACACGGCCCGTGCACTGGGATGGGGAACTGTGGGTCACTGTCTCCACTCTTTCCCGGCAGACCCCCTGCCACTCACATCGCTGCCACATCTTGGTGGAAGACGGCATCTGACTGCCCGTTTCTCCATGGGGTTGTTTCTGTGAGTTCCGGGTATGGCACCTGGTGGCAAGCCCAAGTCTGCCCTTGGGACAGGTGGCCAAGGAGATGCTGTCCCCTTGGGTCCAGAGGCACAGGACAGGCCTGCCTTCTGCCCAGACTCCTTCCTCAGAGTGGAGCACGCGCCTCTGCCCTAGTCGTCCCCTCATTTCTCCTTAGCAGCCAGGCTTCCATCTCTCCGCGCAGGGAGCGGGTGACACTTGTCTTGCCACCGGCCTGCTGTTCGTGCCACTGCAGGCTATCCTGCTTCCCGAGTGTTTCCCGACCCCACAGCCAACGGCTCCTTCTCTTCTCCGGGGCCGTGGGCTGCGCCTTCCCCACACTTGGCTTCTCTCTCAGGCAGAGGGGATGCTAGGGCAAAGAGTATTTCGCTCCATGCGGGTATCTTGCACCGTGCTTCGGAGACTAGCTCAGGCAAGCAGCAGCAGCATCCCCAAACCCAACTCTGATTTCCCAAGGAACGGTGAGCTTTCCCAGGGGAGATGCCTAGGCAAAGAGGTTGTTGCTGTATATGGGTTTCTCCCACCGCGAAACTGGGCTCAGGCAAGCAGCAGCAGCCCGCAGAACATTTCGCAGCGAATGCTGTGCTTTCGCAGAGGCTTTGGCTTGGAGCGAACAGCACTATGCTGCTGCTTCCTCAGCAAGGCTTCAGTCGCGTCAGGGAAGACGAGCTGCAGGAGAGCTGGTGCCTCTTGGGCCTTGCTTTCCCGGGCTCCATGTTCACGCCCGGGCTTCACCTTGCTATGCCGAACTAAGCAGACACAGTCACAACCCTGCAGCAGCGTGCGTGTCCTAGCATGGCCCTCTATGCCTATTACCATCTCCTGGGGTGTGTAAGGCTTTGCCTTTTACTCTGGTGCTCAGGCAGACTCGGGGTCTCGGCCAGTGCCTTCAACACAGGAGAGAAGTGGCGACAGGATCACTGCACACGGCCCGTGCACTGGGATGGGGAACTGTGGGTCACTGTCTCCACTCTTTCCCGGCAGACCCCCTGCCACTCACATCGCTGCCACATCTTGGTGGAAGACGGCATCTGACTGCCCGTTTCTCCATGGGGTTGTTTCTGTGAGTTCCGGGTATGGCACCTGGTGGCAAGCCCAAGTCTGCCCTTGGGACAGGTGGCCAAGGAGATGCTGTCCCCTTGGGTCCAGAGGCACAGGACAGGCCTGCCTTCTGCCCAGACTCCTTCCTCAGAGTGGAGCACGCGCCTCTGCCCTAGTCGTCCCCTCATTTCTCCTTAGCAGCCAGGCTTCCATCTCTCCGCACAGGGAGCGGGTGACACTTGTCTTGCCACCGGCCTGCTGTTCGTGCCACTGCAGGCTATCCTGCTTCCCGAGCGTTTCCCGACCCCACAGCCAACGGCTCCTTCTCTTCTCCAGGGCCGTGTGCTGCGCCTTCCCCACACTTGGCTTCTCTCTCAGGCAGAGGGGATGCTAGGGCAAAGAGTATTTCGCTCCATGCAGGTATCTTGCACCGTGCTTCGGAGACTAGCTCAGGCAAGCAGCAGCAGCATCCCCAAACCCAACTCTGATTTCCCAAGGAACGGTGAGCTTTCCCAGGGGAGATGCCTAGGCAAAGAGGTTGTTGCTGTATATGGGTTTCTCCCACCGCGAGACTGGGCTCAGGCAAGCAGCAGCAGCCCGCAGAACATTTCTCAGCGAATAATGTGCTTTCGCAGAGGCTTTGGCTTGGAGCGAACAGCACTTTGCTGCGGCTTCCTCAGGAAGGCTTCAGTCGCGTCAGGGAAGACGAGCTGCAGGAGAGCTGGTGCCTCTTGGGCCTTGCTTTCCCGGTCTCCAAGTTCACGCCCGGGCTTCACCTTGCTATACCGAACTAAGCAGACACAGTCACAACCCTGCAGCAGCGTGCGTGTCCTAGCATGGCCCTCTATGCCTATTACCATCTCCTGGGGTGTGTAAGGCTTTGCCTTTTACTCTGGTGCTCAGGCAGACTCGGGGTCTCGGCCAGTGCCTTCAACACAGGAGAGAAGTGGCGACAGGATCACTGCACACGGCCCGTACACTGGGATGGGGAACTGTGGGTCACTGTCTCCACTCTTTCCCGGCACACCCCCTGCCACTCACATCGCTGCCACATCTTGGTGGAAGACGGCATCTGACTGCCCGTTTCTCCATGGGGTTGTTTCTGTGAGTTCCGGGTATGGAACCTGGTGGCAAGCCCAAGTCTGCCCTTGGGACAGGTGGCCAAGGAGATGCTGTCCCCTTGGGTCCAGAGGCACAGGACAGGCCTGCCTTCTGCCCAGACTCCTTCCTCAGAGTGGAGCACGCGCCTCTGCCCTAGTCGTCCCCTCATTTCTCCTTAGCAGCCAGGCTTCCATCTCTCCGCGCAGGGAGCGGGTGACACTTGTCTTGCCACCGGCCTGCTGTTCTTGCCACTGCAGGCTATCCTGCTTCCCGAGCGTTTCCCGACCCCACAGCCAACGGCTATTTCTCTTCTCCAGGGCCGTGTGCTGCGCCTTCCCCACACTTGGCTTCTCTCTCAGGCAGAGGGGATGCTAGGGCAAAGAGTATTTCGCTCCATGCGGGTATCTTGCACCGTGCTTCGGAGACTAGCTCAGGCAAGCAGCAGCAGCATCCCCAAACCCAACTCTGATTTCCCAAGGAACGGTGAGCTTTCCCAGGAAGATGCCTAGGCAAAGAGGTTGTTGCTGTATATGGGTTTCTCCCACCGCGAGACACGGCTCAGGCAAGCAGCAGCAGCCCGCAGAACATTTCTCAGCGAATGCTGTGCTTTCGCAGAGGCTTTGGCTTGGAGCAAACAGCACTATGCTGCTGCTTCCTCAGCAAGGCTTCAGTCGCGTCAGGGAAGACGAGCTGCAGGAGAGCTGGTGCCTCATGGGCCTTGCTTTCCCAGTCTCCAAGTTCACGCCCGGGCTTCACCTTGCTATACCGAACTAAGCAGACACAGTCACAACCCTGCAGCAGCGTGCGTGTCCTAGCATGGCCCTCTATGCCTATTACCATCTCCTGGGGTGTGTAAGGCTTTGCCTTTTACTCTGGTGCTCAGGCAGACTCGGGGTCTCGGCCAGTGCCTTCAACACAGGAGAGAAGTGGCGACAGGATCACTGCACACGGCCCGTGCACTGGGATGGGGAACTGTGGGTCACTGTCTCCACTCTTTCCCGGCAGACCCCCTGCCACTCACATCGCTGCCACATCTTGGTGGAAGACGGCATCTGACTGCCCGTTTCTCCATGGGGTTGTTTCTGTGAGTTCCGGGTATGGCACCTGGTGGCAAGCCCAAGTCTGCCCTTGGGACAGGTGGCCAAGGAGATGCTGTCCCCTTGGGTCCAGAGGCACAGGACAGGCCTGCCTTCTGCCCAGACTCCTTCCTCAGAGTGGAGCACGCGCCTCTGCCCTAGTCGTCCCCTCATTTCTCCTTAGCAGCCAGGCTTCCATCTCTCCGCGCAGGGAGCGGGTGACACTTGTCTTGCCACCGGCCTGCTGTTCGTGCCACTGCAGGCTATCCTGCTTCCCGAGCGTTTCCCGACCCCACAGCCAACGGCTCCTTCTCTTCTCCGGGGCCGTGTGCTGCGACTTCCCCACACTTGGCTTCTCTCTCAGGCAGAGGGGATGCTAGGGCAAAGAGTATTTCGCTCCATGCGGGTATCTTGCACCGTGCTTCGGAGACTAGCTCAGGCAAGCAGCAGCAGCATCCCCAAACCCAACTCTGATTTCCCAAGGAACGGTGAGCTTTCCCAGGGGAGATGCCTAGGCAAAGAGGTTGTTGCTGTATACGGGTTTCTCCCACCGCGAGACTGGGCTCAGGCAAGCAGCAGCAGCCCGCAGAACATTTCTCAGCGAATGCTGTGCTTTCGCAGAGGCTTTGGCTTGGAGCGAACAGCACTTTGCTGCGGCTTCCTCAGGAATGCTTCAGTCGCGTCAGGGAAGACGAGCTGCAGGAGAGCTGGTGCCTCTTGGGCCTTGCTTTCCCGGTCTCCAAGTTCACGCCCGGGCTTCAACTTGCTTTGCCGAACTAAGCAGACACAGTCACAACCCTGCAGCAGCGTGCGTGTCCTAGCATGGCCCTCTATGCCTATTACCATCTCCCTGGGTAGGTAAGGCTTTGCCTTTTACTCTGGTGCTCAGGCAGACTCGGGGTCTCGGCCAGTGCCTTCAACACAGGAGAGAAGTGGCGACAGGATCACTGCACACAGCCTGTGCACTGGGATGGGGAACTGTGGGTCACTGTCTCCACTCTTTCCCGGCAGACCCCCTGCCACTCACATCGCTGCCACATCTTGGTGGAAGACGGCATCTGACTGCCCGTTTCTCCATGGGGTTGTTTCTGTGAGTTCCGGGTATGGCACCTGGTGGCAAGCCCAAGTCTGCCCTTGGGACAGGTGGCCAAGGAGATGCTGTCCCCTTGGGTCCAGAGGCACAGGACAGGCCTGCCTTCTGCCCAGACTCCTTCCTCAGAGTGGAGCACGCGCCTCTGCCCTAGTCGTCCCCTCATTTCTCCTTAGCAGCCAGGCTTCCATCTCTCCGCGCAGGGAGCGGGTGACACTTGTCTTGCCACCGGCCTGCTGTTCGTGCCACTGCAGGCTATCCTGCTTCCCGAGCGTTTCCCGACCCCACAGCCAACGGCTCCTTCTCTTCTCCAGGGCCGTGGGCTGCGCCTTCCCCACACTTGGCTTCTCTCTCAGGCAGAGGGGATGCTAGGGCAAAGAGTATTTCGCTCCATGCAGGTATCTTGCACCGTGCTTCGGAGACTAGCTCAGGCAAGCAGCAGCAGCATCCCCAAACCCAACTCTGATTTCCCAAGGAACGGTGAGCTTTCCCAGGGGAGATGCCTAGGCAAAGAGGTTGTTGCTGTATATGGGTTTCTCCCACCGCGAGACTGGGCTCAGGCAAGCAGCAGCAGCCCGCAGAACATTTCTCAGCGAATAATGTGCTTTCGCAGAGGCTTTGGCTTGGAGCGAACAGCACTTTGCTGCGGCTACCTCAGGAAGGCTTCAGTCGCGTCAGGGAAGACGAGCTGCAGGAGAGCTGGTGCCTCTTGGGCCTTGCTTTCCCGGTCTCCAAGTTCACGCCCGGGCTTCACCTTGCTATACCGAACTAAGCAGACACAGTCACAACCCTGCAGCAGCGTGCGTGTCCTAGCATGGCCCTCTATGCCTATTACCATCTCCTGGGGTGTGTAAGGCTTTGCCTTTTACTCTGGTGCTCAGGCAGACTCGGGGTCTCGGCCAGTGCCTTCAACACAGGAGAGAAGTGGCGACAGGATCACTGCACACGGCCCGTGCACTGGGATGGGGAACTGTGGGTCACTGTCTCCACTCTTTCCCGGCAGACCCCCTGCCACTCACATTGCTGCCACATCTTGGTGGAAGACGGCATCTGACTGCCCGTTTCTCCATGGGGTTGTTTCTGTGAGTTCCGGGTATGGAACCTGGTGGCAAGCCCAAGTCTGCCCTTGGGACAGGTGGCCAAGGAGATGCTGTCCCCTTGGGTCCAGAGGCACAGGACAGGCCTGCCTTCTGCCCAGACTCCTTCCTCAGAGTGGAGCACGCGCCTCTGCCCTAGTCGTCCCCTCATTTCTCCTTAGCAGCCAGGCTTCCATCTCTTAGCGCAGGGAGCGGGTGACACTTGTCTTGCCACCGGCCTGCTGTTCGTGCCACTGCAGGCTATCCTGCTTCCCGAGAGTTTCCCGACCCCACAGCCAACGGCTCCTTCTCTTCTCCGGGGCCGTGTGCTGCGCCTTCCCCACACTTGGCTTCTCTCTCAGGCAGAGGGGATGCTAGGGCAAAGAGTATTTCGCTCCATGCGGGTATCTTGCACCGTGCTTCGGAGACTAGCTCAGGCAAGCAGCAGCAGCATCCCCAAACCCAACTCTGATTTCCCAAGGAACGGTGAGCTTTCCCAGGGGAGATGCCTAGGCAAAGAGGTTGTTGCTGTATACGGGTTTCTCCCACCGCGAAACTGGGCTCAGGCAAGCAGCAGCAGCCCGCAGAACATTTCTCAGCAAATGCTGTGCTTTCGCAGAGGCTTTGGCTTGGAGCGAACAGCACTTCGCTGCTGCTTCCTCAGCAAGGCTTCAGTCGCGTCAGGGAAGACGAGCTGCAGGAGAGCTGATGCCTCTTGGGCCTTGCTTTCCCGGGCTCCAAGATCACGCCCGGGCTTCAACTTGCTTTGCCGAACTAAGCAGCACAGTCACAACCCTGCAGCAGCGTGCGTGTCCTAGCATGGCCCTCTATGCCTATTACCATCTCCCTGGGTAGGTAAGGCTTTGCCTTTTACTCTGGTGCTCAGGCAGACTCGGGGTCTCGGCCAGTGCCTTCAACACAGGAGAGAAGTGGCGACAGGATCACTGCACACGGCCCGTACACTGGGATGAGGAACTGTGGGTCACTGTCTCCACTCTTTCCCGGCACACCCCTTGCCACTCACATCGCTGCCACATCTTGGTGGAAGACGGCATCTGACTGCCCGTTTCTCCATGGGGTTGTTTCTGTGAGTTCCGGGTATGGCACCTGGTGGCAAGCCCAAGTCTGCCCTTGGGACAGGTGGCCAAGGTAATGCTGTCCCCTTGGGTCCAGAGGCACAGGACAGGCCTGCCTTCTGCCCAGACTCCTTCCTCAGAGTGGAGCACGCGCCTCTGCCCTAGTCGTCCCCTCATTTCTCCTTAGCAGCCAGGCTTCCATCTCTCCGCGCAGGGAGCGGGTGACACTTGTCTTGCCACCGGCCTGCTGTTCGTGCCACTGCAGGCTATCCTGCTTCCCGAGTGTTTCCCGACCCCACAGCCAACGGCTCCTTCTCTTCTCCGGGGCCGTGGGCTGCGCCTTCCCCACACTTGGCTTCTCTCTCAGGCAGAGGGGATGCTAGGGCAAAGAGTATTTCGCTCCATGCGGGTATCTTGCACCGTGCTTCGGAGACTAGCTCAGGCAAGCAGCAGCAGCATCCCCAAACCCAACTCTGATTTCCCAAGGAACGGTGAGCTTTCCCAGGGGAGATGCCTAGGCAAAGAGGTTGTTGCTGTATATGGGTTTCTCCCACCGCGAAACTGGGCTCAGGCAAGCAGCAGCAGCCCGCAGAACATTTCGCAGCGAATGCTGTGCTTTCGCAGAGGCTTTGGCTTGGAGCGAACAGCACTATGCTGCTGCTTCCTCAGCAAGGCTTCAGTCGCGTCAGGGAAGACGAGCTGCAGGAGAGCTGGTGCCTCTTGGGCCTTGCTTTCCCGGGCTCCATGTTCACGCCCGGGCTTCACCTTGCTATGCCGAACTAAGCAGACACAGTCACAACCCTGCAGCAGCGTGCGTGTCCTAGCATGGCCCTCTATGCCTATTACCATCTCCTGGGGTGTGTAAGGCTTTGCCTTTTACTCTGGTGCTCAGGCAGACTCGGGGTCTCGGCCAGTGCCTTCAACACAGGAGAGAAGTGGCGACAGGATCACTGCACACGGCCCGTGCACTGGGATGGGGAACTGTGGGTCACTGTCTCCACTCTTTCCCGGCAGACCCCCTGCCACTCACATCGCTGCCACATCTTGGTGGAAGACGGCATCTGACTGCCCGTTTCTCCATGGGGTTGTTTCTGTGAGTTCCGGGTATGGCACCTGGTGGCAAGCCCAAGTCTGCCCTTGGGACAGGTGGCCAAGGAGATGCTGTCCCCTTGGGTCCAGAGGCACAGGACAGGCCTGCCTTCTGCCCAGACTCCTTCCTCAGAGTGGAGCACGCGCCTCTGCCCTAGTCGTCCCCTCATTTCTCCTTAGCAGCCAGGCTTCCATCTCTCCGCGCAGGGAGCGGGTGACACTTGTCTTGCCACCGGCCTGCTGTTCGTGCCACTGCAGGCTATCCTGCTTCCCGAGCGTTTCCCGACCCCACAGCCAACGGCTCCTTCTCTTCTCCAGGGCCGTGTGCTGCGACTTCCCCACGCTTGGCTTCTCTCTCAGGCAGAGGGGATGCTAGGGCAAAGAGTATTTCGCTCCATGCAGGTATCTTGCACCGTGCTTCGGAGACTAGCTCAGGCAAGCAGCAGCAGCATCCCCAAACCCAACTCTGATTTCCCAAGGAACGGTGAGCTTTCCCAGGGGAGATGCCTAGGCAAAGAGGTTGTTGCTGTATACGGGTTTCTCCCACCGCGAGACTGGGCTCAGGCAAGCAGCAGCAGCCCGCAGAACATTTCTCAGCGAATGCTGTGCTTTCGCAGAGGCTTTGGCTTGGAGCGAACAGCACTTTGCTGCTGCTTCCTCAGCAAGGCTTCAGTCGCGTCAGGGAAGACGAGCTGCAGGAGAGCTGGTGCCTCTTGGGCCTTGCTTTCCCGGGCTCCAAGTTCACGCCCGGGCTTCACCTTGCTATGCCGAACTAAGCAGACACAGTCACAACCCTGCAGCAGCGTGCGTGTCCTAGCATGGCCCTCTATGCCTATTACCATCTCCTGGGGTAGGTAAGGCTTTGCCTTTTACTCTGGTGCTCAGGCAGACTCGGGGTCTCGGCCAGTGCCTTCAACACAGGAGAGAAGTGGCGACAGGATCACTGCACACGGCCCGTGCACTGGGATGGGGAACTGTGGGTCACTGTCTCCACTCTTTCCCGCACACCCCCTGCCACTCACATTGCTGCCACATCTTGGTGGAAGACGGCATCTGACTGCCCGTTTCTCCATGGGGTTGTTTCTGTGAGTTCCAGGTATGGCACCTGGTGGCAAGCCCAAGTCTGCCCTTGGGACAGGTGGCCAAGGAGATGCTGTCCCCTTGGGTCCAGAGGCACAGGACAGGCCTGCCTTCTGCCCAGACTCCTTCCTCAGAGTGGAGCACGCGCCTCTGCCCTAGTCGTCCCCTCATTTCTCCTTAGCAGCCAGGCTTCCATCTCTCCGCGCAGGGAGCGGGTGACACTTGTCTTGCCACCGGCCTGCTGTTCGTGCCACTGAAGGCTATCCTGCTTCCCGAGCGTTTCCCGACCCCACGGCCAACGGCTCCTACTCTTCTTCGGGGCCGTGTGCTGCGCCTTCCCCACACTTGGCTTCTCTCTCAGGCAGAGGGGATGCTAGGGCAAAGAGTATTTCGCTCCATGCGTGTATCTTGCACCGTGCTTCGGAGACTAGCTCAGGCAAGCAGCAGCAGCATCCCCAAACCCAACTCTGATTTCCCAAGGAACGTTGTGCTTTCCTAGGGGAGATGCCAAGGCAGAGAGGCTTTCGATGTATGCGGGTTCCTCCCACCGCGAGACTGGGCTCAGGCAAGCAGCAGCAGCCCGCAGAACATTTCTCAGCGAATGTTGTGCTTTCGCAGAGGCTTTGGCTTGGAGCGAACAGCACTTCGCTGCTGCTTCCTCAGCAAGGCTTCAGTCGCGTCAGGGAAGAAGAGCTGCGGGAGAGCTGGTGCCTCTTGGGCCTTGCTTTTCCGGGCTCCATGTTCGCGTCCTGGGTTCACCCTCCCAGGCCAAACTAAGCAGTCACAGCCACAACCCTACAGTAGCATGCGTAGCCAGGGATGGCACTCTATGCACACTACCATCTCCCAGTGTAGGCGTCGCTTGGCCTTTTACTCTGGCGCTCAGGCGGACTCGCGGACTAGGACAGTGCTTTCCCCACAGGAAAGGATAGGTGACAGGATCCCTGCAAACCGCCCGTGCACTGATTAGGTAGCTTTGGTGGACTATCCCCACTCCTTCCCCTTAAACCCCGTGCCTCCTCCAGGCTTCCACATCCTGGAGGAAGACGGCATTGACTACCTGTTATTTCAGGTAACTGTTTCTGAAAGTTCAGCGTAGGCGCCTGGTGGCTAGCGCATGTCTGCCCCAGGGACAGGTGGCCAAGGAGCTGCTGTGTCCTTGGGCCCAGAGGCTCAGGACAGGCATGCTTTCTGCAAAGACTGCTTCCTAAGAGTGGAGCACGCGCCCTGTCCTACTCATCCCCTCCTGTCTCCATAGCAGCCAGGCTTCTGTCTCTCTGCACTGGGAGAGGGTGACACTTGTATTGCCACCGGCCGCGGGGCCTGCCAGGGCCGGCTCTCTTGATTCCCAACTGTTTCCAGTCCAGAAGGTCAACGGTTCCTGCTCTTCTCCAGGGGCAGCGTGCTGTACCTCCACAGACATTCTCCTGGGGAGCGAAGTGAAAAACGTGTCCCTTTCCTTAAGGCTCTTTCCAAAGACGCAACCGCGCTTCTCTCTCAGGCAGAGGGGATGCCCAGGCATAGAGGATTTTGTTCAATGCGGGTTCATTGCACCATGCTGAGGAGACCAGCTCTGGCAAACAGGAGCATCCTTCAGTCCGGACTCTGATTTTCCAAAGAATGCTGTGCTTTCCCAGAGGAGATGCCAGGGCAAAGAGGCTTTCGCTCTAGGCGGGTTTCTCCCATCGTGCTGCGAATACTAGGCTAAGGCAAGCAGCAACAGCAGCCCGCAGAACCGACTCTGATTTCGCAGCGACTGCTAAGCTTTCGCAGATGTTTTTAGCTTGGCATGAACCGTATTTAGCTGCTCCTTCCTCAGAAAGGCTTGGGTGTTCGCTCTGTCGCAGCAGGGAAGAAGAGCCACGGGAGAGCTGGTGCCTCTTGGGAATTGCTTTTCCGGCCTCCAAGTTCACGTCCAGGTTTCACCTTGCTATGCCGAACTAAGCAGACATGGTCACAACCCTGCAGCAGCTTGCGTTTCCTAGCATGGCACTCTATGCCTATTACCATCTCCTGGGCTAGGTAAGGCTTTGCCTTTTGCTTTGGCGCTCAGGCAGACTCGGGGTCTCGGCCAGTGCCATCAACACAGGAGAGAAGTGGCGACAGGATCACTGCACACGGCCCGTGCACTGGGATGGGGAACTGTGGGTCACTGTCTCCACTCTTTCCCGGCACACCCCCTGCCACTCACATCGCTGCCACATCTTGGTGGAAGACGGCATCTGACTGCCCGTTTCTCCATGGGGTTGTTTCTGTGAGTTCCGGGTATGGCACCTGGTGGCAAGCCCAAGTCTGCCCTTGGGACAGGTGACCAAGGAGATGCTGTCCCCTTGGGTCCAGAGGCACAGGACAGGCCTGCCTTCTGCCCAGACTCCTTCCTCAGAGTGGTGCATGCGCCTCTGCCCTAGTCATCCCCTCATTTCTCCTTAGCAGCCAGGCTTCCGTCTCTCCGCGCAGGGAGCGGGTGACACTTGTCTTGCCACCGGCCTGCTGTTCGTGCCACTGCAGGCTATCCTGCTACCCGAGCGTTTCCCGACCCCACGGCCAACGGCTCCTTCTCTTCTTGGGGCCGTGTACTGCGCCTTCCCCACACTTGGCTTCTCTCTCAGGCAGAGGGGATGCTAGGGCAAAGAGTATTTCGCTCCATGCGGGTATCTTGCACCGTGCTTCGGAGACTAGCTCAGGCAAGCTGCAGCAGCATCCCCAAACCCAACTCTGATTTCCCAAGGAACGGTGAGCTTTCCCAGGGAAGATGCCTAGGCAAAGAGGTTGTTGCTTTATTTGGGTTTCTCCCACCGCGAGACACGGCTCAAGCAAGCAGAAGCAGCCCGCAGAACATTTCTCAGCGAATGCTGTGCTTTCGCAGAGGCTTTGGCTTGGAGCGAACAGCACTTCGCTGCTGCTTCCTCAGCAAGGCTTCAGTCGCATCAGGGAAGAAGAGCTGCGGGAGAGCTGGTGCCTCTTGGGCCTTGCTTTTCCGGGCTCCAAGTTCACGCCCGGGCTTCACCTTGCTATGCCGAACTAAGCAGACACAGTCACAACCCTGCAGCAGCTTGCGTTTCCTAGCATGGCCCTCTATGCCTATTACCATCTCCTGGGGTAGGTAAGGCTTTGCCTTTTACTCTGGTGCTCAGGCAGACTCGGGGTCTCGGCCAGTGCCTTCAACACAGGAGAGAAGTGGCGACAGGATCACTGCACACGGCCCGTGCACTGCGATGGGGAACTGTGGGTCACTGTCTCCACTCTTTCCCGGCAGACCCCCTGCCACTCACATCGCTGCCACATCTTGGTGGAAGACGGCATCTGACTGCCCGTTTCTCCATGGGGTTGTTTCTGTGAGTTCCGGGTATGGCACTTGGTGGCAAGCCCAAGTCTGCCCTTGGGACAGGTGGCCAAGGAGATGCTGTCCCCTTGGGTCCAGAGGCACAGGACAGGCCTGCCTTCTGCCCAGACTCCTTCCTCAGAGTGGAGCACGCGCCTCTGCCCTAGTCGTCCCCTCATTTCTCCTTAGCAGCCAGGCTTCCATCTCTCCGCGCAGGGAGCGGGTGACACTTGTCTTGCCACCGGCCTGCTGTTCGTGCCACTGCAGGCTATCCTGCTTCCCGAGCGTTTCCCGACCCCACAGCCAACGGCTCCTTCTCTTCTCCGGGGCCGTGTGCTGCGCCTTCCCCACACTTGGCTTCTCTCTCAGGCAGAGGGGATGCTAGGGCAAAGAGTATTTCGCTCCATGCAGGTATCTTGCACCGTGCTTCGGAGACTAGCTCAGGCAAGCAGCAGCAGCATCCCCAAACCCAACTCTGATTTCCCAAGGAACGGTGAGCTTTCCCAGGGGAGATGCCTAGGCAAAGAGGTTGTTGCTGTGTACGGGTTTCTCCCACCGCGAGACTGGGCTCAGGCAAGCAGCAGCAGCCCGCAGAACATTTCTCAGCGAATGCTGTGCTTTCGCAGAGGCTTTGGCTTGGAGCGAACAGCACTTTGCTGCTGCTTCCTCAGCAAGGCTTCAGTCGCGTCAGGGAAGACGAGCTGCAGGAGAGCTGGTGCCTCTTGGGCCTTGCTTTCCCGGGCTCCAAGTTCACGCCCGGGCTTCACCTTGCTATGCCGAACTAAGCAGACACAGTCACAACCCTGCAGCAGCGTGCGTGTCCTAGCATGGCCCTCTATGCCTATTACCATCTCCTGGGGTAGGTAAGGCTTTGCCTTTTACTCTGGTGCTCAGGCAGACTCGGGGTCTCGGCCAGTGCCTTCAACACAGGAGAGAAGTGGCGACAGGATCACTGCACACGGCCCGTGCACTGGGATGGGGAACTGTGGGTCACTGTCTCCACTCTTTCCCGCACACCCCCTGCCACTCACATCGCTGCCACATCTTGGTGGAAGACGGCATCTGACTGCCCGTTTCTCCATGGGGTTGTTTCTGTGAGTTCCGGGTATGGCACCTGGTGGCAAGCCCAAGTCTGCCCTTGGGACAGGTGGCCAAGGAGATGCTGTCCCCTTGGGTCCAGAGGCACAGGACAGGCCTGCCTTCTGCCCAGACTCCTTCCTCAGAGTGGAGCACGCGCCTCTGCCCTAGTCGTCCCCTCATTTCTCCTTAGCAGCCAGGCTTCCAACTCTCCGCGCAGGGAGCGGGTGACACTTGTCTTGCCACCGGCCTGCTGTTCGTGCCACTGCAGGCTATCCTGCTTCCCGAGCGTTTCCCCACCCCACAGCCAACGGCTCTTTCTCTTCTCCAGGGCCATGTGCTGCGCCTTCCCCACACTTGGCTTCTCTCTCAGGCAGAGGGGATGCTAGGGCAAAGAGTATTTCGCTCCATGCGGGTATCTTGCACCGTGCTTCGGAGACTAGCTCAGGCAAGCAGCAGCAGCATCCCCAAACCCAACTCTGATTTCCCAAGGAACGGTGAGCTTTCCCAGGGGAGATGCCTAGGCAAAGAGGTTGTTGCTGTATACGGGTTTCTCCCACCGCGAAACTGGGCTCAGGCAAGCAGCAGCAGCCCGCAGAACATTTCTCAGCGAAATCTGTGCTTTCGCAGAGGCTTTGGCTTGGAGCGAACAGCACTTTGCTGCTGCTTCCTCAGCAAGGCTTCAGTCGCGTCAGGGAAGACGAGCTGCAGGAGAGCTGGTGCCTCTTGGGCCTTGCTTTCCCGGGCTCCAGGTTCACGCCCGGGCTTCACCTTGCTATGCCGAACTAAGCAGACACAGTCACAACCCTGCAGCAGCTTGCGTTTCCTAGCATGGCCCTCTATGCCTATTACCATCTCCTGGGGTAGGTAAGGCTTTGCCTTTTACTCTGGTGCTCAGGCAGACTCGGGGTCTCGGCCAGTGCCTTCAACACAGGAGAGAAGTGGCGACAGGATCACTGCACACGGCCCGTGCACTGCGATGGGGAACTGTGGGTCACTGTCTCCACTCTTTCCCGGCAGACCCCCTGCCACTCACATCGCTGCCACATCTTGGTGGAAGACGGCATCTGACTGCCCGTTTCTCCATGGGGTTGTTTCTGTGAGTTCCGGGTATGGCACCTGGTGGCAAGCCCAAGTCTGCCCTTGGGACAGGTGGCCAAGGAGATGCTGTCCCCTTGGGTCCAGAGGCACAGGACAGGCCTGCCTTCTGCCCAGACTCCTTCCTCAGAGTGGATCACGCGCCTCTGCCCTAGTCATCCCCTCATTTCTCCTTAGCAGCCAGGCTTCCATCTCTCCGCGCAGGGAGCGGGTGACACTTGTCTTGCCACCGGCCTGCTGTTCGTGCCACTGCAGGCTATCCTGCTTCCCGAGCGTTTCCCGACCCCACAGCCAACGGCTCCTTCTCTTCTCCGGGGCCGTGTGCTGCGCCTTCCCCACACTTGGCTTCTCTCTCAGGCAGAGGGGATGCTAGGGCAAAGAGTATTTCGCTCCATGCAGGTATCTTGCACCGTGCTTCGGAGACTAGCTCAGGCAAGCAGCAGCAGCATCCCCAAACCCAACTCTGATTTCCCAAGGAACGGTGAGCTTTCCCAGGGGAGATGCCTAGGCAAAGAGGTTGTTGCTGTGTACGGGTTTCTCCCACCGCGAGACTGGGCTCAGGCAAGCAGCAGCAGCCCGCAGAACATTTCTCAGCGAATGCTGTGCTTTCGCAGAGGCTTTGGCTTGGAGCGAACAGCACTTTGCTGCTGCTTCCTCAGCAAGGCTTCAGTCGCGTCAGGGAAGACGAGCTGCAGGAGAGCTGGTGCCTCTTGGGCCTTGCTTTCCCGGGCTCCAAGTTCACGCCCGGGCTTCACCTTGCTATGCCGAACTAAGCAGACACAGTCACAACCCTGCAGCAGCGTGCGTGTCCTAGCATGGCCCTCTATGCCTATTACCATCTCCTGGGGTAGGTAAGGCTTTGCCTTTTACTCTGGTGCTCAGGCAGACTCGGGGTCTCGGCCAGTGCCTTCAACACAGGAGAGAAGTGGCGACAGGATCACTGCACACGGCCCGTGCACTGGGATGGGGAACTGTGGGTCACTGTCTCCACTCTTTCCCGCACACCCCCTGCCACTCACATCGCTGCCACATCTTGGTGGAAGACGGCATCTGACTGCCCGTTTCTCCATGGGGTTGTTTCTGTGAGTTCCAGGTATGGCACCTGGTGGCAAGCCCAAGTCTGCCCTTGGGACAGGTGGCCAAGGAGATGCTGTCCCCTTGGGTCCAGAGGCACAGGACAGGCCTGCCTTCTGCCCAGACTCCTTCCTCAGAGTGGAGCACGCGCCTCTGCCCTAGTCGTCCCCTCATTTCTCCTTAGCAGCCAGGCTTCCATCTCTCCGCGCAGGGAGCGGGTGACACTTGTCTTGCCACCGGCCTGCTGTTCGTGCCACTGCAGGCTATCCTGCTTCCCGAGCGTTTCCCGACCCCACGGCCAACGGCTCCTACTCTTCTTCGGGGCCGTGTGCTGCGCCTTCCCCACACTTGGCTTCTCTCTCAGGCAGAGGGGATGCTAGGGCAAAGAGTATTTCGCTCCATGCGGGTATCTTGCACCGTGCTTCGGAGACTAGCTCAGGCAAGCAGCAGCAGCATCCCCAAACCCAACTCTGATTTCCCAAGGAACGTTGTGCTTTCCTAGGGGAGATGCCAAGGCAGAGAGGCTTTCGATGTATGCGGGTTCCTCCCACCGCGAGACTGGGCTCAGGCAAGCAGCAGCAGCCCGCAGAACATTTCTCAGCGAATGTTGTGCTTTCGCAGAGGCTTTGGCTTGGAGCGAACAGCACTTCGCTGCTGCTTCCTCAGCAAGGCTTCAGTCGCGTCAGGGAAGAAGAGCTGCGGGAGAGCTGGTGCCTCTTGGGCCTTGCTTTTCCGGGCTCCATGTTCGCGTCCTGGGTTCACCCTCCCAGGCCAAACTAAGCAGTCACAGCCACAACCCTACAGTAGCATGCGTAGCCAGGGATGGCACTCTATGCACACTACCATCTCCCAGTGTAGGCGTCGCTTGGCCTTTTACTCTGGCGCTCAGGCGGACTCGCGGACTAGGACAGTGCTTTCCCCACAGGAAAGGATCGGTGACAGGATCCCTGCAAACCGCCCGTGCACTGATTAGGTAGCTTTGGTGGACTATCCCCACTCCTTCCCCTTAAACCCCGTGCCTCCTCCAGGCTTCCACATCCTGGAGGAAGACGGCATTGACTACCTTTTATTTCAGGTAACTGTTTCTGAAAGTTCAGCGTAGGCGCCTGGTGGCTAGCGCATGTCTGCCCCAGGGACAGGTGGCCAAGGAGCTGCTGTGTCCTTGGGCCCAGAGGCTCAGGACAGGCATGCTTTCTGCAAAGACTGCTTCCTAAGAGTGGAGCACGCGCCCTGTCCTACTCATCCCCTCCTGTCTCCATAGCAGCCAGGCTTCTGTCTCTCTGCACTGGGAGAGGGTGACACTTGTATTGCCACCGGCCGCGGGGCCTGCCAGGGCCGGCTCTCTTGATTCCCAACTGTTTCCAGTCCAGAAGGTCAACGGTTCCTGCTCTTCTCCAGGGGCAGCGTGCTGTACCTCCACAGACATTCTCCTGGGGAGCGAAGTGAAAAACGTGTCCCTTTCCTTAAGGCTCTTTCCAAAGACGCAACCGCGCTTCTCTCTCAGGCAGAGGGGATGCCCAGGCATAGAGGATTTTGTTCAATGCGGGTCCATTGCACCATGCTGAGGAGACCAGCTCTGGCAAACAGGAGCATCCTTCAGTCCGGACTCTGATTTTCCAAAGAATGCTGTGCTTTCCCAGAGGAGATGCCAGGGCAAAGAGGCTTTCGCTCTAGGCGGGTTTCTCCCATCGTGCTGCGAATACTAGGCTAAGGCAAGCAGCAACAGCAGCCCGCAGAACCGACTCTGATTTCGCAGCGACTGCTAAGCTTTCGCAGATGTTTTTAGCTTGGCATGAACCGTATTTAGCTGCTCCTTCCTCAGAAAGGCTTGGGTGTTCGCTCTGTCGCAGCAGGGAAGAAGAGCCACGGGAGAGCTGGTGCCTCTTGGGAATTGCTTTTCCGGCCTCCAAGTTCACGTCCAGGTTTCACCTTGCTATGCCGAACTAAGCAGACATGGTCACAACCCTGCAGCAGCTTGCGTTTCCTAGCATGGCACTCTATGCCTATTACCATCTCCTGGGCTAGGTAAGGCTTTGCCTTTTGCTTTGGCGCTCAGGCAGACTCGGGGTCTCGGCCAGTGCCTTCAACACAGGAGAGAAGTGGCGACAGGATCACTGCACACGGCCCGTGCACTGGGATGGGGAACTGTGGGTCACTGTCTCCACTCTTTCCCGGCACACCCCCTGCCACTCACATCGCTGCCACATCTTGGTGGAAGACGGCATCTGACTGCCCGTTTCTCCATGGGGTTGTTTCTGTGAGTTCCGGGTATGGCACCTGGTGGCAAGCCCAAGTCTGCCCTTGGGACAGGTGGCCAAGGAGATGCTGTCCCCTTGGGTCCAGAGGCACAGGACAGGCCTGCCTTCTGCCCAGACTCCTTCCTCAGAGTGGAGCACGCGCCTCTGCCCTAGTCGTCCCCTCATTTCTCCTTAGCAGCCAGGCTTCCAACTCTCCGCGCAGGGAGCGGGTGACACTTGTCTTGCCACCGGCCTGCTGTTCGTGCCACTGCAGGCTATCCTGCTTCCCGAGCGTTTCCCCACCCCACAGCCAACGGGTCTTTCTCTTCTCCAGGGCCATGTGCTGCGCCTTCCCCACACTTGGCTTCTCTCTCAGGCAGAGGGGATGCTAGGGCAAAGAGTATTTCGCTCCATGCGGGTATCTTGCACCGTGCTTCGGAGACTAGCTCAGGCAAGCAGCAGCAGCATCCCCAAACCCAACTCTGATTTCCCAAGGAACGGTGAGCTTTCCCAGGGGAGATGCCTAGGCAAAGAGGTTGTTGCTGTATACGGGTTTCTCCCACCGCGAAACTGGGCTCAGGCAAGCAGCAGCAGCCCGCAGAACATTTCTCAGCGAAATCTGTGCTTTCGCAGAGGCTTTGGCTTGGAGCGAACAGCACTTTGCTGCTGCTTCCTCAGCAAGGCTTCAGTCGCGTCAGGGAAGACGAGCTGCAGGAGAGCTGGTGCCTCTTGGGCCTTGCTTTCCCGGGCTCCAAGTTCACGCCCGGGCTTCACCTTGCTATGCCGAACTAAGCAGACACAGTCACAACCCTGCAGCAGCTTGCGTTTCCTAGCATGGCCCTCTATGCCTATTACCATCTCCTGGGGTAGGTAAGGCTTTGCCTTTTACTCTGGTGCTCAGGCAGACTCGGGGTCTCGGCCAGTGCCTTCAACACAGGAGAGAAGTGGCGACAGGATCACTGCACACGGCCCGTGCCTTGGGATGGGGAACTGTGGGTCACTGTCTCCACTCTTTCCCGGCAGACCCCCTGCCACTCACATCGCTGCCACATCTTGGTGGAAGACGGCATCTGACTGCCCGTTTCTCCATGGGGTTGTTTCTGTGAGTTCCGGGTATGGCACCTGGTGGCAAGCCCAAGTCTGCCCTTGGGACAGGTGGCCAAGGAGATGCTGTCCCCTTGGGTCCAGAGGCACAGGACAGGCCTGCCTTCTGCCCAGACTCCTTCCTCAGAGTGGAGCACGCGCCTCTGCCCTAGTCGTCCCCTCATTTCTCCTTAGCAGCCAGGCTTCCATCTCTCCGCGCAGGGAGCGGGTGACACTTGTCTTGCCACCGGCCTGCTGTTCGTGCCACTGCAGGCTATCCTGCTTCCCGAGCGTTTCCCGACCCCACAGCCAACGGCTCCTTCTCTTCTCCGGGGCCGTGTGCTGCGCCTTCCCCACACTTGGCTTCTCTCTCAGGCAGAGGGGATGCTAGGGCAAAGAGTATTTCGCTCCATGCAGGTATCTTGCACCGTGCTTCGGAGACAGGCTCAGGCAAGCAGCAGCAGCATCCCCAAACCCAACTCTGATTTCCCAAGGAACGGTGAGCTTTCCCAGGGGAGATGCCTAGGCAAAGAGGTTGTTGCTGTATTTGGGTTTCTCCCACCGCGAGACTGGGCTCAGGCAAGCAGCAGCAGCCCGCAGAACATTTCTCAGCGAATGCTGTGCTTTCGCAGAGGCTTTGGCTTGGAGCGAACAGCACTTCGCTGCTGCTTCCTCAGCAAGGCTTCAGTCGCGTCAGGGAAGACGAGCTGCAGGAGAGCTGATGCCTCTTGGGCCTTGCTTTCCCGGGCTCCAAGAACACGCCCGGGCTTCAACTTGCTTTGCCGAACTAAGCAGACACAGTCACAACCCTGCAGGAGCGTGCGTGTCCTAGCATGGCCCTCTATGCCTATTACCATCTCCCTGGGTAGGTAAGGCTTTGCCTTTTACTCTGGTGCTCAGGCAGACTCGGGGTCTCGGCCAGTGCCTTCAACACAGGAGAGAAGTGGCGACAGGATCACTGCACACGGCCCGTGCACTGGGATGTGGAACTGTGGGTCACTGTCTCCACTCTTTCCCGGCACACCCCTTGCCACTCACATCGCTGCCACATCTTGGTGGAAGACGGCATCTGACTGCCCGTTTCTCCATGGGGTTGTTTCTGTGAGTTCCGGGTATGGCACCTGGTGGCAAGCCCAAGTCTGCCCTTGGGACAGGTGGCCAAGGAGATGCTGTCCCCTTGGGTCCAGAGGCACAGGACAGGCCTGCCTTCTGCCCAGACTCCTTCCTCAGAGTGGAGCACGCGCCTCTGCCCTAGTCGTCCCCTCATTTCTCCTTAGCAGCCAGGCTTCCATCTCTCCGCGCAGGGAGCGGGTGACACTTGTCTTGCCACCGGCCTGCTGTTCGTGCCACTGCAGGCTATCCTGCTTCCCGAGCGTTTCCCGACCCCACAGCCAACGGCTCCTTCTCTTCTCCGGGGCCGTGTGCTGCGCCTTCCCCACACTTGGCTTCTCTCTCAGGCAGAGGGGATGCTAGGGCAAAGAGTATTTCGCTCCATGCGGGTATCTTGCACCGTGCTTCGGAGACTAGCTCAGGCAAGCAGCAGCAGCATCCCCAAACCCAACTCTGATTTCCCTAGGAACGGTGAGCTTTCCCAGGGGAGATGCCTTTGCAAAGAGGTTGTTGCTGTATACGGGTTTCTCCCACCGCGAAACTGGGCTCAGGCAAGCAGCAGCAGCCCGCAGAACATTTCGCAGCGAATGCTGTGCTTTCGCAGAGGCTTTGGCTTGGAGCGAACAGCACTTTGCTGCTGCTTCCTCAGCAAGGCTTCAGTCGCGTCAGGGAAGAGGAGCTGCAGGAGAGCTGGTGCCTCTTGGGCCTTGCTTTCCCGGGCTCCAAGTTCACGCCCGGGTTTCACCTTGCTATGCCGAACTAAGCAGACACAGTCAAACCCTGCAGCAGCGTGCGTGTCCTAGCATGGCCCTCTATGCCTATTACCATCTCCTGGGGTAGGTAAGGCTTTGCCTTTTACTCTGGTGCTCAGGCAGACTCGGGGTCTCGGCCAGTGCCTTCAACACAGGAGAGAAGTGGCGACAGGATCACTGCACACGGCCCGTGCACTGGGATGGGGAACTGTGGGTCACTGTCTCCACTCTTTCCCGATAGACCCCCTGCCACTCACATCGCTGCCACATCTTTGTGGAAGACGACATCTGACTGCCCGTTTCTCCATGGGGTTGTTTCTGTGATTTCCGGGTATGGCACCTGGTGGCAAGCCCAAGTCTGCCCTTGGGACAGGTGGCCAAGGAGATGCTGTCCCCTTGGGTCCAGAGGCACAGGACAGGCCTGCCTTCTGCCCAGACTCCTTCCTCAGAGTGGAGCACGCGCCTCTGCCCTAGTCGTCCCACATTTCTCCTTAGCAGCCAGGCTTCCATCTCTCCGCGCAGGGAGCGGGTGACACTTGTCTTGCCACCGGCCTGCTGTTCGTGCCACTGCAGGCTATCCTGCTTCCCGAGCGTTTCCCGACCCCACGGCCAACGGCTCCTTCTCTTCTTCGGGGCCGTGTGCTGCGCCTTCCCCACACTTGGCTTCTCTCTCAGGCAGAGGGGATGCTAGGGCAAAGAGTATTTCGCTCCATGCGGGTATCTTGCACCGTGCTTCGGAGACTAGCTCAGGCAAGCAGCAGCAGCATCCCCAAACCCAACTCTGATTTCCCAAGGAACGGTGAGCTTTCCCAGGGAAGATGCCTAGGCAAAGAGGTTGTTGCTGTATTTGGGTTTCTCCCACCGCGAGACTGGGCTCAGGCAAGCAGCAGCAGCCCGCAGAACATTTCTCAGCGAATGCTGTGCTTTCGCAGAGGCTTTGGCTTAGAGCGAACAGCACTTTGCTGCTGCTTCCTCAGCAAGGCTTCAGTCGCGTCAGGGAAGACGAGCTGCAGGAGAGCTGATGCCTCTTGGGCCTTGCTTTCCCGGGCTCCAAGTTCACGCCCGGGCTTCACCTTGCTATGGCGAACTAAGCAGACACAGTCACAACCCTGCAGCAGCGTGCGTGTCCTAGCATGGCCCTCTATGCCTATTACCATCTCCTGGGGTAGGTAAGGCTTTGCCTTTTACTAAGGTGCTCAGGCAGACTCGGGGTCTCGGTCAGTGCCTTCAACGCAGGAGAGAAGTGGCGACAGGATCACTGCACACGGCCCGTGCACTGGGATGGGGAACTGTGGGTCACTGTCTCCACTCTTTCCCGGCAGACCCCCTGCCACTCACATCGCTGCCACATCTTGGTGGAAGATGGCATCTGACTGCCCGTTTCTCCATGGGGTTGTTTCTGTGAGTTCCGGGTATGGCACCTGGTGGCAAGCCCAAGTCTGCCCTTGGGACAGGTGGCCAAGGAGATGCTGTCCCCTTGGGTCCAGAGGCACAGGACAGGCCTGCCTTCTGCCCAGACTCCTTCCTCAGAGTGGAGCACGCGCCTCTGCCCTAGTCGTCCCCTCATTTCTCCTTAGCAGCCAGGCTTCCATCTCTCTGCGCAGGGAGCGGGTGACACTTGTCTTGCCACCGGCCTGCTGTTCGTGCCACTGCAGGCTATCTTGCTTCCCGAGCGTTTCCCGACCCCACATCCAACGGCTCCTTCTCTTCTCCAGGGCCGTGTGCTGCGCCTTCCCCACACTTGGCTTCTCTCTCAGGCAGAGGGGATGCTAGGGCAAAGAGTATTTCGCTCCATGCGGGTATCTTGCACCGTGCTTCGGAGACTAGCTCAGGCAAGCAGCAGCAGCATCCCCAAACCCAACTCTGATTTCCCAAGGAACGGTGAGCTTTCCCAGGGGAGATGCCTAGGCAAAGAGGTTGTTGCTGTATACGGGTTTCTCCCACCGCGAAACTGGGCTCAGGAAAGCAGCAGCAGCCCGCAGAACATTTCTCAGCGAAATCTGTGCTTTCGCAGAGGCTGTGGCTTGGAGCGAATAGCACTTTGCTGCTGCTTCCTCAGCAAGGCTTCAGTCGCGTCAGGGAAGACGAGCTGCAGGAGAGCTGGTGCCTCTTGCGCCTTGCTTTCCCGGGCTCCAAGTTCACGCCCGGGCTTCACCTTGCTATGCCGAACTAAGCAGACACAGTCACAACCCTGCAGCAGCGTGCGTGTCCTAGCATGGCCCTCTATGCCTATTACCATCTCCTGGGGTAGGTAAGGCTTTGCCTTTTACTAAGGTGCTCAGGCAGACTCGGGGTCTCGGCCAGTGCCTTCAATGCAGGAGAGAAGTGGCGACAGGATCACTGCGCACGGCCCGTGCACTGGGATGGGGAACTGTGGGTCACTGTCTCCACTCTTTCCCGCACACCCCCTGCCACTCACATCGCTGCCACATCTTGGTGGAAGACGGCATTTGACTGCCCGTTTCTCCATGGGGTTGTTTCTGTGAGTTCCGGGTATGGCACCTGGTGGCAAGCAAAAGTCTGCCCTTGGGACAGGTGGCCAAGGAGATGCTGTCCCCTTGGGTCCAGCGGCACAGGACAGGCCTGCCTTCTGCCCAGACTCCTTCCTCAGAGTGGAGCACGCGCCTCTGCCCTAGTCGTCCCCTCATTTCTCCTAAGCAGCCAGGCTTCCATCTCTCCGCGCAGGGAGCGGGTGACACTTGTCTTGCCACCGGCCTGCTGTTCGTGCCACTGCAGGCTATCCTGCTTCCCGAGCGTTTCCCGACCCCACGGCCAACGGCTCCTTCTCTTCTTCGGGGCCGTAGGCTGCGCCTTCCCCACACTTGGCTTCTCTCTCAGGCAGAGGGGATGCTTGGGCAAAGAGTATTTCGCTCCATGCGGGTATCTTGCACCGTGCTTCGGAGACTAGCTCAGGCAAGCAGCAGCAGCATCCCCAAACCCAACTCTGATTTCCCAAGGAACGGTGAGTTTTCCCAGGGGAGATGCCTAGGCAAAGAGGTTGTTGCTGTATACGGGTTTCTCCCACCGCGAAACTGGGCTCATGAAAGCAGCAGCAGCCCGCAGAACATTTCGCAGCGAATGCTGTGCTTTCGCAGAGGCTTTGGCTTGGAGCGAACAGCACTTTGCTGCTGCTTCCTCAGCAAGGCTTCAGTCGCTTCAGGGAAGACGAGCTGCAGGAGAGCTGATGCCTCTTGGGCCTTGCTTTCCCGTCCTTTAAGTTCACGCCCGGGCTTCACCTTGCTATGCCGAACTAAGCAGACACAGTCACAACCCTGCAGCAGCGTGCGTTTCCTAGCATGGCCCTCTATGCCTATTACCATCTCCTGGGGTAGGTAAGGCTTTGCCTTTTACTCTGGTGCTCAGGCAGACTCGGGGTCTCGGCCAGTGCCTTCAACACAGGAGAGAAGTGGCGACAGGATCACTGCACACGGCCCGTGCACTGGGATGGGGAACTGTGGGTCACTGTCTCCACTATTTCCCGCACACCCCCTGCCACTCACATCGCTGCCACATCTTGGTGGAAGACGGCATCTGACTGCCCGTTTCTCCATGGGGTTGTTTCTGTGAGTTCCGGGTATGGCACTTGGTGGCAAGCAAAAGTCTGCCCTTGGGACAGGTGGCCAAGGAGATGCTGTCCCCTTGGGTCCAGCGGCACAGGACAGGCCTGCCTTCTGCCCAGACTCCTTCCTCAGAGTGGAGCACGCGCCTCTGCCCTAGTCGTCCCCTCATTTCTCCTTAGCAGTCAGGCTTCCATCTCTCCGCGCAGGGAGCGGGTGACACTTGTCTTGCCACCGGCCTGCTGTTCGTGCCACTGCAGGCTATCCTGCTTCCCGAGCGTTTCCCGACCCCACGGCCAACGGCTCCTTCTCTTCTTCGGGGCCGTGTGCTGCGCCTTCCCCACACTTGGCTTCTCTCTCAGGTCGAGGGGATGCTAGGGCAAAGAGTATTCCGCTCCATGCGGGTATCTTGCACCGTGCTTCGGAGACTAGCTCAGGCAAGCTGCAGCAGCATGCCCAAACCCAACTCTGATTTCCCAAGGAACGGTGAGCTTTCCCAGGGAAGATGCCTAGGCAAAGAGGTTGTTGCTGTATTTGGGTTCCTCCCACCGCGAGACTCGGCTCCGGCAAGCAGCAGAGGCCCGCAGAACATTTCTCAGCGAATGTGTGCTTTCGCAGAGTCTTTGGCTTGGAGCGAACAGCACTTTGCTGCTGCTTCCTCAGCAAGGCTTCAGTCGCGTTAGTGAAGACGAGCTGCAGGAGAGCTGATGCCTCTTGGTCCTTGCTTTCCCGGGCTCCAAATTCACGCCTGGGCTTCACCTTGCTATGCCGAACTAAGCAGACACAGTCACAACCCTGCAGCAGCGTGCGTGTCCTAGCATGGCCCTCTATGCCTATTACCATCTCCTGGGGTAGGTAAGGCTTTGCCTTTTACTCTGGTTCAGGCAGACTCGGGGTCTCGGCCAGTGCCTTCAACACAGGAGAGAAGTGGCGACAGGATCACTGCACACGGCCCGTGCACTGGGATGGGGAACTGTGGGTCACTGTCTCCACTCTTTCCCGGCAGACCCCCTGCCACTCACATCGCTGCCCCATCTTGGAGGAAGACGGCATCTGACTGCCCGTTTCTCCATGGGGTTGTTTCTGTGAGTTCCGGGTATGGCACCAGGTGGCAAGCCCAAGTCTGCCCTTGGGACAGGTGGCCAAGGAGATGCTGTCCCCTTGGGTCCAGAGGCACAGGACAGGCCTGCCTTCTGCCCAGACTCCTTCCTCAGAGTGGAGCACGCGCCTCTGCCCTAGTCGTCCACTCATTTCTCCTTAGCAGCCAGGCTTCCATCTCTCCGCGCAGGGAGCGGGTGACACTTGTCTTGCCACCGGCCTGCTGTTCGTGCCACTGCAGGCTATCCTGCTTCCCGAGCGTTTCCCGACCCCACATCCAACGGCTCCTTCTCTTCTCCAGGGCCGTGTGCTGCGCCTTCCCCACACTTGGCTTCTCTCTCAGGCAGAGGGGATGCTAGGGCAAAGAGTATTTCGCTCCATGCGGGTATCTTGCACCGTGCTTCGGAGACTAGCTCAGGCAAGCAGCAGCAGCATCCCCAAACCCAATTCTGATTTCCCAAGGAACGGTGAGCTTTCCCAGGGGAGATGCCTAGGCAAAGAGGTTGTTGCTGTATACGGGTTTCTCCCACCGCGAAACTGGGCTCAGGAAAGCAGCAGCAGCCCGCAGAACATTTCTCAGCGAAATCTGTGCTTTCGCAGAGGCTGTGGCTTGGAGCGAATAGCACTTTGCTGCTGCTTCCTCAGCAAGGCTTCAGTCGCGTCAGGGAAGACGAGCTGCAGGAGAGCTGGTGCCTCTTGCGCCTTGCTTTCCCGGGCTCCAAGTTCACGCCCGGGCTTCACCTTGCTATGCCGAACTAAGCAGACACAGTCACAACCCTGCAGCAGCGTGCGTGTCCTAGCATGGCCCTCTATGCCTATTACCATCTCCTGGGGTAGGTAAGGCTTTGCCTTTTACTAAGGTGCTCAGGCAGACTCGGGGTCTCGGCCAGTGCCTTCAATGCAGGAGAGAAGTGGCGACAGGATCACTGCGCACGGCCCGTGCACTGGGATGGGGAACTGTGGGTCACTGTCTCCACTCTTTCCCGCACACCCCCTGCCACTCACATCGCTGCCACATCTTGGTGGAAGACGGCATTTGACTGCCCGTTTCTCCATGGGGTTGTTTCTGTGAGTTCCGGGTATGGCACCTGGTGGCAAGCAAAAGTCTGCCCTTGGGACAGGTGGCCAAGGAGATGCTGTCCCCTTGGGTCCAGCGGCACAGGACAGGCCTGCCTTCTGCCCAGACTCCTTCCTCAGAGTGGAGCACGCGCCTCTGCCCTAGTCGTCCCCTCATTTCTCCTAAGCAGCCAGGCTTCCATCTCTCCGCGCAGGGAGCGGGTGACACTTGTCTTGCCACCGGCCTGCTGTTCGTGCCACTGCAGGCTATCCTGCTTCCCGAGCGTTTCCCGACCCCACGGCCAACGGCTCCTTCTCTTCTTCGGGGCCGTAGGCTGCGCCTTCCCCACACTTGGCTTCTCTCTCAGGCAGAGGGGATGCTTGGGCAAAGAGTATTTCGCTCCATGCGGGTATCTTGCACCGTGCTTCGGAGACTAGCTCAGGCAAGCAGCAGCAGCATCCCCAAACCCAACTCTGATTTCCCAAGGAACGGTGAGTTTTCCCAGGGGAGATGCCTAGGCAAAGAGGTTGTTGCTGTATACGGGTTTCTCCCACCGCGAAACTGGGCTCATGAAAGCAGCAGCAGCCCGCAGAACATTTCGCAGCGAATGCTGTGCTTTCGCAGAGGCTTTGGCTTGGAGCGAACAGCACTTTGCTGCTGCTTCCTCAGCAAGGCTTCAGTCGCTTCAGGGAAGACGAGCTGCAGGAGAGCTGATGCCTCTTGGGCCTTGCTTTCCCGTCCTTTAAGTTCACGCCCGGGCTTCACCTTGCTATGCCGAACTAAGCAGACACAGTCACAACCCTGCAGCAGCGTGAGTTTCCTAGCATGGCCCTCTATGCCTATTACCATCTCCTGGGGTAGGTAAGGCTTTGCCTTTTACTCTGGTGCTCAGGCAGACTCGGGGTCTCGGCCAGTGCCTTCAACACAGGAGAGAAGTGGCGACAGGATCACTGCACACGGCCCGTGCACTGGGATGGGGAACTGTGGGTCACTGTCTCCACTATTTCCCGCACACCCCCTGCCACTCACATCGCTGCCACATCTTGGTGGAAGACGGCATCTGACTGCCCGTTTCTCCATGGGGTTGTTTCTGTGAGTTCCGGGTATGGCACTTGGTGGCAAGCAAAAGTCTGCCCTTGGGACAGGTGGCCAAGGAGATGCTGTCCCCTTGGGTCCAGCGGCACAGGACAGGCCTGCCTTCTGCCCAGACTCCTTCCTCAGAGTGGAGCACGCGCCTCTGCCCTAGTCGTCCCCTCATTTCTCCTTAGCAGCCAGGCTTCCATCTCTCCGCGCAGGGAGCGGGTGACACTTGTCTTGCCACCGGCCTGCTGTTCGTGCCACTGCAGGCTATCCTGCTTCCCGAGCGTTTCCCGACCCCACGGCCAACGGCTCCTTCTCTTCTTCGGGGCCGTGTGCTGCGCCTTCCCCACACTTGGCTTCTCTCTCAGGTCGAGGGGATGCTAGGGCAAAGAGTATTCCGCTCCATGCGGGTATCTTGCACCGTGCTTCGGAGACTAGCTCAGGCAAGCTGCAGCAGCATGCCCAAACCCAACTCTGATTTCCCAAGGAACGGTGAGCTTTCCCAGGGAAGATGCCTAGGCAAAGAGGTTGTTGCTGTATTTGGGTTCCTCCCACCGCGAGACTCGGCTCCGGCAAGCAGCAGAGGCCCGCAGAACATTTCTCAGCGAATGTGTGCTTTCGCAGAGTCTTTGGCTTGGAGCGAACAGCACTTTGCTGCTGCTTCCTCAGCAAGGCTTCAGTCGCGTTAGTGAAGACGAGCTGCAGGAGAGCTGATGCCTCTTGGTCCTTGCTTTCCCGGGCTCCAAATTCACGCCTGGGCTTCACCTTGCTATGCCGAACTAAGCAGACACAGTCACAACCCTGCAGCAGCGTGCGTGTCCTAGCATGGCCCTCTATGCCTATTACCATCTCCTGGGGTAGGTAAGGCTTTGCCTTTTACTCTGGTTCAGGCAGACTCGGGGTCTCGGCCAGTGCCTTCAACACAGGAGAGAAGTGGCGACAGGATCACTGCACACGGCCCGTGCACTGGGATGGGGAACTGTGGGTCACTGTCTCCACTCTTTCCCGGCAGACCCCCTGCCACTCACATCGCTGCCCCATCTTGGAGGAAGACGGCATCTGACTGCCCGTTTCTCCATGGGGTTGTTTCTGTGAGTTCCGGGTATGGCACCAGGTGGCAAGCCCAAGTCTGCCCTTGGGACAGGTGGCCAAGGAGATGCTGTCCCCTTGGGTCCAGAGGCACAGGACAGGCCTGCCTTCTGCCCAGACTCCTTCCTCAGAGTGGAGCACGCGCCTCTGCCCTAGTCGTCCACTCATTTCTCCTTAGCAGCCAGGCTTCCATCTCTCCGCGCAGGGAGCGGGTGACACTTGTCTTGCCACCGGCCTGCTGTTCGTGCCACTGCAGGCTATCCTGCTTCCCGAGCGTTTCCCGACCCCACAGCCAACGGCTCGTTCTCTTCTCCGGGGCCGTGTGCTGCGCCTTTTCCACACTTGGCTTCTCTCTCAGGCAGAGGGGATGCTAGGGCAAAGAGTATTTCGCTCCATGCGGGTATCTTGCACCGTGCTTCGGAGACTAGCTCAGGCAAGCAGCAGCAGCATCCCCAAACCCAACTCTGAATCCCAAGGAACGGTGAGCTTTCCCAGGGGAGATGCCTAGGCAAAGAGGTTGTTGCTGTGTACGGGTTTCTCCCACCGCGAGACTGGGCTCAGGCAAGCAGCAGCAGCCCGCAGAACATTTCTCAGCGAATGCTGTGCTTTCGCAGAGGCTTTGGCTTGGAGCGAACAGCACTTTGCTGCTGCTTCCTCAGCAAGGCTTCAGTCGCGTCAGGGAAGACGAGCTGCAGGAGAGCTGGTGCCTATTGGGCCTTGCTTTCCCGGGCTCCAAGTTCACGCCCGGGCTTCACCTTGCTATGCCGAACTAAGCAGACACAGTCACAACCCTGCAGCAGCGTGCGTGTCCTAGCATGGCCCTCTATGCCTATTACCATCTCCTGGGGTAGGTAAGGCTTTGCCTTTTACTCTGGTGCTCAGGCAGACTCGGGGTCTCGGCCAGTGCCTTCAAAACAGGAGAGAAGTGGCGACAGGATCACTGCACACGGCCCGTGCACTGGGATGGGGAACTGTGGGTCACTGTCTCCACTCTTTCCCGCACACCCCCTGCCACTCACATCGCTGCCACATCTTGGTGGAAGACGGCATCTGACTGCCCGTTTCTCCATGGGGTTGTTTCTGTGAGTTCCGGGTATGGCACCTGGTGGCAAGCCCAAGTCTGCCCTTGGGACAGGTGGCCAAGGAGATGCTGTCCCCTTGGGTCCAGAGGCACAGGACAGGCCTGCCTTCTGCCCAGACTCCTTCCTCAGAGTGGAGCACGCGCCTCTGCCCTAGTCGTCCCACATTTCTCCTTAGCAGCCAGGCTTCCATCTCTCCGCGCAGGGAGCGGGTGACACTTGTCTTGCCACCGGCCTGCTGTTCGTGCCACTGCAGGCTATCCTGCTTCCCGAGCGTTTCCCGACCCCACGGCCAACGGCTCCTTCTCTTCTTCGGGGCCGTGTGCTGCGCCTTCCCCACACTTGGCTTCTCTCTCAGGCAGAGGGGATGCTAGGGCAAAGAGTATTTCGCTCCATGCGGGTATCTTGCACCGTGCTTCGGAGACTAGCTCAGGCAAGCAGCAGCAGCATCCCCAAACCCAACTCTGATTTCCCAAGGAACGGTGAGCTTTCCCAGGGGAGATGCCTAGGCAAAGAGGTTGTTGCTGTATACGGGTTTCTCCCACCGCGAAACTGGGCTCAGGCAAGCAGCAGCAGCCCGCAGAACATTTCGCAGCGAATACTGTGCTTTCGCAGAGGCTTTGGCTTGGAGCGAACAGCACTTTGCTGCTGCTTCCTCAGCAAGGCTTCAGTCGCGTCAGGGAAGACGAGCTGCAGGAGAGCTGATGCCTCTTGGGCCTTGCTTTCCAGGGCTCCAAGATCACGCCCGGGCTTCACCTTGCTATGCCGAACTAAGCAGACACAGTCACAACCCTGCAGCAGCGTGCGTGTCCTAGCATGGCCCTCTATGCCTATTACCATCTCCTGGGGTAGGTAAGGCTTTGCCTTTTACTCTGGTGCTCATGCAGACTCGGGGTCTCGGCCAGTGCCTTCAACACAGGAGAGAAGTGGCGACAGGATCACTGCACACAGCCTGTGCACTGGGATGGGGAACTGTGGGTCACTGTCTCCACTCTTTCCCGGCAGACCCCCTGCCACTCACATCGCTGCCACATCTTGGTGGAAGACGGCATCTGACTGCCCGTTTCTCCATGGGGTTGTTTCTGTGAGTTCCGGGTATGGCACCTGGTGGCAAGCCCAAGTCTGCCCTTGGGACAGGTGGCCAAGGAGATGCTGTCCCCTTGGGTCCAGAGGCACAGGACAGGCCTGCCTTCTGCCCAGACTCCTTCCTCAGAGTGGAGCACGCGCCTCTGCCCTAGTCGTCCCCTCATTTCTCCTTAGCAGCCAGGCTTCCATCTCTCCGCACAGGGAGCGGGTGACACTTGTCTTGCCACCGGCCTGCTGTTCGTGCCACTGCAGGCTATCCTGCTTCCCGAGCGTTTCCCGACCCCACAGCCAACGGCTCCTTCTCTTCTCCAGGGCCGTGTGCTGCGCCTTCCCCACACTTGGCTTCTCTCTCAGGCAGAGGGGATGCTAGGGCAAAGAGTATTTCGCTCCATGCAGGTATCTTGCACCGTGCTTCGGAGACTAGCTCAGGCAAGCAGCAGCAGCATCCCCAAACCCAACTCTGATTTCCCAAGGAACGGTGAGCTTTCCCAGGGGAGATGCCTAGGCAAAGAGGTTGTTGCTGTATACGGGTTTCTCCCACCGCGAGACTGGGCTCAGGCAAGCAGCAGCAGCCCGCAGAACATTTCTCAGCGAATAATGTGCTTTCGCAGAGGCTTTGGCTTGGAGCGAACAGCACTTTGCTGCGGCTTCCTCAGGAAGGCTTCAGTCGCGTCAGGGAAGACGAGCTGCAGGAGAGCTGGTGCCTCTTGGGCCTTGCTTTCCCGGTCTCCAAGTTCACGCCCGGGCTTCACCTTGCTATACCGAACTAAGCAGACACAGTCACAACCCTGCAGCAGCGTGCGTGTCCTAGCATGGCCCTCTATGCCTATTACCATCTCCTGGGGTGTGTAAGGCTTTGCCTTTTACTCTGGTGCTCAGGCAGACTCGGGGTCTCGGCCAGTGCCTTCAACACAGGAGAGAAGTGGCGACAGGATCACTGCACACGGCCCGTGCACTGGGATGGGGAACTGTGGGTCACTGTCTCCACTCTTTCCCGGCAGACCCCCTGCCACTCACATTGCTGCCACATCTTGGTGGAAGACGGCATCTGACTGCCCGTTTCTCCATGGGGTTGTTTCTGTGAGTTCCGGGTATGGCACCTGGTGGCAAGCCCAAGTCTGCCCTTGGGACAGGTGGCCAAGGAGATGCTGTCCCCTTGGGTCCAGAGGCACAGGACAGGCCTGCCTTCTGCCCAGACTCCTTCCTCAGAGTGGAGCACGCGCCTCTGCCCTAGTCGTCCCCTCATTTCTCCTTAGCAGCCAGGCTTCCATCTCTCCGCGCAGGGAGCGGGTGACACTTGTCTTGCCACCGGCCTGCTGTTCGTGCCACTGCAGGCTATCCTGCTTCCCGAGCGTTTCCCGACCCCACAGCCAACGGCTATTTCTCTTCTCCGGGGCCGTGTGCTGCGCCTTCCCCACACTTGGCTTCTCTCTCAGGCAGAGGGGATGCTAGGGCAAAGAGTATTTCGCTCCATGCGGGTATCTTGCACCGTGCTTCGGAGACTAGCTCAGGCAAGCAGCAGCAGCATCCCCAAACCCAACTCTGATTTCCCAAGGAACGGTGAGCTTTCCCAGGAAGATGCCTAGGCAAAGAGGTTGTTGCTTTATTTGGGTTTCTCCCACCGCGAGACACGGCTCAGGCAAGCAGCAGCAGCCCGCAGAACATTTCTCAGCGAATGCTGTGCTTTCGCAGAGGCTTTGGCTTGGAGCAAACAGCACTTCGCTGCTGCTTCCTCAGCAAGGCTTCAGTCGCGTCAGGGAAGACGAGCTGCAGGAGAGCTGATGCCTCTTGGGCCTTGCTTTCCCGGGCTCCAAGATCACGCCCGGGCTTCAACTTGCTTTGCCGAACTAAGCAGACACAGTCACAACCCTGCAGGAGCGTGCGTGTCCTAGCATGGCCCTCTATGCCTATTACCATCTCCCTGGGTAGGTAAGGCTTTGCCTTTTACTCTGGTGCTCAGGCAGACTCGGGGTCTCGGCCAGTGCCTTCAACACAGGAGAGAAGTGGCGACAGGATCACTGCACACGGCCCGTACACTGGGATGGGGAACTGTGGGTCACTGTCTCCACTCTTTCCCGGCACACCCCCTGCCACTCACATCGCTGCCACATCTTTGTGGAAGACGACATCTGACTGCCCGTTTCTCCATGGGGTTGTTTCTGTGAGTTCCGGGTATGGCACCTGGTGGCAAGCCCAAGTCTGCCCTTGGGACAGGTGGCCAAGGAGATGCTGTCCCCTTGGGTCCAGAGGCACAGGACAGGCCTGCCTTCTGCCCAGACTCCTTCCTCAGAGTGGAGCACGCGCCTCTGCCCTAGTCGTCCCCTCATTTCTCCTTAGCAGCCAGGCTTCCATTCTTAGCGCAGGGAGCGGGTGACACTTGTCTTGCCACCGGCCTGCTGTTCGTGCCACTGCAGGCTATCCTGCTTCCCGAGAGTTTCCCGACCCCACAGCCAACGGCTCCTTCTCTTCTCCGGGGCCGTGTGCTGCGCCTTCCCCACACTTGGCTTCTCTCTCAGGCAGAGGGGATGCTAGGGCAAAGAGTATTTCGCTCCATGCGGGTATCTTGCACCGTGCTTCGGAGACTAGCTCAGGCAAGCAGCAGCAGCATCCCCAAACCCAACTCTGATTTCCCAAGGAACGGTGAGCTTTCCCAGGGGAGATGCCTAGGCAAAGAGGTTGTTGCTGTATACGGGTTTCTCCCACCGCGAAACTGGGCTCAGGCAAGCAGCAGCAGCCCGCAGAACATTTCTCAGCAAATGCTGTGCTTTCGCAGAGGCTTTTGCTTGGAGCGAACAGCACTTCGCTGCTGCTTCCTCAGCAAGGCTTCAGTCGCGTCAGGGAAGACGAGCTGCAGGAGAGCTGATGCCTCTTGGGCCTTGCTTTCCCGGGCTCCAAGATCACGCCCGGGCTTCAACTTGCTTTGCCGAACTAAGCAGCACAGTCACAACCCTGCAGCAGCGTGCGTGTCCTAGCATGGCCCTCTATGCCTATTACCATCTCCCTGGGTAGGTAAGGCTTTGCCTTTTACTCTGGTGCTCAGGCAGACTCGGGGTCTCGGCCAGTGCCTTCAACACAGGAGAGAAGTGGCGACAGGATCACTGCACACGGCCCGTACACTGGGATGAGGAACTGTGGGTCACTGTCTCCACTCTTTCCCGGCACACCCCTTGCCACTCACATCGCTGCCACATCTCGGTGGAAGACGGCATCTGACTGCCCGTTTCTCCATGGGGTTGTTTCTGTGAGTTCCGGGTATGGCACCTGGTGGCAAGCCCAAGTCTGCCCTTGGGACAGGTGGCCAAGGTAATGCTGTCCCCTTGGGTCCAGAGGCACAGGACAGGCCTGCCTTCTGCCCAGACTCCTTCCTCAGAGTGGAGCACGCGCCTCTGCCCTAGTCGTCCCCTCATTTCTCCTTAGCAGCCAGGCTTCCATCTCTCCGCGCAGGGAGCGGGTGACACTTGTCTTGCCACCGGCCTGCTGTTCGTGCCACTGCAGGCTATCCTGCTTCCCGAGTGTTTCCCGACCCCACAGCCAACGGCTCCTTCTCTTCTCCGGGGCCGTGGGCTGCGCCTTCCCCACACTTGGCTTCTCTCTCAGGCAGAGGGGATGATAGGGCAAAGAGTATTTCGCTCCATGCGGGTATCTTGCACCGTGCTTCGGAGACTAGCTCAGGCAAGCAGCAGCAGCATCCCCAAACCCAACTCTGAATCCCAAGGAACGGTGAGCTTTCCCAGGGGAGATGCCTAGGCAAAGAGGTTGTTGCTGTGTACGGGTTTCTCCCACCGCGAGACTGGGCTCAGGCAAGCAGCAGCAGCCCGCAGAACATTTCTCAGCGAATGCTGTGCTTTCGCAGAGGCTTTGGCTTGGAGCGAACAGCACTTTGCTGCTGCTTCCTCAGCAAGGCTTCAGTCGCGTCAGGGAAGACGAGCTGCAGGAGAGCTGGTGCCTATTGGGCCTTGCTTTCCCGGGCTCCAAGTTCACGCCCGGGCTTCACCTTGCTATGCCGAACTAAGCAGACACAGTCACAACCCTGCAGCAGCGTGCGTGTCCTAGCATGGCCCTCTATGCCTATTACCATCTCCTGGGGTAGGTAAGGCTTTGCCTTTTACTCTGGTGCTCAGGCAGACTCGGGGTCTCGGCCAGTGCCTTCAAAACAGGAGAGAAGTGGCGACAGGATCACTGCACACGGCCCGTGCACTGGGATGGGGAACTGTGGGTCACTGTCTCCACTCTTTCCCGCACACCCCCTGCCACTCACATCGCTGCCACATCTTGGTGGAAGACGGCATCTGACTGCCCGTTTCTCCATGGGGTTGTTTCTGTGAGTTCCGGGTATGGCACCTGGTGGCAAGCCCAAGTCTGCCCTTGGGACAGGTGGCCAAGGAGATGCTGTCCCCTTGGGTCCAGAGGCACAGGACAGGCCTGCCTTCTGCCCAGACTCCTTCCTCAGAGTGGAGCACGCGCCTCTGCCCTAGTCGTCCCACATTTCTCCTTAGCAGCCAGGCTTCCATCTCTCCGCGCAGGGAGCGGGTGACACTTGTCTTGCCACCGGCCTGCTGTTCGTGCCACTGCAGGCTATCCTGCTTCCCGAGCGTTTCCCGACCCCACGGCCAACGGCTCCTTCTCTTCTTCGGGGCCGTGTGCTGCGCCTTCCCCACACTTGGCTTCTCTCTCAGGCAGAGGGGATGCTAGGGCAAAGAGTATTTCGCTCCATGCGGGTATCTTGCACCGTGCTTCGGAGACTAGCTCAGGCAAGCAGCAGCAGCATCCCCAAACCCAACTCTGATTTCCCAAGGAACGGTGAGCTTTCCCAGGGGAGATGCCTAGGCAAAGAGGTTGTTGCTGTATACGGGTTTCTCCCACCGCGAAACTGGGCTCAGGCAAGCAGCAGCAGCCCGCAGAACATTTCGCAGCGAATACTGTGCTTTCGCAGAGGCTTTGGCTTGGAGCGAACAGCACTTTGCTGCTGCTTCCTCAGCAAGGCTTCAGTCGCGTCAGGGAAGACGAGCTGCAGGAGAGCTGATGCCTCTTGGGCCTTGCTTTCCAGGGCTCCAAGATCACGCCCGGGCTTCACCTTGCTATGCCGAACTAAGCAGACACAGTCACAACCCTGCAGCAGCGTGCGTGTCCTAGCATGGCCCTCTATGCCTATTACCATCTCCTGGGGTAGGTAAGGCTTTGCCTTTTACTCTGGTGCTCAGGCAGACTCGGGGTCTCGGCCAGTGCCTTCAACACAGGAGAGAAGTGGCGACAGGATCACTGCACACGGCCCGTACACTGGGATGGGGAACTGTGGGTCACTGTCTCCACTCTTTCCCGGCACACCCCCTGCCACTCACATCGCTGCCACATCTTTGTGGAAGACGACATCTGACTGCCCGTTTCTCCATGGGGTTGTTTCTGTGAGTTCCGGGTATGGCACCTGGTGGCAAGCCCAAGTCTGCCCTTGGGACAGGTGGCCAAGGAGATGCTGTCCCCTTGGGTCCAGAGGCACAGGACAGGCCTGCCTTCTGCCCAGACTCCTTCCTCAGAGTGGAGCACGCGCCTCTGCCCTAGTCGTCCCCTCATTTCTCCTTAGCAGCCAGGCTTCCATTCTTAGCGCAGGGAGCGGGTGACACTTGTCTTGCCACCGGCCTGCTGTTCGTGCCACTGCAGGCTATCCTGCTTCCCGAGAGTTTCCCGACCCCACAGCCAACGGCTCCTTCTCTTCTCCGGGGCCGTGTGCTGCGCCTTCCCCACACTTGGCTTCTCTCTCAGGCAGAGGGGATGCTAGGGCAAAGAGTATTTCGCTCCATGCGGGTATCTTGCACCGTGCTTCGGAGACTAGCTCAGGCAAGCAGCAGCAGCATCCCCAAACCCAACTCTGATTTCCCAAGGAACGGTGAGCTTTCCCAGGGGAGATGCCTAGGCAAAGAGGTTGTTGCTGTATACGGGTTTCTCCCACCGCGAAACTGGGCTCAGGCAAGCAGCAGCAGCCCGCAGAACATTTCTCAGCAAATGCTGTGCTTTCACAGAGGCTTTTGCTTGGAGCGAACAGCACTTCGCTGCTGCTTCCTCAGCAAGGCTTCAGTCGCGTCAGGGAAGACGAGCTGCAGGAGAGCTGATGCCTCTTGGGCCTTGCTTTTCCGGGCTCCAAGATCACGCCCGGGCTTCAACTTGCTTTGCCGAACTAAGCAGCACAGTCACAACCCTGCAGCAGCGTGCGTGTCCTAGCATGGCCCTCTATGCCTATTACCATCTCCCTGGGTAGGTAAGGCTTTGCCTTTTACTCTGGTGCTCAGGCAGACTCGGGGTCTCGGCCAGTGCCTTCAACACAGGAGAGAAGTGGCGACAGGATCACTGCACACGGCCCGTACACTGGGATGAGGAACTGTGGGTCACTGTCTCCACTCTTTCCCGGCACACCCCTTGCCACTCACATCGCTGCCACATCTCGGTGGAAGACGGCATCTGACTGCCCGTTTCTCCATGGGGTTGTTTCTGTGAGTTCCGGGTATGGCACCTGGTGGCAAGCCCAAGTCTGCCCTTGGGACAGGTGGCCAAGGTAATGCTGTCCCCTTGGGTCCAGAGGCACAGGACAGGCCTGCCTTCTGCCCAGACTCCTTCCTCAGAGTGGAGCACGCGCCTCTGCCCTAGTCGTCCCCTCATTTCTCCTTAGCAGCCAGGCTTCCATCTCTCCGCGCAGGGAGCGGGTGACACTTGTCTTGCCACCGGCCTGCTGTTCGTGCCACTGCAGGCTATCCTCCTTCCCGAGCTTTTCCCGACCCCACAGCCAACGGCTCCTTCTCTTCTCCGGGGCCGTGTGCTGCGCCTTCCCCACACTTGGCTTCTCTCTCAGGCAGAGGGGATGCTAGGGCAAAGAGTATTTCGCTCCATGCGGGTATCTTGCACCGTGCTTCGGAGACTAGCTCAGGCAAGCAGCAGCAGCATCCCCAAACCCAACTCTGATTTCCCAAGGAACGGTGAGCTTTCCCAGGGGAGATGCCTAGGCAAAGAGGTTGTTGCTGTATATGGGTTTCTCCCACCGCGAAACTGGGCTCAGGCAAGCAGCAGCAGCCCGCAGAACATTTCGCAGCGAATGCTGTGCTTTCGCAGAGGCTTTGGCTTGGAGCGAACAGCACTATGCTGCTGCTTCCTCAGCAAGGCTTCAGTCGCGTCAGGGAAGACGAGCTGCAGGAGAGCTGGTGCCTCTTGGGCCTTGCTTTCCCGGGCTCCATGTTCACGCCCGGGCTTCACCTTGCTATGCCGAACTAAGCAGACACAGTCACAACCCTGCAGCAGCGTGCGTGTCCTAGCATGGCCCTCTATGCCTATTACCATCTCCTGGGGTGTGTAAGGCTTTGCCTTTTACTCTGGTGCTCAGGCAGACTCGGGGTCTCGGCCAGTGCCTTCAACACAGGAGAGAAGTGGCGACAGGATCACTGCACACGGCCCGTGCACTGGGATGGGGAACTGTGGGTCACTGTCTCCACTCTTTCCCGGCAGACCCCCTGCCACTCACATCGCTGCCACATCTTGGTGGAAGACGGCATCTGACTGCCCGTTTCTCCATGGGGTTGTTTCTGTGAGTTCCGGGTATGGCACCTGGTGGCAAGCCCAAGTCTGCCCTTGGGACAGGTGGCCAAGGAGATGCTGTCCCCTTGGGTCCAGAGGCACAGGACAGGCCTGCCTTCTGCCCAGACTCCTTCCTCAGAGTGGAGCACGCGCCTCTGCCCTAGTCGTCCCCTCATTTCTCCTTAGCAGCCAGGCTTCCATCTCTCCGCACAGGGAGCGGGTGACACTTGTCTTGCCACCGGCCTGCTGTTCGTGCCACTGCAGGCTATCCTGCTTCCCGAGCGTTTCCCGACCCCACAGCCAACGGCTCCTTCTCTTCTCCAGGGCCGTGTGCTGCGCCTTCCCCACACTTGGCTTCTCTCTCAGGCAGAGGGGATGCTAGGGCAAAGAGTATTTCGCTCCATGCAGGTATCTTGCACCGTGCTTCGGAGACTAGCTCAGGCAAGCAGCAGCAGCATCCCCAAACCCAACTCTGATTTCCCAAGGAACGGTGAGCTTTCCCAGGGGAGATGCCTAGGCAAAGAGGTTGTTGCTGTATATGGGTTTCTCCCACCGCGAGACTGGGCTCAGGCAAGCAGCAGCAGCCCGCAGAACATTTCTCAGCGAATAATGTGCTTTCGCAGAGGCTTTGGCTTGGAGCGAACAGCACTTTGCTGCGGCTTCCTCAGGAAGGCTTCAGTCGCGTCAGGGAAGACGAGCTGCAGGAGAGCTGGTGCCTCTTGGGCCTTGCTTTCCCGGTCTCCAAGTTCACGCCCGGGCTTCACCTTGCTATACCGAACTAAGCAGACACAGTCACAACCCTGCAGCAGCGTGCGTGTCCTAGCATGGCCCTCTATGCCTATTACCATCTCCTGGGGTGTGTAAGGCTTTGCCTTTTACTCTGGTGCTCAGGCAGACTCGGGGTCTCGGCCAGTGCCTTCAACACAGGAGAGAAGTGGCGACAGGATCACTGCACACGGCCCGTGCACTGGGATGGGGAACTGTGGGTCACTGTCTCCACTCTTTCCCGGCAGACCCCCTGCCACTCACATTGCTGCCACATCTTGGTGGAAGACGGCATCTGACTGCCCGTTTCTCCATGGGGTTGTTTCTGTGAGTTCCGGGTATGGAACCTGGTGGCAAGCCCAAGTCTGCCCTTGGGACAGGTGGCCAAGGAGATGCTGTCCCCTTGGGTCCAGAGGCACAGGACAGGCCTGCCTTCTGCCCAGACTCCTTCCTCAGAGTGGAGCACGCGCCTCTGCCCTAGTCGTCCCCTCATTTCTCCTTAGCAGCCAGGCTTCCATCTCTCCGCGCAGGGAGCGGGTGACACTTGTCTTGCCACCGGCCTGCTGTTCTTGCCACTGCAGGCTATCCTGCTTCCCGAGCGTTTCCCGACCCCACAGCCAACGGCTATTTCTCTTCTCCAGGGCCGTGTGCTGCGCCTTCCCCACACTTGGCTTCTCTCTCAGGCAGAGGGGATGCTAGGGCAAAGAGTATTTCGCTCCATGCGGGTATCTTGCACCGTGCTTCGGAGACTAGCTCAGGCAAGCAGCAGCAGCATCCCCAAACCCAACTCTGATTTCCCAAGGAACGGTGAGCTTTCCCAGGAAGATGCCTAGGCAAAGAGGTTGTTGCTGTATATGGGTTTCTCCCACCGCGAGACACGGCTCAGGCAAGCAGCAGCAGCCCGCAGAACATTTCTCAGCGAATGCTGTGCTTTCGCAGAGGCTTTGGCTTGGAGCAAACAGCACTATGCTGCTGCTTCCTCAGCAAGGCTTCAGTCGCGTCAGGGAAGACGAGCTGCAGGAGAGCTGGTGCCTCTTGGGCCTTGCTTTCCCAGTCTCCAAGTTCACGCCCGGGCTTCACCTTGCTATACCGAACTAAGCAGACACAGTCACAACCCTGCAGCAGCGTGCGTGTCCTAGCATGGCCCTCTATGCCTATTACCATCTCCTGGGGTGTGTAAGGCTTTGCCTTTTACTCTGGTGCTCAGGCAGACTCGGGGTCTCGGCCAGTGCCTTCAACACAGGAGAGAAGTGGCGACAGGATCACTGCACACGGCCCGTGCACTGGGATGGGGAACTGTGGGTCACTGTCTCCACTCTTTCCCGGCAGACCCCCTGCCACTCACATCGCTGCCACATCTTGGTGGAAGACGGCATCTGACTGCCCGTTTCTCCATGGGGTTGTTTCTGTGAGTTCCGGGTATGGCACCTGGTGGCAAGCCCAAGTCTGCCCTTGGGACAGGTGGCCAAGGAGATGCTGTCCCCTTGGGTCCAGAGGCACAGGACAGGCCTGCCTTCTGCCCAGACTCCTTCCTCAGAGTGGAGCACGCGCCTCTGCCCTAGTCGTCCCCTCATTTCTCCTTAGCAGCCAGGCTTCCATCTCTCCGCGCAGGGAGCGGGTGACACTTGTCTTGCCACCGGCCTGCTGTTCGTGCCACTGCAGGCTATCCTGCTTCCCGAGCGTTTCCCGACCCCACAGCCAACGGCTCCTTCTCTTCTCCGGGGCCGTGTGCTGCGACTTCCCCACACTTGGCTTCTCTCTCAGGCAGAGGGGATGCTAGGGCAAAGAGTATTTCGCTCCATGCGGGTATCTTGCACCGTGCTTCGGAGACTAGCTCAGGCAAGCAGCAGCAGCATCCCCAAACCCAACTCTGATTTCCCAAGGAACGGTGAGCTTTCCCAGGGGAGATGCCTAGGCAAAGAGGTTGTTGCTGTATACGGGTTTCTCCCACCGCGAGACTGGGCTCAGGCAAGCAGCAGCAGCCCGCAGAACATTTCTCAGCGAATGCTGTGCTTTCGCAGAGGCTTTGGCTTGGAGCGAACAGCACTTTGCTGCGGCTTCCTCAGGAATGCTTCAGTCGCGTCAGGGAAGACGAGCTGCAGGAGAGCTGGTGCCTCTTGGGCCTTGCTTTCCCGGTCTCCAAGTTCACGCCCGGGCTTCAACTTGCTTTGCCGAACTAAGCAGACACAGTCACAACCCTGCAGCAGCGTGCGTGTCCTAGCATGGCCCTCTATGCCTATTACCATCTCCCTGGGTAGGTAAGGCTTTGCCTTTTACTCTGGTGCTCAGGCAGACTCGGGGTCTCGGCCAGTGCCTTCAACACAGGAGAGAAGTGGCGACAGGATCACTGCACACAGCCTGTGCACTGGGATGGGGAACTGTGGGTCACTGTCTCCACTCTTTCCCGGCAGACCCCCTGCCACTCACATCGCTGCCACATCTTGGTGGAAGACGGCATCTGACTGCCCGTTTCTCCATGGGGTTGTTTCTGTGAGTTCCGGGTATGGCACCTGGTGGCAAGCCCAAGTCTGCCCTTGGGACAGGTGGCCAAGGAGATGCTGTCCCCTTGGGTCCAGAGGCACAGGACAGGCCTGCCTTCTGCCCAGACTCCTTCCTCAGAGTGGAGCACGCGCCTCTGCCCTAGTCGTCCCCTCATTTCTCCTTAGCAGCCAGGCTTCCATCTCTCCGCGCAGGGAGCGGGTGACACTTGTCTTGCCACCGGCCTGCTGTTCGTGCCACTGCAGGCTATCCTGCTTCCCGAGCGTTTCCCGACCCCACAGCCAACGGCTCCTTCTCTTCTTCGGGGCCGTGTGCTGCGCCTTCCCCACACTTGGCTTCTCTCTCAGGTCGAGGGGATGCTAGGGCAAAGAGTATTCCGCTCCATGCGGGTATCTTGCACCGTGCTTCGGAGACTAGCTCAGGCAAGCTGCAGCAGCATGCCCAAACCCAACTCTGATTTCCCAAGGAACGGTGAGCTTTCCCAGGGAAGATGCCTAGGCAAAGAGGTTGTTGCTGTATTTGGGTTCCTCCCACCGCGAGACTCGGCTCCGGCAAGCAGCAGAGGCCCGCAGAACATTTCTCAGCGAATGTGTGCTTTCGCAGAGTCTTTGGCTTGGAGCGAACAGCACTTTGCTGCTGCTTCCTCAGCAAGGCTTCAGTCGCGTTAGTGAAGACGAGCTGCAGGAGAGCTGATGCCTCTTGGTCCTTGCTTTCCCGGGCTCCAAATTCACGCCTGGGCTTCACCTTGCTATGCCGAACTAAGCAGACACAGTCACAACCCTGCAGCAGCGTGCGTGTCCTAGCATGGCCCTCTATGCCTATTACCATCTCCTGGGGTAGGTAAGGCTTTGCCTTTTACTCTGGTTCAGGCAGACTCGGGGTCTCGGCCAGTGCCTTCAACACAGGAGAGAAGTGGCGACAGGATCACTGCACACGGCCCGTGCACTGGGATGGGGAACTGTGGGTCACTGTCTCCACTCTTTCCCGGCAGACCCCCTGCCACTCACATCGCTGCCCCATCTTGGAGGAAGACGGCATCTGACTGCCCGTTTCTCCATGGGGTTGTTTCTGTGAGTTCCGGGTATGGCACCAGGTGGCAAGCCCAAGTCTGCCCTTGGGACAGGTGGCCAAGGAGATGCTGTCCCCTTGGGTCCAGAGGCACAGGACAGGCCTGCCTTCTGCCCAGACTCCTTCCTCAGAGTGGAGCACGCGCCTCTGCCCTAGTCGTCCACTCATTTCTCCTTAGCAGCCAGGCTTCCATCTCTCCGCGCAGGGAGCGGGTGACACTTGTCTTGCCACCGGCCTGCTGTTCGTGCCACTGCAGGCTATCCTGCTTCCCGAGCGTTTCCCGACCCCACATCCAACGGCTCCTTCTCTTCTCCAGGGCCGTGTGCTGCGCCTTCCCCACACTTGGCTTCTCTCTCAGGCAGAGGGGATGCTAGGGCAAAGAGTATTTCGCTCCATGCGGGTATCTTGCACCGTGCTTCGGAGACTAGCTCAGGCAAGCAGCAGCAGCATCCCCAAACCCAACTCTGATTTCCCAAGGAACGGTGAGCTTTCCCAGGGGAGATGCCTAGGCAAAGAGGTTGTTGCTGTATACGGGTTTCTCCCACCGCGAAACTGGGCTCAGGAAAGCAGCAGCAGCCCGCAGAACATTTCTCAGCGAAATCTGTGCTTTCGCAGAGGCTGTGGCTTGGAGCGAATAGCACTTTGCTGCTGCTTCCTCAGCAAGGCTTCAGTCGCGTCAGGGAAGACGAGCTGCAGGAGAGCTGGTGCCTCTTGCGCCTTGCTTTCCCGGGCTCCAAGTTCACGCCCGGGCTTCACCTTGCTATGCCGAACTTAGCAGACACAGTCACAACCCTGCAGCAGCGTGCGTGTCCTAGCATGGCCCTCTATGCCTATTACCATCTCCTGGGGTAGGTAAGGCTTTGCCTTTTACTAAGGTGCTCAGGCAGACTCGGGGTCTCGGCCAGTGCCTTCAATGCAGGAGAGAAGTGGCGACAGGATCACTGCGCACGGCCCGTGCACTGGGATGGGGAACTGTGGGTCACTGTCTCCACTCTTTCCCGCACACCCCCTGCCACTCACATCGCTGCCACATCTTGGTGGAAGACGGCATTTGACTGCCCGTTTCTCCATGGGGTTGTTTCTGTGAGTTCCGGGTATGGCACCTGTTGGCAAGCAAAAGTCTGCCCTTGGGACAGGTGGCCAAGGAGATGCTGTCCCCTTGGGTCCAGGGACACAGGACAGGCCTGCCTTCTGCCCAGACTCCTTCCTCAGAGTGGAGCACGCGCCTCTGCCCTAGTCGTCCCCTCATTTCTCCTAAGCAGCCAGGCTTCCATCTCTCCGCGCAGGGAGCGGGTGACACTTGTCTTGCCACCGGCCTGCTGTTCGTGCCACTGCAGGCTATCCTGCTTCCCGAGCGTTTCCCGACCCCACGGCCAACGGCTCCTTCTCTTCTTCGGGGCCGTAGGCTGCGCCTTCCCCACACTTGGCTTCTCTCTCAGGCAGAGGGGATGCTTGGGCAAAGAGTATTTCGCTCCATGCGGGTATCTTGCACCGTGCTTCGGAGACTAGCTCAGGCAAGCAGCAGCAGCATCCCCAAACCCAACTCTGATTTCCCAAGGAACGGTGAGTTTTCCCAGGGGAGATGCCTAGGCAAAGAGGTTGTTGCTGTATACGGGTTTCTCCCACCGCGAAACTGGGCTCATGAAAGCAGCAGCAGCCCGCAGAACATTTCGCAGCGAATGCTGTGCTTTCGCAGAGGCTTTGGCTTGGAGCGAACAGCACTTTGCTGCTGCTTCCTCAGCAAGGCTTCAGTCGCTTCAGGGAAGACGAGCTGCAGGAGAGCTGATGCCTCTTGGGCCTTGCTTTCCCGTCCTTTAAGTTCACGCCCGGGCTTCACCTTGCTATGCCGAACTAAGCAGACACAGTCACAACCCTGCAGCAGCGTGAGTTTCCTAGCATGGCCCTCTATGCCTATTACCATCTCCTGGGGTAGGTAAGGCTTTGCCTTTTACTCTGGTGCTCAGGCAGACTCGGGGTCTCGGCCAGTGCCTTCAACACAGGAGAGAAGTGGCGACAGGATCACTGCACACGGCCCGTGCACTGGGATGGGGAACTGTGGGTCACTGTCTCCACTATTTCCCGCACACCCCCTGCCACTCACATCGCTGCCACATCTTGGTGGAAGACGGCATCTGACTGCCCGTTTCTCCATGGGGTTGTTTCTGTGAGTTCCGGGTATGGCACTTGGTGGCAAGCAAAAGTCTGCCCTTGGGACAGGTGGCCAAGGAGATGCTGTCCCCTTGGGTCCAGCGGCACAGGACAGGCCTGCCTTCTGCCCAGACTCCTTCCTCAGAGTGGAGCACGCGCCTCTGCCCTAGTCGTCCCCTCATTTCTCCTTAGCAGCCAGGCTTCCATCTCTCCGCGCAGGGAGCGGGTGACACTTGTCTTGCCACCGGCCTGCTGTTCGTGCCACTGCAAGCTATCCTGCTTCCCGAGCGTTTCCCGACCCCACGGCCAACGGCTCCTTCTCTTCTTCGGGGCCGTGTGCTGCGCCTTCCCCACACTTGGCTTCTCTCTCAGGTCGAGGGGATGCTAGGGCAAAGAGTATTCCGCTCCATGCGGGTATCTTGCACCGTGCTTCGGAGACTAGCTCAGGCAAGCTGCAGCAGCATGCCCAAACCCAACTCTGATTTCCCAAGGAACGGTGAGCTTTCCCAGGGGAGATGCCTAGGCAAAGAGGTTGTTGCTGTATACGGGTTTCTCCCACCGCGAAACTGGGCTCAGGCAAGCAGCAGCAGCCCGCAGAACATTTCGCAGCGAATACTGTGCTTTCGCAGAGGCTTTGGCTTGGAGCGAACAGCACTTTGCTGCTGCTTCCTCAGCAAGGCTTCAGTCGCGTTAGTGAAGACGAGCTGCAGGAGAGCTGATGCCTCTTGGTCCTTGCTTTCCCGGGCTCCAAATTCACGCCTGGGCTTCAACTTGCTATGCCGAACTAAGCAGACACAGTCACAACCCTGCAGCAGCGTGCGTGTCCTAGCATGGCCCTCTATGCCTATTACCATCTCCTGGGGTGTGTAAGGCTTTGCCTTTTACTCTGGTGCTCAGGCAGACTCGGGGTCTCGGCCAGTGCCTTCAACACAGGAGAGAAGTGGCGACAGGATCACTGCACACGGCCCGTGCACTGGGATGGGGAACTGTGGGTCACTGTCTCCACTCTTTCCCGGCAGATCCCCTGCCACTCACATTGCTGCCACATCTTGGTGGAAGACGGCATCTGACTGCCCGTTCCTCCATGGGGTTGTTTCTGTGAGTTCCGGGTATGGCACCTCGTGGCAAGCCCAAGTCTGCCCTTGGGACAGGTGGCCAAGGAGATGCTGTCCCCTTGGGTCCAGAGGCACAGGACAGGCCTGCCTTCTGCCCAGACTCCTTCCTCAGAGTGGAGCACGCGCCTCTGCCCTAGTCGTCCCCTCATTTCTCCTTAGCAGCCAGGCTTCCATCTCTCCGCGCAGGGAGCGGGTGACACTTGTCTTGCCACCGGCCTGCTGTTCGTGCCACTGCAGGCTATCCTGCTTCCCGAGCGTTTCCCGACCCCACAGCCAACGGCTATTTCTCTTCTCCGGGGCCGTGTGCTGCGCCTTCCCCACACTTGGCTTCTCTCTCAGGCAGAGGGGATGCTAGGGCAAAGAGTATTTCGCTCCATGCGGGTATCTTGCACCGTGCTTCGGAGACTAGCTCAGGCAAGCAGCAGCAGCATCCCCAAACCCAACTCTGATTTCCCAAGGAACGGTGAGCTTTCCCAGGGGAGATGCCTAGGCAAAGAGGTTGTTGCTGTATACGGGTTTCTCCCACCGCGAAACTGGGCTCAGGCAAGCAGCAGCAGCCCGCAGAACATTTCTCAGCAAATGCTGTGCTTTCGCAGAGGCTTTGGCTTGGAGCGAACAGCACTTCGCTGCTGCTTCCTCAGCAAGGCTTCAGTCGCGTCAGGGAAGACGAGCTGCAGGAGAGCTGATGCCTCTTGGGCCTTGCTTTCCCGGGCTCCAAGATCACGCCCGGGCTTCAACTTGCTTTGCCGAACTAAGCAGCACAGTCACAACCCTGCAGCAGCGTGCGTGTCCTAGCATGGCCCTCTATGCCTATTACCATCTCCCTGGGTAGGTAAGGCTTTGCCTTTTACTCTGGTGCTCAGGCAGACTCGGGGTCTCGGCCAGTGCCTTCAACACAGGAGAGAAGTGGCGACAGGATCACTGCACACGGCCCGTACACTGGGATGAGGAACTGTGGGTCACTGTCTCCACTCTTTCCCGGCACACCCCTTGCCACTCACATCGCTGCCACATCTTGGTGGAAGACGGCATCTGACTGCCCGTTTCTCCATGGGGTTGTTTCTGTGAGTTCCGGGTATGGCACCTGGTGGCAAGCCCAAGTCTGCCCTTGGGACAGGTGGCCAAGGTAATGCTGTCCCCTTGGGTCCAGAGGCACAGGACAGGCCTGCCTTCTGCCCAGACTCCTTCCTCAGAGTGGAGCACGCGCCTCTGCCCTAGTCGTCCCCTCATTTCTCCTTAGCAGCCAGGCTTCCATCTCTCCGCGCAGGGAGCGGGTGACACTTGTCTTGCCACCGGCCTGCTGTTCGTGCCACTGCAGGCTATCCTGCTTCCCGAGTGTTTCCCGACCCCACAGCCAACGGCTCCTTCTCTTCTCCGGGGCCGTGGGCTGTGCCTTCCCCACACTTGGCTTCTCTCTCAGGCAGAGGGGATGCTAGGGCAAAGAGTATTTCGCTCCATGCGGGTATCTTGCACCGTGCTTCGGAGACTAGCTCAGGCAAGCAGCAGCAGCATCCCCAAACCCAACTCTGATTTCCCAAGGAACGGTGAGCTTTCCCAGGGGAGATGCCTAGGCAAAGAGGTTGTTGCTGTATATGGGTTTCTCCCACCGCGAAACTGGGCTCAGGCAAGCAGCAGCAGCCCGCAGAACATTTCGCAGCGAATGCTGTGCTTTCGCAGAGGCTTTGGCTTGGAGCGAACAGCACTATGCTGCTGCTTCCTCAGCAAGGCTTCAGTCGCGTCAGGGAAGACGAGCTGCAGGAGAGCTGGTGCCTCTTGGGCCTTGCTTTCCCGGGCTCCATGTTCACGCCCGGGCTTCACCTTGCTATGCCGAACTAAGCAGACACAGTCACAACCCTGCAGCAGCGTGCGTGTCCTAGCATGGCCCTCTATGCCTATTACCATCTCCTGGGGTGTGTAAGGCTTTGCCTTTTACTCTGGTGCTCAGGCAGACTCGGGGTCTCGGCCAGTGCCTTCAACACAGGAGAGAAGTGGCGACAGGATCACTGCACACGGCCCGTGCACTGGGATGGGGAACTGTGGGTCACTGTCTCCACTCTTTCCCGGCAGACCCCCTGCCACTCACATCGCTGCCACATCTTGGTGGAAGACGGCATCTGACTGCCCGTTTCTCCATGGGGTTGTTTCTGTGAGTTCCGGGTATGGCACCTGGTGGCAAGCCCAAGTCTGCCCTTGGGACAGGTGGCCAAGGAGATGCTGTCCCCTTGGGTCCAGAGGCACAGGACAGGCCTGCCTTCTGCCCAGACTCCTTCCTCAGAGTGGAGCACGCGCCTCTGCCCTAGTCGTCCCCTCATTTCTCCTTAGCAGCCAGGCTTCCATCTCTCCGCGCAGGGAGCGGGTGACACTTGTCTTGCCACCGGCCTGCTGTTCGTGCCACTGCAGGCTATCCTGCTTCCCGAGCGTTTCCCGACCCCACAGCCAACGGCTCCTTCTCTTCTCCAGGGCCGTGTGCTGCGACTTCCCCACACTTGGCTTCTCTCTCAGGCAGAGGGGATGCTAGGGCAAAGAGTATTTCGCTCCATGCAGGTATCTTGCACCGTGCTTCGGAGACTAGCTCAGGCAAGCAGCAGCAGCATCCCCAAACCCAACTCTGATTTCCCAAGGAACGGTGAGCTTTCCCAGGGGAGATGCCTAGGCAAAGAGGTTGTTGCTGTATACGGGTTTCTCCCACCGCGAGACTGGGCTCAGGCAAGCAGCAGCAGCCCGCAGAACATTTCTCAGCGAATGCTGTGCTTTCGCAGAGGCTTTGGCTTGGAGCGAACAGCACTTTGCTGCGGCTTCCTCAGGAATGCTTCAGTCGCGTCAGGGAAGACGAGCTGCAGGAGAGCTGGTGCCTCTTGGGCCTTGCTTTCCCGGTCTCCAAGTTCACGCCCGGGCTTCACCTTGCTATACCGAACTAAGCAGACACAGTCACAACCCTGCAGCAGCGTGCGTGTCCTAGCATGGCCCTCTATGCCTATTACCATCTCCTGGGGTGTGTAAGGCTTTGCCTTTTACTCTGGTGCTCAGGCAGACTCGGGGTCTCGGCCAGTGCCTTCAACACAGGAGAGAAGTGGCGACAGGATCACTGCACACGGCCCGTGCACTGGGATGGGGAACTGTGGGTCACTGTCTCCACTCTTTCCCGGCAGACCCCCTGCCACTCACATTGCTGCCACATCTTGGTGGAAGACGGCATCTGACTGCCCGTTTCTCCATGGGGTTGTTTCTGTGAGTTCCGGGTATGGCACCTGGTGGCAAGCCCAAGTCTGCCCTTGGGACAGGTGGCCAAGGAGATGCTGTCCCCTTGGGTCCAGAGGCACAGGACAGGCCTGCCTTCTGCCCAGACTCCTTCCTCAGAGTGGAGCACGCGCCTCTGCCCTAGTCGTCCCCTCATTTCTCCTAAGCAGCCAGGCTTCCATCTCTCCGCGCAGGGAGCGGGTGACACTTGTCTTGCCACCGGCCTGCTGTTCGTGCCACTGCAGGCTATCCTGCTTCCCGAGCGTTTCCCGACCCCACGGCCAACGGCTCCTTCTCTTCTTCGGGGCCGTGGGCTGCGCCTTCCCCACACTTGGCTTCTCTCTCAGGCAGAGGGGATGCTAGGGCAAAGAGTATTTCGCTCCATGCAGGTATCTTGCACCGTGCTTCGGAGACTAGCTCAGGCAAGCAGCAGCAGCATCCCCAAACCCAACTCTGATTTCCCAAGGAACGGTGAGCTTTCCCAGGGAAGATGCCTAGGCAAAGAGGTTGTTGCTGTATTTGGGTTTCTCCCACCGCGAGACTGGGCTCAGGCAAGCAGCAGCAGCCCGCAGAACATTTCTCAGCGAATGCTGTGCTTTCGCAGAGGCTTTGGCTTGGAGCGAACAGCACTTCGCTGCTGCTTCCTCAGCAAGGCTTCAGTCGCGTCAGGGAAGACGAGCTGCAGGAGAGCTGATGCCTCTTGGGCCTTGCTTTCCCGGGCTCCAAGATCACGCCCGGGCTTCAACTTGCTTTGCCGAACTAAGCAGACACAGTCACAACCCTGCAGCAGCGTGCGTGTCCTAGCATGGCCCTCTATGCCTATTACCATCTCCCTGGGTAGGTAAGGCTTTGCCTTTTACTCTGGTGCTCAGGCAGACTCGGGGTCTCGGCCAGTGCCTTCAACACAGGAGAGAAGTGGCGACAGGATCACTGCACACGGCCCGTACACTGGGATGAGGAACTGTGGGTCACTGTCTCCACTCTTTCCCGGCACACCCCTTGCCACTCACATCGCTGCCACATCTTGGTGGAAGACGGCATCTGACTGCCCGTTTCTCCATGGGGTTGTTTCTGTGAGTTCCGGGTATGGCACCTGGTGGCAAGCCCAAGTCTGCCCTTCGGACAGGTGGCCAAGGTAATGCTGTCCCCTTGAGTCCAGAGGCACAGGACAGGCCTGCCTTCTGCCCAGACTCCTTCCTCAGAGTGGAGCACGCGCCTCTGCCCTAGTCGTCCCCTCATTTCTCCTTAGCAGCCAGGCTTCCATCTCTCCGCGCAGGGAGCGGGTGACACTTGTCTTGCCACCGGCCTGCTGTTCGTGCCACTGCAGGCTATCCTGCTTCCCGAGCGTTTCCCGACCCCACAGCCAACGGCTCCTTCTCTTCTCCGGGGCCGTGTGCTGCGCCTTCCCCACACTTGGCTTCTCTCTCAGGCAGAGGGGATGCTAGGGCAAAGAGTATTTCGCTCCATGCGGGTATCTTGCACCGTGCTTCGGAGACTAGCTCAGGCAAGCAGCAGCAGCATCCCCAAACCCAACTCTGATTTCCCAAGGAACGGTGAGCTTTCCCAGGGGAGATGCCTAGGCAAAGAGGTTGTTGCTGTATACGGGTTTCTCCCACCGCGAAACTGGGCTCAGGCAAGCAGCAGCAGCCCGCAGAACATTTCGCAGCGAATGCTGTGCTTTCGCAGAGGCTTTGGCTTGGAGCGAACAGCACTTTGCTGCTGCTTCCTCAGCAAGGCTTCAGTCGCGTCAGGGAAGACGAGCTGCAGGAGAGCTGATGCCTCTTGGGCCTTGCTTTCCAGGGCTCCAAGATCACGCCCGGGCTTCACCTTGCTATGCCGAACTAAGCAGACACAGTCACAACCCTGCAGCAGCGTGCGTGTCCTAGCATGGCCCTCTATGCCTATTACCATCTCCTGGGGTAGGTAAGGCTTTGCCTTTTACTCTGGTGCTCATGCAGACTCGGGGTCTCGGCCAGTGCCTTCAACACAGGAGAGAAGTGGCGACAGGATCACTGCACACAGCCTGTGCACTGGGATGGGGAACTGTGGGTCACTGTCTCCACTCTTTCCCGGCAGACCCCCTGCCACTCACATCGCTGCCACATCTTGGTGGAAGACGGCATCTGACTGCCCGTTTCTCCATGGGGTTGTTTCTGTGAGTTCCGGGTATGGCACCTGGTGGCAAGCCCAAGTCTGCCCTTGGGACAGGTGGCCAAGGAGATGCTGTCCCCTTGGGTCCAGAGGCACAGGACAGGCCTGCCTTCTGCCCAGACTCCTTCCTCAGAGTGGAGCACGCGCCTCTGCCCTAGTCGTCCCCTCATTTCTCCTTAGCAGCCAGGCTTCCATCTCTTAGCGCAGGGAGCGGGTGACACTTGTCTTGCCACCGGCCTGCTGTTCGTGCCACTGCAGGCTATCCTGCTTCCCGAGAGTTTCCCGACCCCACAGCCAACGGCTCCTTCTCTTCTCCGGGGCCGTGTGCTGCGCCTTCCCCACACTTGGCTTCTCTCTCAGGCAGAGGGGATGCTAGGGCAAAGAGTATTTCGCTCCATGCGGGTATCTTGCACCGTGCTTCGGAGACTAGCTCAGGCAAGCAGCAGCAGCATCCCCAAACCCAACTCTGATTTCCCAAGGAACGGTGAGCTTTCCCAGGGAAGATGCCTAGGCAAAGAGGTTGTTGCTGTATACGGGTTTCTCCCACCGCGAAACTGGGCTCAGGCAAGCAGCAGCAGCCCGCAGAACATTTCTCAGCAAATGCTGTGCTTTCGCAGAGGCTTTGGCTTGGAGCGAACAGCACTTCGCTGCTGCTTCCTCAGCAAGGCTTCAGTCGCGTCAGGGAAGACGAGCTGCAGGAGAGCTGATGCCTCTTGGGCCTTGCTTTCCCGGGCTCCAAGATCACGCCCGGGCTTCAACTTGCTTTGCCGAACTAAGCAGCACAGTCACAACCCTGCAGCAGCGTGCGTGTCCTAGCATGGCCCTCTATGCCTATTACCATCTCCCTGGGTAGGTAAGGCTTTGCCTTTTACTCTGGTGCTCAGGCAGACTCGGGGTCTCGGCCAGTGCCTTCAACACAGGAGAGAAGTGGCGACAGGATCACTGCACACGGCCCGTACACTGGGATGAGGAACTGTGGGTCACTGTCTCCACTCTTTCCCGGCACACCCCTTGCCACTCACATCGCTGCCACATCTCGGTGGAAGACGGCATCTGACTGCCCGTTTCTCCATGGGGTTGTTTCTGTGAGTTCCGGGTATGGCACCTGGTGGCAAGCCCAAGTCTGCCCTTGGGACAGGTGGCCAAGGTAATGCTGTCCCCTTGGGTCCAGAGGCACAGGACAGGCCTGCCTTCTGCCCAGACTCCTTCCTCAGAGTGGAGCACGCGCCTCTGCCCTAGTCGTCCCCTCATTTCTCCTTAGCAGCCAGGCTTCCATCTCTCCGCGCAGGGAGCGGGTGACACTTGTCTTGCCACCGGCCTGCTGTTCGTGCCACTGCAGGCTATCCTGCTTCCCGAGTGTTTCCCGACCCCACAGCCAACGGCTCCTTCTCTTCTCCGGGGCCGTGGGCTGCGCCTTCCCCACACTTGGCTTCTCTCTCAGGCAGAGGGGATGCTAGGGCAAAGAGTATTTCGCTCCATGCGGGTATCTTGCACCGTGCTTCGGAGACTAGCTCAGGCAAGCAGCAGCAGCATCCCCAAACCCAACTCTGATTTCCCAAGGAACGGTGAGCTTTCCCAGGGGAGATGCCTAGGCAAAGAGGTTGTTGCTGTATATGGGTTTCTCCCACCGCGAAACTGGGCTCAGGCAAGCAGCAGCAGCCCGCAGAACATTTCGCAGCGAATGCTGTGCTTTCGCAGAGGCTTTGGCTTGGAGCGAACAGCACTATGCTGCTGCTTCCTCAGCAAGGCTTCAGTCGCGTCAGGGAAGACGAGCTGCAGGAGAGCTGGTGCCTCTTGGGCCTTGCTTTCCCGGGCTCCATGTTCACGCCCGGGCTTCACCTTGCTATGCCGAACTAAGCAGACACAGTCACAACCCTGCAGCAGCGTGCGTGTCCTAGCATGGCCCTCTATGCCTATTACCATCTCCTGGGGTGTGTAAGGCTTTGCCTTTTACTCTGGTGCTCAGGCAGACTCGGGGTCTCGGCCAGTGCCTTCAACACAGGAGAGAAGTGGCGACAGGATCACTGCACACGGCCCGTGCACTGGGATGGGGAACTGTGGGTCACTGTCTCCACTCTTTCCCGGCAGACCCCCTGCCACTCACATCGCTGCCACATCTTGGTGGAAGACGGCATCTGACTGCCCGTTTCTCCATGGGGTTGTTTCTGTGAGTTCCGGGTATGGCACCTGGTGGCAAGCCCAAGTCTGCCCTTGGGACAGGTGGCCAAGGAGATGCTGTCCCCTTGGGTCCAGAGGCACAGGACAGGCCTGCCTTCTGCCCAGACTCCTTCCTCAGAGTGGAGCACGCGCCTCTGCCCTAGTCGTCCCCTCATTTCTCCTTAGCAGCCAGGCTTCCATCTCTCCGCACAGGGAGCGGGTGACACTTGTCTTGCCACCGGCCTGCTGTTCGTGCCACTGCAGGCTATCCTGCTTCCCGAGCGTTTCCCGACCCCACAGCCAACGGCTCCTTCTCTTCTCCAGGGCCGTGTGCTGCGCCTTCCCCACACTTGGCTTCTCTCTCAGGCAGAGGGGATGCTAGGGCAAAGAGTATTTCGCTCCATGCAGGTATCTTGCACCGTGCTTCGGAGACTAGCTCAGGCAAGCAGCAGCAGCATCCCCAAACCCAACTCTGATTTCCCAAGGAACGGTGAGCTTTCCCAGGGGAGATGCCTAGGCAAAGAGGTTGTTGCTGTATATGGGTTTCTCCCACCGCGAGACTGGGCTCAGGCAAGCAGCAGCAGCCCGCAGAACATTTCTCAGCGAATAATGTGCTTTCGCAGAGGCTTTGGCTTGGAGCGAACAGCACTTTGCTGCGGCTTCCTCAGGAAGGCTTCAGTCGCGTCAGGGAAGACGAGCTGCAGGAGAGCTGGTGCCTCTTGGGCCTTGCTTTCCCGGTCTCCAAGTTCACGCCCGGGCTTCACCTTGCTATACCGAACTAAGCAGACACAGTCACAACCCTGCAGCAGCGTGCGTGTCCTAGCATGGCCCTCTATGCCTATTACCATCTCCTGGGGTGTGTAAGGCTTTGCCTTTTACTCTGGTGCTCAGGCAGACTCGGGGTCTCGGCCAGTGCCTTCAACACAGGAGAGAAGTGGCGACAGGATCACTGCACACGGCCCGTGCACTGGGATGGGGAACTGTGGGTCACTGTCTCCACTCTTTCCCGGCAGACCCCCTGCCACTCACATTGCTGCCACATCTTGGTGGAAGACGGCATCTGACTGCCCGTTTCTCCATGGGGTTGTTTCTGTGAGTTCCGGGTATGGAACCTGGTGGCAAGCCCAAGTCTGCCCTTGGGACAGGTGGCCAAGGAGATGCTGTCCCCTTGGGTCCAGAGGCACAGGACAGGCCTGCCTTCTGCCCAGACTCCTTCCTCAGAGTGGAGCACGCGCCTCTGCCCTAGTCGTCCCCTCATTTCTCCTTAGCAGCCAGGCTTCCATCTCTCCGCGCAGGGAGCGGGTGACACTTGTCTTGCCACCGGCCTGCTGTTCTTGCCACTGCAGGCTATCCTGCTTCCCGAGCGTTTCCCGACCCCACAGCCAACGGCTATTTCTCTTCTCCAGGGCCGTGTGCTGCGCCTTCCCCACACTTGGCTTCTCTCTCAGGCAGAGGGGATGCTAGGGCAAAGAGTATTTCGCTCCATGCGGGTATCTTGCACCGTGCTTCGGAGACTAGCTCAGGCAAGCAGCAGCAGCATCCCCAAACCCAACTCTGATTTCCCAAGGAACGGTGAGCTTTCCCAGGAAGATGCCTAGGCAAAGAGGTTGTTGCTGTATATGGGTTTCTCCCACCGCGAGACACGGCTCAGGCAAGCAGCAGCAGCCCGCAGAACATTTCTCAGCGAATGCTGTGCTTTCGCAGAGGCTTTGGCTTGGAGCAAACAGCACTATGCTGCTGCTTCCTCAGCAAGGCTTCAGTCGCGTCAGGGAAGACGAGCTGCAGGAGAGCTGGTGCCTCTTGGGCCTTGCTTTCCCAGTCTCCAAGTTCACGCCCGGGCTTCACCTTGCTATACCGAACTAAGCAGACACAGTCACAACCCTGCAGCAGCGTGCGTGTCCTAGCATGGCCCTCTATGCCTATTACCATCTCCTGGGGTGTGTAAGGCTTTGCCTTTTACTCTGGTGCTCAGGCAGACTCGGGGTCTCGGCCAGTGCCTTCAACACAGGAGAGAAGTGGCGACAGGATCACTGCACACGGCCCGTGCACTGGGATGGGGAACTGTGGGTCACTGTCTCCACTCTTTCCCGGCAGACCCCCTGCCACTCACATCGCTGCCACATCTTGGTGGAAGACGGCATCTGACTGCCCGTTTCTCCATGGGGTTGTTTCTGTGAGTTCCGGGTATGGCACCTGGTGGCAAGCCCAAGTCTGCCCTTGGGACAGGTGGCCAAGGAGATGCTGTCCCCTTGGGTCCAGAGGCACAGGACAGGCCTGCCTTCTGCCCAGACTCCTTCCTCAGAGTGGAGCACGCGCCTCTGCCCTAGTCGTCCCCTCATTTCTCCTTAGCAGCCAGGCTTCCATCTCTCCGCGCAGGGAGCGGGTGACACTTGTCTTGCCACCGGCCTGCTGTTCGTGCCACTGCAGGCTATCCTGCTTCCCGAGCGTTTCCCGACCCCACAGCCAACGGCTCCTTCTCTTCTCCGGGGCCGTGTGCTGCGACTTCCCCACACTTGGCTTCTCTCTCAGGCAGAGGGGATGCTAGGGCAAAGAGTATTTCGCTCCATGCGGGTATCTTGCACCGTGCTTCGGAGACTAGCTCAGGCAAGCAGCAGCAGCATCCCCAAACCCAACTCTGATTTCCCAAGGAACGGTGAGCTTTCCCAGGGGAGATGCCTAGGCAAAGAGGTTGTTGCTGTATACGGGTTTCTCCCACCGCGAGACTGGGCTCAGGCAAGCAGCAGCAGCCCGCAGAACATTTCTCAGCGAATGCTGTGCTTTCGCAGAGGCTTTGGCTTGGAGCGAACAGCACTTTGCTGCGGCTTCCTCAGGAATGCTTCAGTCGCGTCAGGGAAGACGAGCTGCAGGAGAGCTGGTGCCTCTTGGGCCTTGCTTTCCCGGTCTCCAAGTTCACGCCCGGGCTTCAACTTGCTTTGCCGAACTAAGCAGACACAGTCACAACCCTGCAGCAGCGTGCGTGTCCTAGCATGGCCCTCTATGCCTATTACCATCTCCCTGGGTAGGTAAGGCTTTGCCTTTTACTCTGGTGCTCAGGCAGACTCGGGGTCTCGGCCAGTGCCTTCAACACAGGAGAGAAGTGGCGACAGGATCACTGCACACAGCCTGTGCACTGGGATGGGGAACTGTGGGTCACTGTCTCCACTCTTTCCCGGCAGACCCCCTGCCACTCACATCGCTGCCACATCTTGGTGGAAGACGGCATCTGACTGCCCGTTTCTCCATGGGGTTGTTTCTGTGAGTTCCGGGTATGGCACCTGGTGGCAAGCCCAAGTCTGCCCTTGGGACAGGTGGCCAAGGAGATGCTGTCCCCTTGGGTCCAGAGGCACAGGACAGGCCTGCCTTCTGCCCAGACTCCTTCCTCAGAGTGGAGCACGCGCCTCTGCCCTAGTCGTCCCCTCATTTCTCCTTAGCAGCCAGGCTTCCATCTCTCCGCGCAGGGAGCGGGTGACACTTGTCTTGCCACCGGCCTGCTGTTCGTGCCACTGCAGGCTATCCTGCTTCCCGAGCGTTTCCCGACCCCACAGCCAACGGCTCCTTCTCTTCTCCAGGGCCGTGTGCTGCGCCTTCCCCACACTTGGCTTCTCTCTCAGGCAGAGGGGATGCTAGGGCAAAGAGTATTTCGCTCCATGCAGGTATCTTGCACCGTGCTTCGGAAACTAGCTCAGGCAAGCAGCAGCAGCATCCCCAAACCCAACTCTGATTTCCCAAGGAACGGTGAGCTTTCCCAGGGGAGATGCCTAGGCAAAGAGGTTGTTGCTGTATATGGGTTTCTCCCACCGCGAGACTGGGCTCAGGCAAGCAGCAGCAGCCCGCAGAACATTTCTCAGCGAATAATGTGCTTTCGCAGAGGCTATGGCTTGGAGCGAACAGCACTTTGCTGCGGCTACCTCAGGAAGGCTTCAGTCGCGTCAGGGAAGACGAGCTGCAGGAGAGCTGGTGCCTCTTGGGCCTTGCTTTCCCGGTCTCCAAGATCACGCCCGGGCTTCACCTTGCTATACCGAACTAAGCAGACACAGTCACAACCCTGCAGCAGCGTGCGTTTCCTAGCATGGCCCTCTATGCCTATTACCATCTCCTGGGGTGTGTAAGGCTTTGCCTTTTACTCTGGTGCTCAGGCAGACTCGGGGTCTCGGCCAGTGCCTTCAACACAGGAGAGAAGTGGCGACAGGATCACTGCACACGGCCCGTGCACTGGGATGGGGAACTGTGGGTCACTGTCTCCACTCTTTCCCGGCAGACCCCCTGCCACTCACATTGCTGCCACATCTTGGTGGAAGACGGCATCTGACTGCCCGTTTCTCCATGGGGTTGTTTCTGTGAGTTCCGGGTATGGAACCTGGTGGCAAGCCCAAGTCTGCCCTTGGGACAGGTGGCCAAGGAGATGCTGTCCCCTTGGGTCCAGAGGCACAGGACAGGCCTGCCTTCTGCCCAGACTCCTTCCTCAGAGTGGAGCACGCGCCTCTGCCCTAGTCGTCCCCTCATTTCTCCTTAGCAGCCAGGCTTCCATCTCTCCGCGCAGGGAGCGGGTGACACTTGTCTTGCCACCGGCCTGCTGTTCGTGCCACTGCAGGCTATCCTGCTTCCCGAGCGTTTCCCGACCCCACAGCCAACGGCTATTTCTCTTCTCCGGGGCCGTGTGCTGCGCCTTCCCCACACTTGGCTTCTCTCTCAGGCAGAGGGGATGCTAGGGCAAAGAGTATTTCGCTCCATGCGGGTATCATGCACCGTGCTTCGGAGACTAGCTCAGGCAAGCAGCAGCAGCATCCCCAAACCCAACTCTGATTTCCCAAGGAACGGTGAGCTTTCCCAGGAAGATGCCTAGGCAAAGAGGTTGTTGCTTTATTTGGGTTTCTCCCACCGCGAGACACGGCTCAGGCAAGCAGCAGCAGCCCGCAGAACATTTCTCAGCGAATGCTGTGCTTTCGCAGAGGCTTTGGCTTGGAGCAAACAGCACTTCGCTGCTGCTTCCTCAGCAAGGCTTCAGTCGCGTCAGGGAAGACGAGCTGCAGGAGAGCTGATGCCTCTTGGGCCTTGCTTTCCAGGGCTCCAAGATCACGCCCGGGCTTCACCTTGCTATGCCGAACTAAGCAGACACAGTCACAACCCTGCAGCAGCGTGCGTGTCCTAGCATGGCCCTCTATGCCTATTACCATCTCCTGGGGTAGGTAAGGCTTTGCCTTTTACTCTGGTGCTCATGCAGACTCGGGGTCTCGGCCAGTGCCTTCAACACAGGAGAGAAGTGGCGACAGGATCACTGCACACAGCCTGTGCACTGGGATGGGGAACTGTGGGTCACTGTCTCCACTCTTTCCCGGCAGACCCCCTGCCACTCACATCGCTGCCACATCTTGGTGGAAGACGGCATCTGACTGCCCGTTTCTCCATGGGGTTGTTTCTGTGAGTTCCGGGTATGGCACCTGGTGGCAAGCCCAAGTCTGCCCTTGGGACAGGTGGCCAAGGAGATGCTGTCCCCTTGGGTCCAGAGGCACAGGACAGGCCTGCCTTCTGCCCAGACTCCTTCCTCAGAGTGGAGCACGCGCCTCTGCCCTAGTCGTCCCCTCATTTCTCCTTAGCAGCCAGGCTTCCATCTCTCCGCACAGGGAGCGGGTGACACTTGTCTTGCCACCGGCCTGCTGTTCGTGCCACTGCAGGCTATCCTGCTTCCCGAGCGTTTCCCGACCCCACAGCCAACGGCTCCTTCTCTTCTCCAGGGCCGTGTGCTGCGCCTTCCCCACACTTGGCTTCTCTCTCAGGCAGAGGGGATGCTAGGGCAAAGAGTATTTCGCTCCATGCAGGTATCTTGCACCGTGCTTCGGAGACTAGCTCAGGCAAGCAGCAGCAGCATCCCCAAACCCAACTCTGATTTCCCAAGGAACGGTGAGCTTTCCCAGGGGAGATGCCTAGGCAAAGAGGTTGTTGCTGTATATGGGTTTCTCCCACCGCGAGACTGGGCTCAGGCAAGCAGCAGCAGCCCGCAGAACATTTCTCAGCGAATAATGTGCTTTCGCAGAGGCTTTGGCTTGGAGCGAACAGCACTTTGCTGCGGCTTCCTCAGGAAGGCTTCAGTCGCGTCAGGGAAGACGAGCTGCAGGAGAGCTGGTGCCTCTTGGGCCTTGCTTTCCCGGTCTCCAAGTTCACGCCCGGTCTTCACCTTGCTATACCGAACTAAGCAGACACAGTCACAACCCTGCAGCAGCGTGCGTGTCCTAGCATGGCCCTCTATGCCTATTACCATCTCCTGGGGTGTGTAAGGCTTTGCCTTTTACTCTGGTGCTCAGGCAGACTCGGGGTCTCGGCCAGTGCCTTCAACACAGGAGAGAAGTGGCGACAGGATCACTGCACACGGCCCGTGCACTGGGATGGGGAACTGTGGGTCACTGTCTCCACTCTTTCCCGGCACACCCCCTGCCACTCACATCGCTGCCACATCTTGGTGGAAGACGGCATCTGACTGCCCGTTTCTCCATGGGGTTGTTTCTGTGAGTTCCGGGTATGGAACCTGGTGGCAAGCCCAAGTCTGCCCTTGGGACAGGTGGCCAAGGAGATGCTGTCCCCTTGGGTCCAGAGGCACAGGACAGGCCTGCCTTCTGCCCAGACTCCTTCCTCAGAGTGGAGCACGCGCCTCTGCCCTAGTCGTCCCCTCATTTCTCCTTAGCAGCCAGGCTTCCATCTCTCCGCGCAGGGAGCGGGTGACACTTGTCTTGCCACCGGCCTGCTGTTCGTGCCACTGCAGGCTATCCTGCTTCCCGAGCGTTTCCCGACCCCACAGCCAACGGCTATTTCTCTTCTCCGGGGCCGTGTGCTGCGCCTTCCCCACACTTGGCTTCTCTCTCAGGCAGAGGGGATGCTAGGGCAAAGAGTATTTCGCTCCATGCGGGTATCTTGCACCGTGCTTCGGAGACTAGCTCAGGCAAGCAGCAGCAGCATCCCCAAACCCAACTCTGATTTCCCAAGGAACGGTGAGCTTTCCCAGGAAGATGCCTAGGCAAAGAGGTTGTTGCTTTATTTGGGTTTCTCCCACCGCGAGACACGGCTCAGGCAAGCAGCAGCAGCCCGCAGAACATTTCTCAGCGAATGCTGTGCTTTCGCAGAGGCTTTGGCTTGGAGCAAACAGCACTTCGCTGCTGCTTCCTCAGCAAGGCTTCAGTCGCGTCAGGGAAGACGAGCTGCAGGAGAGCTGATGCCTCTTGGGCCTTGCTTTCCCGGGCTCCAAGATCACGCCCGGGCTTCAACTTGCTTTGCCGAACTAAGCAGACACAGTCACAACCCTGCAGGAGCGTGCGTGTCCTAGCATGGCCCTCTATGCCTATTACCATCTCCCTGGGTAGGTAAGGCTTTGCCTTTTACTCTGGTGCTCAGGCAGACTCGGGGTCTCGGCCAGTGCCTTCAACACAGGAGAGAAGTGGCGACAGGATCACTGCACACGGCCCGTACACTGGGATGGGGAACTGTGGGTCACTGTCTCCACTCTTTCCCGGCACACCCCCTGCCACTCACATCGCTGCCACATCTTTGTGGAAGACGACATCTGACTGCCCGTTTCTCCATGGGGTTGTTTCTGTGAGTTCCGGGTATGGCACCTGGTGGCAAGCCCAAGTCTGCCCTTGGGACAGGTGGCCAAGGAGATGCTGTCCCCTTGGGTCCAGAGGCACAGGACAGGCCTGCCTTCTGCCCAGACTCCTTCCTCAGAGTGGAGCACGCGCCTCTGCCCTAGTCGTCCCCTCATTTCTCCTTAGCAGCCAGGCTTCCATCTCTTAGCGCAGGGAGCGGGTGACACTTGTCTTGCCACCGGCCTGCTGTTCGTGCCACTGCAGGCTATCCTGCTTCCCGAGCGTTTCCCGACCCCACAGCCAACGGCTCCTTCTCTTCTCCGGGGCCGTGTGCTGCGACTTCCCCACACTTGGCTTCTCTCTCAGGCAGAGGGGATGCTAGGGCAAAGAGTATTTCGCTCCATGCGGGTATCTTGCACCGTGCTTCGGAGACTAGCTCAGGCAAGCAGCAGCAGCATCCCCAAACCCAACTCTGATTTCCCAAGGAACGGTGAGCTTTCCCAGGGGAGATGCCTAGGCAAAGAGGTTGTTGCTGTATACGGGTTTCTCCCACCGCGAGACTGGGCTCAGGCAAGCAGCAGCAGCCCGCAGAACATTTCTCAGCGAATGCTGTGCTTTCGCAGAGGCTTTGGCTTGGAGCGAACAGCACTTTGCTGCGGCTTCCTCAGGAATGCTTCAGTCGCGTCAGGGAAGACGAGCTGCAGGAGAGCTGGTGCCTCTTGGGCCTTGCTTTCCCGGTCTCCAAGTTCACGCCCGGGCTTCAACTTGCTTTGCCGAACTAAGCAGACACAGTCACAACCCTGCAGCAGCGTGCGTGTCCTAGCATGGCCCTCTATGCCTATTACCATCTCCCTGGGTAGGTAAGGCTTTGCCTTTTACTCTGGTGCTCAGGCAGACTCGGGGTCTCGGCCAGTGCCTTCAACACAGGAGAGAAGTGGCGACAGGATCACTGCACACAGCCTGTGCACTGGGATGGGGAACTGTGGGTCACTGTCTCCACTCTTTCCCGGCAGACCCCCTGCCACTCACATCGCTGCCACATCTTGGTGGAAGACGGCATCTGACTGCCCGTTTCTCCATGGGGTTGTTTCTGTGAGTTCCGGGTATGGCACCTGGTGGCAAGCCCAAGTCTGCCCTTGGGACAGGTGGCCAAGGAGATGCTGTCCCCTTGGGTCCAGAGGCACAGGACAGGCCTGCCTTCTGCCCAGACTCCTTCCTCAGAGTGGAGCACGCGCCTCTGCCCTAGTCGTCCCCTCATTTCTCCTTAGCAGCCAGGCTTCCATCTCTCCGCGCAGGGAGCGGGTGACACTTGTCTTGCCACCGGCCTGCTGTTCGTGCCACTGCAGGCTATCCTGCTTCCCGAGCGTTTCCCGACCCCACAGCCAACGGCTCCTTCTCTTCTCCAGGGCCGTGTGCTGCGCCTTCCCCACACTTGGCTTCTCTCTCAGGCAGAGGGGATGCTAGGGCAAAGAGTATTTCGCTCCATGCAGGTATCTTGCACCGTGCTTCGGAAACTAGCTCAGGCAAGCAGCAGCAGCATCCCCAAACCCAACTCTGATTTCCCAAGGAACGGTGAGCTTTCCCAGGGGAGATGCCTAGGCAAAGAGGTTGTTGCTGTATATGGGTTTCTCCCACCGCGAGACTGGGCTCAGGCAAGCAGCAGCAGCCCGCAGAACATTTCTCAGCGAATAATGTGCTTTCGCAGAGGCTTTGGCTTGGAGCGAACAGCACTTTGCTGCGGCTACCTCAGGAAGGCTTCAGTCGCGTCAGGGAAGACGAGCTGCAGGAGAGCTGGTGCCTCTTGGGCCTTGCTTTCCCGGTCTCCAAGATCACGCCCGGGCTTCACCTTGCTATACCGAACTAAGCAGACACAGTCACAACCCTGCAGCAGCGTGCGTGTCCTAGCATGGCCCTCTATGCCTATTACCATCTCCTGGGGTGTGTAAGGCTTTGCCTTTTACTCTGGTGCTCAGGCAGACTCGGGGTCTCGGCCAGTGCCTTCAACACAGGAGAGAAGTGGCGACAGGATCACTGCACACGGCCCGTGCACTGGGATGGGGAACTGTGGGTCACTGTCTCCACTCTTTCCCGGCAGACCCCCTGCCACTCACATTGCTGCCACATCTTGGTGGAAGACGGCATCTGACTGCCCGTTTCTCCATGGGGTTGTTTCTGTGAGTTCCGGGTATGGAACCTGGTGGCAAGCCCAAGTCTGCCCTTGGGACAGGTGGCCAAGGAGATGCTGTCCCCTTGGGTCCAGAGGCACAGGACAGGCCTGCCTTCTGCCCAGACTCCTTCCTCAGAGTGGAGCACGCGCCTCTGCCCTAGTCGTCCCCTCATTTCTCCTTAGCAGCCAGGCTTCCATCTCTCCGCGCAGGGAGCGGGTGACACTTGTCTTGCCACCGGCCTGCTGTTCGTGCCACTGCAGGCTATCCTGCTTCCCGAGCGTTTCCCGACCCCACAGCCAACGGCTATTTCTCTTCTCCGGGGCCGTGTGCTGCGCCTTCCCCACACTTGGCTTCTCTCTCAGGCAGAGGGGATGCTAGGGCAAAGAGTATTTCGCTCCATGCGGGTATCATGCACCGTGCTTCGGAGACTAGCTCAGGCAAGCAGCAGCAGCATCCCCAAACCCAACTCTGATTTCCCAAGGAACGGTGAGCTTTCCCAGGAAGATGCCTAGGCAAAGAGGTTGTTGCTTTATTTGGGTTTCTCCCACCGCGAGACACGGCTCAGGCAAGCAGCAGCAGCCCGCAGAACATTTCTCAGCGAATGCTGTGCTTTCGCAGAGGCTTTGGCTTGGAGCAAACAGCACTTCGCTGCTGCTTCCTCAGCAAGGCTTCAGTCGCGTCAGGGAAGACGAGCTGCAGGAGAGCTGATGCCTCTTGGGCCTTGCTTTCCAGGGCTCCAAGATCACGCCCGGGCTTCACCTTGCTATGCCGAACTAAGCAGACACAGTCACAACCCTGCAGCAGCGTGCGTGTCCTAGCATGGCCCTCTATGCCTATTACCATCTCCTGGGGTAGGTAAGGCTTTGCCTTTTACTCTGGTGCTCAGGCAGACTCGGGGTCTCGGCCAGTGCCTTCAACACAGGAGAGAAGTGGCGACAGGATCACTGCACACAGCCTGTGCACTGGGATGGGGAACTGTGGGTCACTGTCTCCACTCTTTCCCGGCAGACCCCCTGCCACTCACATCGCTGCCACATCTTGGTGGAAGACGGCATCTGACTGCCCGTTTCTCCATGGGGTTGTTTCTGTGAGTTCCGGGTATGGCACCTGGTGGCAAGCCCAAGTCTGCCCTTGGGACAGGTGGCCAAGGAGATGCTGTCCCCTTGGGTCCAGAGGCACAGGACAGGCCTGCCTTCTGCCCAGACTCCTTCCTCAGAGTGGAGCACGCGCCTCTGCCCTAGTCGTCCCCTCATTTCTCCTTAGCAGCCAGGCTTCCATCTCTCCGCACAGGGAGCGGGTGACACTTGTCTTGCCACCGGCCTGCTGTTCGTGCCACTGCAGGCTATCCTGCTTCCCGAGCGTTTCCCGACCCCACAGCCAACGGCTCCTTCTCTTCTCCAGGGCCGTGTGCTGCGCCTTCCCCACACTTGGCTTCTCTCTCAGGCAGAGGGGATGCTAGGGCAAAGAGTATTTCGCTCCATGCAGGTATCTTGCACCGTGCTTCGGAGACTAGCTCAGGCAAGCAGCAGCAGCATCCCCAAACCCAACTCTGATTTCCCAAGGAACGGTGAGCTTTCCCAGGGGAGATGCCTAGGCAAAGAGGTTGTTGCTGTATATGGGTTTCTCCCACCGCGAGACTGGGCTCAGGCAAGCAGCAGCAGCCCGCAGAACATTTCTCAGCGAATAATGTGCTTTCGCAGAGGCTTTGGCTTGGAGCGAACAGCACTTTGCTGCGGCTTCCTCAGGAAGGCTTCAGTCGCGTCAGGGAAGACGAGCTGCAGGAGAGCTGGTGCCTCTTGGGCCTTGCTTTCCCGGTCTCCAAGTTCACGCCCGGTCTTCACCTTGCTATACCGAACTAAGCAGACACAGTCACAACCCTGCAGCAGCGTGCGTGTCCTAGCATGGCCCTCTATGCCTATTACCATCTCCTGGGGTGTGTAAGGCTTTGCCTTTTACTCTGGTGCTCAGGCAGACTCGGGGTCTCGGCCAGTGCCTTCAACACAGGAGAGAAGTGGCGACAGGATCACTGCACACGGCCCGTGCACTGGGATGGGGAACTGTGGGTCACTGTCTCCACTCTTTCCCGGCACACCCCCTGCCACTCACATCGCTGCCACATCTTGGTGGAAGACGGCATCTGACTGCCCGTTTCTCCATGGGGTTGTTTCTGTGAGTTCCGGGTATGGAACCTGGTGGCAAGCCCAAGTCTGCCCTTGGGACAGGTGGCCAAGGAGATGCTGTCCCCTTGGGTCCAGAGGCACAGGACAGGCCTGCCTTCTGCCCAGACTCCTTCCTCAGAGTGGAGCACGCGCCTCTGCCCTAGTCGTCCCCTCATTTCTCCTTAGCAGCCAGGCTTCCATCTCTCCGCGCAGGGAGCGGGTGACACTTGTCTTGCCACCGGCCTGCTGTTCGTGCCACTGCAGGCTATCCTGCTTCCCGAGCGTTTCCCGACCCCACAGCCAACGGCTATTTCTCTTCTCCGGGGCCGTGTGCTGCGCCTTCCCCACACTTGGCTTCTCTCTCAGGCAGAGGGGATGCTAGGGCAAAGAGTATTTCGCTCCATGCGGGTATCTTGCACCGTGCTTCGGAGACTAGCTCAGGCAAGCAGCAGCAGCATCCCCAAACCCAACTCTGATTTCCCAAGGAACGGTGAGCTTTCCCAGGAAGATGCCTAGGCAAAGAGGTTGTTGCTTTATTTGGGTTTCTCCCACCGCGAGACACGGCTCAGGCAAGCAGCAGCAGCCCGCAGAACATTTCTCAGCGAATGCTGTGCTTTCGCAGAGGCTTTGGCTTGGAGCAAACAGCACTTCGCTGCTGCTTCCTCAGCAAGGCTTCAGTCGCGTCAGGGAAGACGAGCTGCAGGAGAGCTGATGCCTCTTGGGCCTTGCTTTCCCGGGCTCCAAGATCACGCCCGGGCTTCAACTTGCTTTGCCGAACTAAGCAGACACAGTCACAACCCTGCAGGAGCGTGCGTGTCCTAGCATGGCCCTCTATGCCTATTACCATCTCCCTGGGTAGGTAAGGCTTTGCCTTTTACTCTGGTGCTCAGGCAGACTCGGGGTCTCGGCCAGTGCCTTCAACACAGGAGAGAAGTGGCGACAGGATCACTGCACACGGCCCGTACACTGGGATGGGGAACTGTGGGTCACTGTCTCCACTCTTTCCCGGCACACCCCCTGCCACTCACATCGCTGCCACATCTTTGTGGAAGACGACATCTGACTGCCCGTTTCTCCATGGGGTTGTTTCTGTGAGTTCCGGGTATGGCACCTGGTGGCAAGCCCAAGTCTGCCCTTGGGACAGGTGGCCAAGGAGATGCTGTCCCCTTGGGTCCAGAGGCACAGGACAGGCCTGCCTTCTGCCCAGACTCCTTCCTCAGAGTGGAGCACGCGCCTCTGCCCTAGTCGTCCCCTCATTTCTCCTTAGCAGCCAGGCTTCCATCTCTTAGCGCAGGGAGCGGGTGACACTTGTCTTGCCACCGGCCTGCTGTTCGTGCCACTGCAGGCTATCCTGCTTCCCGAGAGTTTCCCGACCCCACAGCCAACGGCTCCTTCTCTTCTCCGGGGCCGTGTGCTGCGCCTTCCCCACACTTGGCTTCTCTCTCAGGCAGAGGGGATGCTAGGGCAAAGAGTATTTCGCTCCATGCGGGTATCTTGCACCGTGCTTCGGAGACTAGCTCAGGCAAGCAGCAGCAGCATCCCCAAACCCAACTCTGATTTCCCAAGGAACGGTGAGCTTTCCCAGGGGAGATGCCTAGGCAAAGAGGTTGTTGCTGTATACGGGTTTCTCCCACCGCGAAACTGGGCTCAGGCAAGCAGCAGCAGCCCGCAGAACATTTCTCAGCAAATGCTGTGCTTTCGCAGAGGCTTTGGCTTGGAGCGAACAGCACTTCGCTGCTGCTTCCTCAGCAAGGCTTCAGTCGCGTCAGGGAAGACGAGCTGCAGGAGAGCTGATGCCTCTTGGGCCTTGCTTTCCCGGGCTCCAAGATCACGCCCGGGCTTCAACTTGCTTTGCCGAACTAAGCAGCACAGTCACAACCCTGCAGCAGCGTGCGTGTCCTAGCATGGCCCTCTATGCCTATTACCATCTCCCTGGGTAGGTAAGGCTTTGCCTTTTACTCTGGTGCTCAGGCAGACTCGGGGTCTCGGCCAGTGCCTTCAACACAGGAGAGAAGTGGCGACAGGATCACTGCACACGGCCCGTACACTGGGATGAGGAACTGTGGGTCACTGTCTCCACTCTTTCCCGGCACACCCCTTGCCACTCACATCGCTGCCACATCTTGGTGGAAGACGGCATCTGACTGCCCGTTTCTCCATGGGGTTGTTTCTGTGAGTTCCGGGTATGGCACCTGGTGGCAAGCCCAAGTCTGCCCTTGGGACAGGTGGCCAAGGTAATGCTGTCCCCTTGGGTCCAGAGGCACAGGACAGGCCTGCCTTCTGCCCAGACTCCTTCCTCAGAGTGGAGCACGCGCCTCTGCCCTAGTCGTCCCCTCATTTCTCCTTAGCAGCCAGGCTTCCATCTCTCCGCGCAGGGAGCGGGTGACACTTGTCTTGCCACCGGCCTGCTGTTCGTGCCACTGCAGGCTATCCTGCTTCCCGAGTGTTTCCCGACCCCACAGCCAACGGCTCCTTCTCTTCTCCGGGGCCGTGGGCTGCGTCTTCCCCACACTTGGCTTCTCTCTCAGGCAGAGGGGATGCTAGGGCAAAGAGTATTTCGCTCCATGCGGGTATCTTGCACCGTGCTTCGGAGACTAGCTCAGGCAAGCAGCAGCAGCATCCCCAAACCCAACTCTGATTTCCCAAGGAACGGTGAGCTTTCCCAGGGGAGATGCCTAGGCAAAGAGGTTGTTGCTGTATATGGGTTTCTCCCACCGCGAAACTGGGCTCAGGCAAGCAGCAGCAGCCCGCAGAACATTTCGCAGCGAATGCTGTGCTTTCGCAGAGGCTTTGGCTTGGAGCGAACAGCACTATGCTGCTGCTTCCTCAGCAAGGCTTCAGTCGCGTCAGGGAAGACGAGCTGCAGGAGAGCTGGTGCCTCTTGGGCCTTGCTTTCCCGGGCTCCATGTTCACGCCCGGGCTTCACCTTGCTATGCCGAACTAAGCAGACACAGTCACAACCCTGCAGCAGCGTGCGTGTCCTAGCATGGCCCTCTATGCCTATTACCATCTCCTGGGGTGTGTAAGGCTTTGCCTTTTACTCTGGTGCTCAGGCAGACTCGGGGTCTCGGCCAGTGCCTTCAACACAGGAGAGAAGTGGCGACAGGATCACTGCACACGGCCCGTGCACTGGGATGGGGAACTGTGGGTCACTGTCTCCACTCTTTCCCGGCAGACCCCCTGCCACTCACATCGCTGCCACATCTTGGTGGAAGACGGCATCTGACTGCCCGTTTCTCCATGGGGTTGTTTCTGTGAGTTCCGGGTATGGCACCTGGTGGCAAGCCCAAGTCTGCCCTTGGGACAGGTGGCCAAGGAGATGCTGTCCCCTTGGGTCCAGAGGCACAGGACAGGCCTGCCTTCTGCCCAGACTCCTTCCTCAGAGTGGAGCACGCGCCTCTGCCCTAGTCGTCCCCTCATTTCTCCTTAGCAGCCAGGCTCCCATCTCTCCGCGCAGGGAGCGGGTGACACTTGTCTTGCCACCGGCCTGCTGTTCGTGCCACTGCAGGCTATCCTGCTTCCCGAGCGTTTCCCGACCCCACGGCCAACGGCTCCTTCTCTTCTCCAGGGCCGTGTGCTGCGACTTCCCCACACTTGGCTTCTCTCTCAGGCAGAGGGGATGCTAGGGCAAAGAGTATTTCGCTCCATGCAGGTATCTTGCACCGTGCTTCGGAGACTAGCTCAGGCAAGCAGCAGCAGCATCCCCAAACCCAACTCTGATTTCCCAAGGAACGGTGAGCTTTCCCAGGGGAGATGCCTAGGCAAAGAGGTTGTTGCTGTATACGGGTTTCTCCCACCGCGAGACTGGGCTCAGGCAAGCAGCAGCAGCCCGCAGAACATTTCTCAGCGAATGCTGTGCTTTCGCAGAGGCTTTGGCTTGGAGCGAACAGCACTTTGCTGCGGCTTCCTCAGGAAGGCTTCAGTCGCGTCAGGGAAGACGAGCTGCAGGAGAGCTGGTGCCTCTTGGGCCTTGCTTTCCCGGTCTCCAAGTTCACGCCCGGGCTTCACCTTGCTATACCGAACTAAGCAGACACAGTCACAACCCTGCAGCAGCGTGCGTGTCCTAGCATGGCCCTCTATGCCTATTACCATCTCCTGGGGTGTGTAAGGCTTTGCCTTTTACTCTGGTGCTCAGGCAGACTCGGGGTCTCGGCCAGTGCCTTCAACACAGGAGAGAAGTGGCGACAGGATCACTGCACACGGCCCGTGCACTGGGATGGGGAACTGTGGGTCACTGTCTCCACTCTTTCCCGGCAGACCCCCTGCCACTCACATTGCTGCCACATCTTGGTGGAAGACGGCATCTGACTGCCCGTTTCTCCATGGGGTTGTTTCTGTGAGTTCCGGGTATGGCACCTGGTGGCAAGCCCAAGTCTGCCCTTGGGACAGGTGGCCAAGGAGATGCTGTCCCCTTGGGTCCAGAGGCACAGGACAGGCCTGCCTTCTGCCCAGACTCCTTCCTCAGAGTGGAGCACGCGCCTCTGCCCTAGTCGTCCCCTCATTTCTCCTTAGCAGCCAGGCTTCCATCTCTCCGCGCAGGGAGCGGGTGACACTTGTCTTGCCACCGGCCTGCTGTTCGTGCCACTGCAGGCTATCCTGCTTCCCGAGCGTTTCCCGACCCCACAGCCAACGGCTCCTTCTCTTCTCCGGGGCCGTGTGCTGCGCCTTCCCCACACTTGGCTTCTCTCTCAGGCAGAGGGGATGCTAGGGCAAAGAGTATTTCGCTCCATGCGGGTATCTTGCACCGTGCTTCGGAGACTAGCTCAGGCAAGCAGCAGCAGCATCCCCAAACCCAACTCTGATTTCCCAAGGAACGGTGAGCTTTCCCAGGGAAGATGCCTAGGCAAAGAGGTTGTTGCTTTATTTGGGTTTCTCCCACCGCGAGACACGGCTCAGGCAAGCAGCAGCAGCCCGCAGAACATTTCTCAGCGAATGCTGTGCTTTCGCAGAGGCTTTGGCTTGGAGCGAACAGCACTTCGCTGCTGCTTCCTCCGCAAGGCTTCAGTCGCGTCAGGGAAGACGAGCTGCAGGAGAGCTGATGCCTCTTGGGCCTTGCTTTCCCGGGCTCCAAGATCACGCCCGGGCTTCAACTTGCTTTGCCGAACTAAGCAGACACAGTCACAACCCTGCAGCAGCGTGCGTGTCCTAGCATGGCCCTCTATGCCTATTACCATCTCCCTGGGTAGGTAAGTCTTTGCCTTTTACTCTGGTGCTCAGGCAGACTCGGGGTCTCGGCCAGTGCCTTCAACACAGGAGAGAAGTGGCGACAGGATCACTGCACACGGCCCGTACACTGGGATGAGGAACTGTGGGTCACTGTCTCCACTCTTTCCCGGCACACCCCTTGCCACTCACATCGCTGCCACATCTTGGTGGAAGACGGCATCTGACTGCCCGTTTCTCCATGGGGTTGTTTCTGTGAGTTCCGGGTATGGCACCTGGTGGCAAGCCCAAGTCTGCCCTTCGGACAGGTGGCCAAGGTAATGCTGTCCCCTTGAGTCCAGAGGCACAGGACAGGCCTGCCTTCTGCCCAGACTCCTTCCTCAGAGTGGAGCACGCGCCTCTGCCCTAGTCGTCCCCTCATTTCTCCTTAGCAGCCAGGCTTCCATCTCTCCGCGCAGGGAGCGGGTGACACTTGTCTTGCCACCGGCCTGCTGTTCGTGCCACTGCAGGCTATCCTGCTTCCCGAGCGTTTCCCGACCCCACAGCCAACGGCTCCTTCTCTTCTCCGGGGCCGTGTGCTGCGCCTTCCCCACACTTGGCTTCTCTCTCAGGCAGAGGGGATGCTAGGGCAAAGAGTATTTCGCTCCATGCGGGTATCTTGCACCGTGCTTCGGAGACTAGCTCAGGCAAGCAGCAGCAGCATCCCCAAACCCAACTCTGATTTCCCAAGGAACGGTGAGCTTTCCCAGGGGAGATGCCTAGGCAAAGAGGTTGTTGCTGTATACGGGTTTCTCCCACCGCGAAACTGGGCTCAGGCAAGCAGCAGCAGCCCGCAGAACATTTCGCAGCGAATGCTGTGCTTTCGCAGAGGCTTTGGCTTGGAGCGAACAGCACTTTGCTGCTGCTTCCTCAGCAAGGCTTCAGTCGCGTCAGGGAAGACGAGCTGCAGGAGAGCTGATGCCTCTTGGGCCTTGCTTTCCAGGGCTCCAAGATCACGCCCGGGCTTCACCTTGCTATGCCGAACTAAGCAGACACAGTCACAACCCTGCAGCAGCGTGCGTGTCCTAGCATGGCCCTCTATGCCTATTACCATCTCCTGGGGTAGGTAAGGCTTTGCCTTTTACTCTGGTGCTCATGCAGACTCGGGGTCTCGGCCAGTGCCTTCAACACAGGAGAGAAGTGGCGACAGGATCACTGCACACAGCCTGTGCACTGGGATGGGGAACTGTGGGTCACTGTCTCCACTCTTTCCCGGCAGACCCCCTGCCACTCACATCGCTGCCACATCTTGGTGGAAGACGGCATCTGACTGCCCGTTTCTCCATGGGGTTGTTTCTGTGAGTTCCGGGTATGGCACCTGGTGGCAAGCCCAAGTCTGCCCTTGGGACAGGTGGCCAAGGAGATGCTGTCCCCTTGGGTCCAGAGGCACAGGACAGGCCTGCCTTCTGCCCAGACTCCTTCCTCAGAGTGGAGCACGCGCCTCTGCCCTAGTCGTCCCCTCATTTCTCCTTAGCAGCCAGGCTTCCATCTCTCCGCACAGGGAGCGGGTGACACTTGTCTTGCCACCGGCCTGCTGTTCGTGCCACTGCAGGCTATCCTGCTTCCCGAGCGTTTCCCGACCCCACAGCCAACGGCTCCTTCTCTTCTCCAGGGCCGTGTGCTGCGCCTTCCCCACACTTGGCTTCTCTCTCAGGCAGAGGGGATGCTAGGGCAAAGAGTATTTCGCTCCATGCAGGTATCTTGCACCGTGCTTCGGAGACTAGCTCAGGCAAGCAGCAGCAGCATCCCCAAACCCAACTCTGATTTCCCAAGGAACGGTGAGCTTTCCCAGGGGAGATGCCTAGGCAAAGAGGTTGTTGCTGTATATGGGTTTCTCCCACCGCGAGACTGGGCTCAGGCAAGCAGCAGCAGCCCGCAGAACATTTCTCAGCGAATAATGTGCTTTCGCAGAGGCTTTGGCTTGGAGCGAACAGCACTTTGCTGCGGCTTCCTCAGGAAGGCTTCAGTCGCGTCAGGGAAGACGAGCTGCAGGAGAGCTGGTGCCTCTTGGGCCTTGCTTTCCCGGTCTCCAAGTTCACGCCCGGGCTTCACCTTGCTATACCGAACTAAGCAGACACAGTCACAACCCTGCAGCAGCGTGCGTGTCCTAGCATGGCCCTCTATGCCTATTACCATCTCCTGGGGTGTGTAAGGCTTTGCCTTTTACTCTGGTGCTCAGGCAGACTCGGGGTCTCGGCCAGTGCCTTCAACACAGGAGAGAAGTGGCGACAGGATCACTGCACACGGCCCGTGCACTGGGATGGGGAACTGTGGGTCACTGTCTCCACTCTTTCCCGGCAGACCCCCTGCCACTCACATTGCTGCCACATCTTGGTGGAAGACGGCATCTGACTGCCCGTTTCTCCATGGGGTTGTTTCTGTGAGTTCCGGGTATGGAACCTGGTGGCAAGACCAAGTCTGCCCTTGGGACAGGTGGCCAAGGAGATGCTGTCCCCTTGGGTCCAGAGGCACAGGACAGGCCTGCCTTCTGCCCAGACTCCTTCCTCAGAGTGGAGCACGCGCCTCTGCCCTAGTCGTCCCCTCATTTCTCCTTAGCAGCCAGGCTTCCATCTCTCCGCGCAGGGAGCGGGTGACACTTGTCTTGCCACCGGCCTGCTGTTCGTGCCACTGCAGGCTATCCTGCTTCCCGAGCATTTCCCGACCCCACAGCCAACGGCTATTTCTCTTCTCCGGGGCCGTGTGCTGCGCCTTCCCCACACTTGGCTTCTCTCTCAGGCAGAGGGGATGCTAGGGCAAAGAGTATTTCGCTCCATGCGGGTATCTTGCACCGTGCTTCGGAGACTAGCTCAGGCAAGCAGCAGCAGCATCCCCAAACCCAACTCTGATTTCCCAAGGAACGGTGAGCTTTCCCAGGAAGATGCCTAGGCAAAGAGGTTGTTGCTTTATTTGGGTTTCTCCCACCGCGAGACACGGCTCAGGCAAGCAGCAGCAGCCCGCAGAACATTTCTCAGCGAATGCTGTGCTTTCGCAGAGGCTTTGGCTTGGAGCAAACAGCACTTCGCTGCTGCTTCCTCAGCAAGGCTTCAGTCGCGTCAGGGAAGACGAGCTGCAGGAGAGCTGATGCCTCTTGGGCCTTGCTTTCCCGGGCTCCAAGATCACGCCCGGGCTTCAACTTGCTTTGCCGAACTAAGCAGACACAGTCACAACCCTGCAGGAGCGTGCGTGTCCTACCATGGCCCTCTATGCCTATTACCATCTCCCTGGGTAGGTAAGGCTTTGCCTTTTACTCTGGTGCTCAGGCAGACTCGGGGTCTCGGCCAGTGCCTTCAACACAGGAGAGAAGTGGCGACAGGATCACTGCACACGGCCCGTACACTGGGATGGGGAACTGTGGGTCACTGTCTCCACTCTTTCCCGGCACACCCCCTGCCACTCACATCGCTGCCACATCTTTGTGGAAGACGACATCTGACTGCCCGTTTCTCCATGGGGTTGTTTCTGTGAGTTCCGGGTATGGCACCTGGTGGCAAGCCCAAGTCTGCCCTTGGGACAGGTGGCCAAGGAGATGCTGTCCCCTTGGGTCCAGAGGCACAGGACAGGCCTGCCTTCTGCCCAGACTCCTTCCTCAGAGTGGAGCACGCGCCTCTGCCCTAGTCGTCCCCTCATTTCTCCTTAGCAGCCAGGCTTCCATCTCTTAGCGCAGGGAGCGGGTGACACTTGTCTTGCCACCGGCCTGCTGTTCGTGCCACTGCAGGCTATCCTGCTTCCCGAGAGTTTCCCGACCCCACAGCCAACGGCTCCTTCTCTTCTCCGGGGCCGTGTGCTGCGCCTTCCCCACACTTGGCTTCTCTCTCAGGCAGAGGGGATGCTAGGGCAAAGAGTATTTCGCTCCATGCGGGTATCTTGCACCGTGCTTCGGAGACTAGCTCAGGCAAGCAGCAGCAGCATCCCCAAACCCAACTCTGATTTCCCAAGGAACGGTGAGCTTTCCCAGGGGAGATGCCTAGGCAAAGAGGTTGTTGCTGTATACGGGTTTCTCCCACCGCGAAACTGGGCTCAGGCAAGCAGCAGCAGCCCGCAGAACATTTCTCAGCAAATGCTGTGCTTTCGCAGAGGCTTTGGCTTGGAGCGAACAGCACTTCGCTGCTGCTTCCTCAGCAAGGCTTCAGTCGCGTCAGGGAAGACGAGCTGCAGGAGAGCTGATGCCTCTTGGGCCTTGCTTTCCCGGGCTCCAAGATCACGCCCGGGCTTCAACTTGCTTTGCCGAACTAAGCAGCACAGTCACAACCCTGCAGCAGCGTGCGTGTCCTAGCATGGCCCTCTATGCCTATTACCATCTCCCTGGGTAGGTAAGGCTTTGCCTTTTACTCTGGTGCTCAGGCAGACTCGGGGTCTCGGCCAGTGCCTTCAACACAGGAGAGAAGTGGCGACAGGATCACTGCACACGGCCCGTACACTGGGATGAGGAACTGTGGGTCACTGTCTCCACTCTTTCCCGGCACACCCCTTGCCACTCACATCGCTGCCACATCTCGGTGGAAGACGGCATCTGACTGCCCGTTTCTCCATGGGGTTGTTTCTGTGAGTTCCGGGTATGGCACCTGGTGGCAAGCCCAAGTCTGCCCTTGGGACAGGTGGCCAAGGTAATGCTGTCCCCTTGGGTCCAGAGGCACAGGACAGGCCTGCCTTCTGCCCAGACTCCTTCCTCAGAGTGGAGCACGCGCCTCTGCCCTAGTCGTCCCCTCATTTCTCCTTAGCAGCCAGGCTTCCATCTCTCCGCGCAGGGAGCGGGTGACACTTGTCTTGCCACCGGCCTGCTGTTCGTGCCACTGCAGGCTATCCTGCTTCCCGAGTGTTTCCCGACCCCACAGCCAACGGCTCCTTCTCTTCTCCGGGGCCGTGGGCTGCGCCTTCCCCACACTTGGCTTCTCTCTCAGGCAGAGGGGATGCTAGGGCAAAGAGTATTTCGCTCCATGCGGGTATCTTGCACCGTGCTTCGGAGACTAGCTCAGGCAAGCAGCAGCAGCATCCCCAAACCCAACTCTGATTTCCCAAGGAACGGTGAGCTTTCCCAGGGGAGATGCCTAGGCAAAGAGGTTGTTGCTGTATATGGGTTTCTCCCACCGCGAAACTGGGCTCAGGCAAGCAGCAGCAGCCCGCAGAACATTTCGCAGCGAATGCTGTGCTTTCGCAGAGGCTTTGGCTTGGAGCGAACAGCACTATGCTGCTGCTTCCTCAGCAAGGCTTCAGTCGCGTCAGGGAAGACGAGCTGCAGGAGAGCTGGTGCCTCTTGGGCCTTGCTTTCCCGGGCTCCATGTTCACGCCCGGGCTTCACCTTGCTATGCCGAACTAAGCAGACACAGTCACAACCCTGCAGCAGCGTGCGTGTCCTAGCATGGCCCTCTATGCCTATTACCATCTCCTGGGGTGTGTAAGGCTTTGCCTTTTACTCTGGTGCTCAGGCAGACTCGGGGTCTCGGCCAGTGCCTTCAACACAGGAGAGAAGTGGCGACAGGATCACTGCACACAGCCTGTGCACTGGGATGGGGAACTGTGGGTCACTGTCTCCACTCTTTCCCGGCAGACCCCCTGCCACTCACATCGCTGCCACATCTTGGTGGAAGACGGCATCTGACTGCCCGTTTCTCCATGGGGTTGTTTCTGTGAGTTCCGGGTATGGCACCTGGTGGCAAGCCCAAGTCTGCCCTTGGGACAGGTGGCCAAGGAGATGCTGTCCCCTTGGGTCCAGAGGCACAGGACAGGCCTGCCTTCTGCCCAGACTCCTTCCTCAGAGTGGAGCACGCGCCTCTGCCCTAGTCGTCCCCTCATTTCTCCTTAGCAGCCAGGCTTCCATCTCTCCGCACAGGGAGCGGGTGACACTTGTCTTGCCACCGGCCTGCTGTTCGTGCCACTGCAGGCTATCCTGCTTCCCGAGCGTTTCCCGACCCCACAGCCAACGGCTCCTTCTCTTCTCCAGGGCCGTGTGCTGCGCCTTCCCCACACTTGGCTTCTCTCTCAGGCAGAGGGGATGCTAGGGCAAAGAGTATTTCGCTCCATGCAGGTATCTTGCACCGTGCTTCGGAGACTAGCTCAGGCAAGCAGCAGCAGCATCCCCAAACCCAACTCTGATTTCCCAAGGAACGGTGAGCTTTCCCAGGGGAGATGCCTAGGCAAAGAGGTTGTTGCTGTATATGGGTTTCTCCCACCGCGAGACTGGGCTCAGGCAAGCAGCAGCAGCCCGCAGAACATTTCTCAGCGAATAATGTGCTTTCGCAGAGGCTTTGGCTTGGAGCGAACAGCACTTTGCTGCGGCTTCCTCAGGAAGGCTTCAGTCGCGTCAGGGAAGACGAGCTGCAGGAGAGCTGGTGCCTCTTGGGCCTTGCTTTCCCGGTCTCCAAGTTCACGCCCGGGCTTCACCTTGCTATACCGAACTAAGCAGACACAGTCACAACCCTGCAGCAGCGTGCGTGTCCTAGCATGGCCCTCTATGCCTATTACCATCTCCTGGGGTGTGTAAGGCTTTGCCTTTTACTCTGGTGCTCAGGCAGACTCGGGGTCTCGGCCAGTGCCTTCAACACAGGAGAGAAGTGGCGACAGGATCACTGCACACGGCCCGTGCACTGGGATGGGGAACTGTGGGTCACTGTCTCCACTCTTTCCCGGCAGACCCCCTGCCACTCACATTGCTGCCACATCTTGGTGGAAGACGGCATCTGACTGCCCGTTTCTCCATGGGGTTGTTTCTGTGAGTTCCGGGTATGGAACCTGGTGGCAAGCCCAAGTCTGCCCTTGGGACAGGTGGCCAAGGAGATGCTGTCCCCTTGGGTCCAGAGGCACAGGACAGGCCTGCCTTCTGCCCAGACTCCTTCCTCAGAGTGGAGCACGCGCCTCTGCCCTAGTCGTCCCCTCATTTCTCCTTAGCAGCCAGGCTTCCATCTCTCCGCGCAGGGAGCGGGTGACACTTGTCTTGCCACCGGCCTGCTGTTCTTGCCACTGCAGGCTATCCTGCTTCCCGAGCGTTTCCCGACCCCACAGCCAACGGCTATTTCTCTTCTCCAGGGCCGTGTGCTGCGCCTTCCCCACACTTGGCTTCTCTCTCAGGCAGAGGGGATGCTAGGGCAAAGAGTATTTCGCTCCATGCGGGTATCTTGCACCGTGCTTCGGAGACTAGCTCAGGCAAGCAGCAGCAGCATCCCCAAACCCAACTCTGATTTCCCAAGGAACGGTGAGCTTTCCCAGGAAGATGCCTAGGCAAAGAGGTTGTTGCTGTATATGGGTTTCTCCCACCGCGAGACACGGCTCAGGCAAGCAGCAGCAGCCCGCAGAACATTTCTCAGCGAATGCTGTGCTTTCGCAGAGGCTTTGGCTTGGAGCAAACAGCACTATGCTGCTGCTTCCTCAGCAAGGCTTCAGTCGCGTCAGGGAAGACGAGCTGCAGGAGAGCTGGTGCCTCTTGGGCCTTGCTTTCCCAGTCTCCAAGTTCACGCCCGGGCTTCACCTTGCTATACCGAACTAAGCAGACACAGTCACAACCCTGCAGCAGCGTGCGTGTCCTAGCATGGCCCTCTATGCCTATTACCATCTCCTGGGGTGTGTAAGGCTTTGCCTTTTACTCTGGTGCTCAGGCAGACTCGGGGTCTCGGCCAGTGCCTTCAACACAGGAGAGAAGTGGCGACAGGATCACTGCACACGGCCCGTGCACTGGGATGGGGAACTGTGGGTCACTGTCTCCACTCTTTCCCGGCAGACCCCCTGCCACTCACATCGCTGCCACATCTTGGTGGAAGACGGCATCTGACTGCCCGTTTCTCCATGGGGTTGTTTCTGTGAGTTCCGGGTATGGCACCTGGTGGCAAGCCCAAGTCTGCCCTTGGGACAGGTGGCCAAGGAGATGCTGTCCCCTTGGGTCCAGAGGCACAGGACAGGCCTGCCTTCTGCCCAGACTCCTTCCTCAGAGTGGAGCACGCGCCTCTGCCCTAGTCGTCCCCTCATTTCTCCTTAGCAGCCAGGCTTCCATCTCTCCGCGCAGGGAGCGGGTGACACTTGTCTTGCCACCGGCCTGCTGTTCGTGCCACTGCAGGCTATCCTGCTTCCCGAGCGTTTCCCGACCCCACAGCCAACGGCTCCTTCTCTTCTCCGGGGCCGTGTGCTGCGACTTCCCCACACTTGGCTTCTCTCTCAGGCAGAGGGGATGCTAGGGCAAAGAGTATTTCGCTCCATGCGGGTATCTTGCACCGTGCTTCGGAGACTAGCTCAGGCAAGCAGCAGCAGCATCCCCAAACCCAACTCTGATTTCCCAAGGAACGGTGAGCTTTCCCAGGGGAGATGCCTAGGCAAAGAGGTTGTTGCTGTATACGGGTTTCTCCCACCGCGAGACTGGGCTCAGGCAAGCAGCAGCAGCCCGCAGAACATTTCTCAGCGAATGCTGTGCTTTCGCAGAGGCTTTGGCTTGGAGCGAACAGCACTTTGCTGCGGCTTCCTCAGGAATGCTTCAGTCGCGTCAGGGAAGACGAGCTGCAGGAGAGCTGGTGCCTCTTGGGCCTTGCTTTCCCGGTCTCCAAGTTCACGCCCGGGCTTCAACTTGCTTTGCCGAACTAAGCAGACACAGTCACAACCCTGCAGCAGCGTGCGTGTCCTAGCATGGCCCTCTATGCCTATTACCATCTCCCTGGGTAGGTAAGGCTTTGCCTTTTACTCTGGTGCTCAGGCAGACTCGGGGTCTCGGCCAGTGCCTTCAACACAGGAGAGAAGTGGCGACAGGATCACTGCACACAGCCTGTGCACTGGGATGGGGAACTGTGGGTCACTGTCTCCACTCTTTCCCGGCAGACCCCCTGCCACTCACATCGCTGCCACATCTTGGTGGAAGACGGCATCTGACTGCCCGTTTCTCCATGGGGTTGTTTCTGTGAGTTCCGGGTATGGCACCTGGTGGCAAGCCCAAGTCTGCCCTTGGGACAGGTGGCCAAGGAGATGCTGTCCCCTTGGGTCCAGAGGCACAGGACAGGCCTGCCTTCTGCCCAGACTCCTTCCTCAGAGTGGAGCACGCGCCTCTGCCCTAGTCGTCCCCTCATTTCTCCTTAGCAGCCAGGCTTCCATCTCTCCGCGCAGGGAGCGGGTGACACTTGTCTTGCCACCGGCCTGCTGTTCGTGCCACTGCAGGCTATCCTGCTTCCCGAGCGTTTCCCGACCCCACAGCCAACGGCTCCTTCTCTTCTCCAGGGCCGTGTGCTGCGCCTTCCCCACACTTGGCTTCTCTCTCAGGCAGAGGGGATGCTAGGGCAAAGAGTATTTCGCTCCATGCAGGTATCTTGCACCGTGCTTCGGAGACTAGCTCAGGCAAGCAGCAGCAGCATCCCCAAACCCAACTCTGATTTCCCAAGGAACGGTGAGCTTTCCCAGGGGAGATGCCTAGGCAAAGAGGTTGTTGCTGTATATGGGTTTCTCCCACCGCGAGACTGGGCTCAGGCAAGCAGCAGCAGCCCGCAGAACATTTCTCAGCGAATAATGTGCTTTCGCAGAGGCTTTGGCTTGGAGCGAACAGCACTTTGCTGCGGCTACCTCAGGAAGGCTTCAGTCGCGTCAGGGAAGACGAGCTGCAGGAGAGCTGGTGCCTCTTGGGCCTTGCTTTCCCGGTCTCCAAGATCACGCCCGGGCTTCACCTTGCTATACCGAACTAAGCAGACACAGTCACAACCCTGCAGCAGCGTGCGTGTCCTAGCATGGCCCTCTATGCCTATTACCATCTCCTGGGGTGTGTAAGGCTTTGCCTTTTACTCTGGTGCTCAGGCAGACTCGGGGTCTCGGCCAGTGCCTTCAACACAGGAGAGAAGTGGCGACAGGATCACTGCACACGGCCCGTGCACTGGGATGGGGAACTGTGGGTCACTGTCTCCACTCTTTCCCGGCAGACCCCCTGCCACTCACATTGCTGCCACATCTTGGTGGAAGACGGCATCTGACTGCCCGTTTCTCCATGGGGTTGTTTCTGTGAGTTCCGGGTATGGAACCTGGTGGCAAGCCCAAGTCTGCCCTTGGGACAGGTGGCCAAGGAGATGCTGTCCCCTTGGGTCCAGAGGCACAGGACAGGCCTGCCTTCTGCCCAGACTCCTTCCTCAGAGTGGAGCACGCGCCTCTGCCCTAGTCGTCCCCTCATTTCTCCTTAGCAGCCAGGCTTCCATCTCTCCGCGCAGGGAGCGGGTGACACTTGTCTTGCCACCGGCCTGCTGTTCGTGCCACTGCAGGCTATCCTGCTTCCCGAGCGTTTCCCGACCCCACAGCCAACGGCTATTTCTCTTCTCCGGGGCCGTGTGCTGCGCCTTCCCCACACTTGGCTTCTCTCTCAGGCAGAGGGGATGCTAGGGCAAAGAGTATTTCGCTCCATGCGGGTATCATGCACCGTGCTTCGGAGACTAGCTCAGGCAAGCAGCAGCAGCATCCCCAAACCCAACTCTGATTTCCCAAGGAACGGTGAGCTTTCCCAGGAAGATGCCTAGGCAAAGAGGTTGTTGCTTTATTTGGGTTTCTCCCACCGCGAGACACGGCTCAGGCAAGCAGCAGCAGCCCGCAGAACATTTCTCAGCGAATGCTGTGCTTTCGCAGAGGCTTTGGCTTGGAGCAAACAGCACTTCGCTGCTGCTTCCTCAGCAAGGCTTCAGTCGCGTCAGGGAAGACGAGCTGCAGGAGAGCTGATGCCTCTTGGGCCTTGCTTTCCAGGGCTCCAAGATCACGCCCGGGCTTCACCTTGCTATGCCGAACTAAGCAGACACAGTCACAACCCTGCAGCAGCGTGCGTGTCCTAGCATGGCCCTCTATGCCTATTACCATCTCCTGGGGTAGGTAAGGCTTTGCCTTTTACTCTGGTGCTCATGCAGACTCGGGGTCTCGGCCAGTGCCTTCAACACAGGAGAGAAGTGGCGACAGGATCACTGCACACAGCCTGTGCACTGGGATGGGGAACTGTGGGTCACTGTCTCCACTCTTTCCCGGCAGACCCCCTGCCACTCACATCGCTGCCACATCTTGGTGGAAGACGGCATCTGACTGCCCGTTTCTCCATGGGGTTGTTTCTGTGAGTTCCGGGTATGGCACCTGGTGGCAAGCCCAAGTCTGCCCTTGGGACAGGTGGCCAAGGAGATGCTGTCCCCTTGGGTCCAGAGGCACAGGACAGGCCTGCCTTCTGCCCAGACTCCTTCCTCAGAGTGGAGCACGCGCCTCTGCCCTAGTCGTCCCCTCATTTCTCCTTAGCAGCCAGGCTTCCATCTCTCCGCACAGGGAGCGGGTGACACTTGTCTTGCCACCGGCCTGCTGTTCGTGCCACTGCAGGCTATCCTGCTTCCCGAGCGTTTCCCGACCCCACAGCCAACGGCTCCTTCTCTTCTCCAGGGCCGTGTGCTGCGCCTTCCCCACACTTGGCTTCTCTCTCAGGCAGAGGGGATGCTAGGGCAAAGAGTATTTCGCTCCATGCAGGTATCTTGCACCGTGCTTCGGAGACTAGCTCAGGCAAGCAGCAGCAGCATCCCCAAACCCAACTCTGATTTCCCAAGGAACGGTGAGCTTTCCCAGGGGAGATGCCTAGGCAAAGAGGTTGTTGCTGTATATGGGTTTCTCCCACCGCGAGACTGGGCTCAGGCAAGCAGCAGCAGCCCGCAGAACATTTCTCAGCGAATAATGTGCTTTCGCAGAGGCTTTGGCTTGGAGCGAACAGCACTTTGCTGCGGCTTCCTCAGGAAGGCTTCAGTCGCGTAAGGGAAGACGAGCTGCAGGAGAGCTGGTGCCTCTTGGGCCTTGCTTTCCCGGTCTCCAAGTTCACGCCCGGTCTTCACCTTGCTATACCGAACTAAGCAGACACAGTCACAACCCTGCAGCAGCGTGCGTGTCCTAGCATGGCCCTCTATGCCTATTACCATCTCCTGGGGTGTGTAAGGCTTTGCCTTTTACTCTGGTGCTCAGGCAGACTCGGGGTCTCGGCCAGTGCCTTCAACACAGGAGAGAAGTGGCGACAGGATCACTGCACACGGCCCGTGCACTGGGATGGGGAACTGTGGGTCACTGTCTCCACTCTTTCCCGGCAGACCCCCTGCCACTCACATTGCTGCCACATCTTGGTGGAAGACGGCATCTGACTGCCCGTTTCTCCATGGGGTTGTTTCTGTGAGTTCCGGGTATGGAACCTGGTGGCAAGCCCAAGTCTGCCCTTGGGACAGGTGGCCAAGGAGATGCTGTCCCCTTGGGTCCAGAGGCACAGGACAGGCCTGCCTTCTGCCCAGACTCCTTCCTCAGAGTGGAGCACGCGCCTCTGCCCTAGTCGTCCCCTCATTTCTCCTTAGCAGCCAGGCTTCCATCTCTCCGCGCAGGGAGCGGGTGACACTTGTCTTGCCACCGGCCTGCTGTTCGTGCCACTGCAGGCTATCCTGCTTCCCGAGCGTTTCCCGACCCCACAGCCAACGGCTATTTCTCTTCTCCGGGGCCGTGTGCTGCGCCTTCCCCACACTTGGCTTCTCTCTCAGGCAGAGGGGATGCTAGGGCAAAGAGTATTTCGCTCCATGCGGGTATCTTGCACCGTGCTTCGGAGACTAGCTCAGGCAAGCAGCAGCAGCATCCCCAAACCCAACTCTGATTTCCCAAGGAACGGTGAGCTTTCCCAGGAAGATGCCTAGGCAAAGAGGTTGTTGCTTTATTTGGGTTTCTCCCACCGCGAGACACGGCTCAGGCAAGCAGCAGCAGCCCGCAGAACATTTCTCAGCGAATGCTGTGCTTTCGCAGAGGCTTTGGCTTGGAGCAAACAGCACTTCGCTGCTGCTTCCTCAGCAAGGCTTCAGTCGCGTCAGGGAAGACGAGCTGCAGGAGAGCTGATGCCTCTTGGGCCTTGCTTTCCCGGGCTCCAAGATCACGCCCGGGCTTCAACTTGCTTTGCCGAACTAAGCAGACACAGTCACAACCCTGCAGGAGCGTGCGTGTCCTAGCATGGCCCTCTATGCCTATTACCATCTCCCTGGGAAGGTAAGGCTTTGCCTTTTACTCTGGTGCTCAGGCAGACTCGGGGTCTCGGCCAGTGCCTTCAACACAGGAGAGAAGTGGCGACAGGATCACTGCACACGGCCCGTACACTGGGATGGGGAACTGTGGGTCACTGTCTCCACTCTTTCCCGGCACACCCCCTGCCACTCACATCGCTGCCACATCTTTGTGGAAGACGACATCTGACTGCCCGTTTCTCCATGGGGTTGTTTCTGTGAGTTCCGGGTATGGCACCTGGTGGCAAGCCCAAGTCTGCCCTTGGGACAGGTGGCCAAGGAGATGCTGTCCCCTTGGGTCCAGAGGCACAGGACAGGCCTGCCTTCTGCCCAGACTCCTTCCTCAGAGTGGAGCACGCGCCTCTGCCCTAGTCGTCCCCTCATTTCTCCTTAGCAGCCAGGCTTCCATCTCTTAGCGCAGGGAGCGGGTGACACTTGTCTTGCCACCGGCCTGCTGTTCGTGCCACTGCAGGCTATCCTGCTTCCCGAGAGTTTCCCGACCCCACAGCCAACGGCTCCTTCTCTTCTCCGGGGCCGTGTGCTGCGCCTTCCCCACACTTGGCTTCTCTCTCAGGCAGAGGGGATGCTAGGGCAAAGAGTATTTCGCTCCATGCGGGTATCTTGCACCGTGCTTCGGAGACTAGCTCAGGCAAGCAGCAGCAGCATCCCCAAACCCAACTCTGATTTCCCAAGGAACGGTGAGCTTTCCCAGGGGAGATGCCTAGGCAAAGAGGTTGTTGCTGTATACGGGTTTCTCCCACCGCGAAACTGGGCTCAGGCAAGCAGCAGCAGCCCGCAGAACATTTCTCAGCGAATGTGTGCTTTCGCAGAGGCTTTGGCTTGGAGCGAACAGCACTTCGCTGCTGCTTCCTCAGCAAGGCTTCAGTCGCGTCAGGGAAGACGAGCTGCAGGAGAGCTGATGCCTCTTGGGCCTTGCTTTCCCGGGCTCCAAGATCACGCCCGGGCTTCAACTTGCTTTGCCGAACTAAGCAGCACAGTCACAACCCTGCAGCAGCGTGCGTGTCCTAGCATGGCCCTCTATGCCTATTACCATCTCCCTGGGTAGGTAAGGCTTTGCCTTTTACTCTGGTGCTCAGGCAGACTCGGGGTCTCGGCCAGTGCCTTCAACACAGGAGAGAAGTGGCGACAGGATCACTGCACACGGCCCGTGCACTGGGATGGGGAACTGTGGGTCACTGTCTCCACTCTTTCCCGGCAGACCCCCTGCCACTCACATCGCTGCCACATCTTGGTGGAAGACGGCATCTGACTGCCCGTTTCTCCATGGGGTTGTTTCTGTGAGTTCCGGGTATGGCACCTGGTGGCAAGCCCAAGTCTGCCCTTGGGACAGGTGGCCAAGGAGATGCTGTCCCCTTGGGTCCAGAGGCACAGGACAGGCCTGCCTTCTGCCCAGACTCCTTCCTCAGAGTGGAGCACGCGCCTCTGCCCTAGTCGTCCCCTCATTTCTCCTTAGCAGCCAGGCTTCCATCTCTCCGCGCAGGGAGCGGGTGACACTTGTCTTGCCACCGGCCTGCTGTTCGTGCCACTGCAGGCTATCCTGCTTCCCGAGCGTTTCCCGACCCCACAGCCAACGGCTCCTTCTCTTCTCCAGGGCCGTGTGCTGCGACTTCCCCACACTTGGCTTCTCTCTCAGGCAGAGGGGATGCTAGGGCAAAGAGTATTTCGCTCCATGCAGGTATCTTGCACCGTGCTTCGGAGACTAGCTCAGGCAAGCAGCAGCAGCATCCCCAAACCCAACTCTGATTTCCCAAGGAACGGTGAGCTTTCCCAGGGGAGATGCCTAGGCAAAGAGGTTGTTGCTGTATACGGGTTTCTCCCACCGCGAGACTGGGCTCAGGCAAGCAGCAGCAGCCCGCAGAACATTTCTCAGCGAATGCTGTGCTTTCGCAGAGGCTTTGGCTTGGAGCGAACAGCACTTTGCTGCGGCTTCCTCAGGAAGGCTTCAGTCGCGTCAGGGAAGACGAGCTGCAGGAGAGCTGGTGCCTCTTGGGCCTTGCTTTCCCGGTCTCCAAGTTCACGCCCGGGCTTCACCTTGCTATACCGAACTAAGCAGACACAGTCACAACCCTGCAGCAGCGTGCGTGTCCTAGCATGGCCCTCTATGCCTATTACCATCTCCTGGGGTGTGTAAGGCTTTGCCTTTTACTCTGGTGCTCAGGCAGACTCGGGGTCTCGGCCAGTGCCTTCAACACAGGAGAGAAGTGGCGACAGGATCACTGCACACGGCCCGTGCACTGGGATGGGGAACTGTGGGTCACTGTCTCCACTCTTTCCCGGCAGACCCCCTGCCACTCACATTGCTGCCACATCTTGGTGGAAGACGGCATCTGACTGCCCGTTTCTCCATGGGGTTGTTTCTGTGAGTTCCGGGTATGGCACCTGGTGGCAAGCCCAAGTCTGCCCTTGGGACAGGTGGCCAAGGAGATGCTGTCCCCTTGGGTCCAGAGGCACAGGACAGGCCTGCCTTCTGCCCAGACTCCTTCCTCAGAGTGGAGCACGCGCCTCTGCCCTAGTCGTCCCCTCATTTCTCCTTAGCAGCCAGGCTTCCATCTCTCCGCGCAGGGAGCGGGTGACACTTGTCTTGCCACCGGCCTGCTGTTCGTGCCACTGCAGGCTATCCTGCTTCCCGAGCGTTTCCCGACCCCACAGCCAACGGCTCCTTCTCTTCTCCGGGGCCGTGTGCTGCGCCTTCCCCACACTTGGCTTCTCTCTCAGGCAGAGGGGATGCTAGGGCAAAGAGTATTTCGCTCCATGCGGGTATCTTGCACCGTGCTTCGGAGACTAGCTCAGGCAAGCAGCAGCAGCATCCCCAAACCCAACTCTGATTTCCCAAGGAACGGTGAGCTTTCCCAGGGAAGATGCCTAGGCAAAGAGGTTGTTGCTTTATTTGGGTTTCTCCCACCGCGAGACACGGCTCAGGCAAGCAGCAGCAGCCCGCAGAACATTTCTCAGCGAATGCTGTGCTTTCGCAGAGGCTTTGGCTTGGAGCGAACAGCACTTCGCTGCTGCTTCCTCCGCAAGGCTTCAGTCGCGTCAGGGAAGACGAGCTGCAGGAGAGCTGATGCCTCTTGGGCCTTGCTTTCCCGGGCTCCAAGATCACGCCCGGGCTTCAACTTGCTTTGCCGAACTAAGCAGACACAGTCACAACCCTGCAGGAGCGTGCGTGTCCTAGCATGGCCCTCTATGCCTATTACCATCTCCCTGGGTAGGTAAGGCTTTGCCTTTTACTAAGGTGCTCAGGCAGACTCGGGGTCTCGGCCAGTGCCTTCAACACAGGAGAGAAGTGGCGACAGGATCACTGCACACGGCCCGTACACTGGGATGAGGAACTGTGGGTCACTGTCTCCACTCTTTCCCGGCACACCCCCTGCCACTCACATCGCTGCCACATCTTTGTGGAAGACGACATCTGACTGCCCGTTTCTCCATGGGGTTGTTTCTGTGAGTTCCGGGTATGGCACCTGGTGGCAAGCCCAAGTCTGCCCTTGGGACAGGTGGCCAAGGAGATGCTGTCCCCTTGGGTCCAGAGGCACAGGACAGGCCTGCCTTCTGCCCAGACTCCTTCCTCAGAGTGGAGCACGCGCCTCTGCCCTAGTCGTCCCCTCATTTCTCCTTAGCAGCCAGGCTTCCATCTCTTAGCGCAGGGAGCGGGTGACACTTGTCTTGCCACCGGCCTGCTGTTCGTGCCACTGCAGGCTATCCTGCTTCCCGAGAGTTTCCCGACCCCACAGCCAACGGCTCCTTCTCTTCTCCGGGGCCGTGTGCTGCGCCTTCCCCACACTTGGCTTCTCTCTCAGGCAGAGGGGATGCTAGGGCAAAGAGTATTTCGCTCCATGCGGGTATCTTGCACCGTGCTTCGGAGACTAGCTCAGGCAAGCAGCAGCAGCATCCCCAAACCCAACTCTGATTTCCCAAAGAATGGTGAGCTTTCCCAGGGGAGATGCCTAGGCAAAGAGGTTGTTGCTGTATACGGGTTTCTCCCACCGCGAAACTGGGCTCAGGCAAGCAGCAGCAGCCCGCAGAACATTTCTCAGCGAATGCTGTGCTTTCGCAGAGGCTTTGGCTTGGAGCGAACAGCACTTTGCTGCTGCTTCCTCAGCAAGGCTTCAGTCGCGTCAGGGAAGACGAGCTGCAGGAGAGCTGGTGCCTCTTGGGCCTTGCTTTCCCGAGCTCAAAGTTCACGCCCGGGCTTCACCTTGCTATGCCGAACTAAGGAGACACAGTCACAACCCTGCAGCAGCGTGCGTGTCCTAGCATGGCCCTCTATGCCTATTACCATCTCCTGGGGTAGGTAAGGCTTTGCCTTTTACTCTGGTGCTCAGGCAGACTCGGGGTCTCGGCCAGTGCCTTCAACACAGGAGAGATGTGGCGACAGGATCACTGCACACGGCCCGTGCACTGGGATGGGGAACTGTGGGTCACTGTCTCCACTCTTTCCCGGCACACCCCCTGCCACTCACATCGCTGCCACATCTTGGTGGAAGACGGCATCTGACTGCCCGTTTCTCCATGGGGTTGTTTCTGTGAGTTCCGGGTATGGCACCTGGTGGCAAGCCCAAGTCTGCCCTTGGGACAGGTGGCCAAGGAGATGCTGTCCCCTTGGGTCCAGAGGCACAGGACAGGCCTGCCTTCTGCCCAGACTCCTTCCTCAGAGTGGAGCACGCGCCTCTGCCCTAGTCGTCCCCTCATTTCTCCTTAGCAGCCAGGCTTCCATCTCTCCGCGCAGGGAGCGGGTGACACTTGTCTTGCCACTGGCCTGCTGTTCGTGCCACTGCAGGCTATCCTGCTTCCCGAGCGTTTCCCGACCCCACGGCCAACGGCTCCTTCTCTTCTTCGGGGCCGTGGGCTGCGCCTTCCCCACACTTGGCTTCTCTCTCAGGCAGAGGGGATGCTAGGGCAAAGAGCATTTCGCTCCATGCGGGTATCTTGCACCGTGCTTCGGAGACTAGCTCAGGCAAGGAGCAGCAGCATCCCCAAACCCAACTCTGATTTCCCAAGGAACGGTGAGCTTTCCCAGGGAAGATGCCTAGGCAAAGAGGTTGTTGCTTTATTTGGGTTTCTCCCACCGCGAGACACGGCTCAGGCAAGCAGCAGCAGCCCGCAGAACATTTCTCAGTGAATGCTGTGCTTTCGCAGAGGCTTTGGCTTGGAGCGAACAGCACTTCGCTGCTGCTTCCTCAGCAAGGCTTCAGTCGCGTCAGGGAAGACGAGCTGCAGGAGAGGTGATGCCTCTTGGGCCTTGCTTTCCCGGGCTCCAAGATCACGCCCGGGCTTCAACTTGCTTTGCCGAACTAAGCAGACACAGTCACAACCCTGCAGGAGCGTGCGTGTCCTAGCATGGCCCTCTATGCCTATTACCATCTCCCTGGGTAGGTAAGGCTTTGCCTTTTACTCTGGTGCTCAGGCAGACTCGGGGTCTCGGCCAGTGCCTTCAACACAGGAGAGAAGTGGCGACAGGATCACTGCACACGGCCCGTACACTGGGATGAGGAACTGTGGGTCACTGTCTCCACTCTTTCCCGGCACACCCCCTGCCACTCACATCGCTGCCACATCTTTGTGGAAGACGACATCTGACTGCCCGTTTCTCCATGGGGTTGTTTCTGTGAGTTCCGGGTATGGCACCTGGTGGCAAGCACAAGTCTGCCCTTGGGACAGGTGGCCAAGGAGATGCTGTCCCCTTGGGTCCAGAGGCATAGGACAGGCCTGCCTTCTGCCCAGACTCCTTCCTCAGAGTGGAGCACGCGCCTCTGCCCTAGTCGTTCCCTCATTTCTCCTTAGCAGCCAGGCTTCCATCTCTCCGCGCAGGGAGCGGGTGACACTTGTCTTGCCACCGGCCTGCTGTTCGTGCCACTGCAGGCTATCCTGCTTCCCGAGCGTTTCCCGACCCCACAGCCAACGGCTCCTTCTCTTCTCCGGGGCCGTGTGCTGCGCCTTCCCCACACTTGGCTTCTCTCTCAGGCAGAGGGGATGCTAGGGCAAAGAGTATTTCGCTCCATGCGGGTATCTTGCACCGTGCTTCGGAGACTAGCTCAGGCAAGCAGCAGCAGCATCCCCAAACCCAACTCTGATTTCCCAAGGAATGGTGAGCTTTCCCAGGGGAGATGCCTAGGCAAAGAGGTTGTTGCTGTATACGGGTTTCTCCCACCACGAAACTGGGCTCAGGCAAGCAGCAGCAGCCCGCAGAACATTTCTCAGCGAATGCTGTGCTTTCGCAGAGGCTTTGGCTTGGAGCGAACAGCACTTTGCTGCTGCTTCCTCAGCAAGGCTTCAGTCGCGTCAGGGAAGACGAGCTGCAGGAGAGCTGGTGCCTCTTGGGCCTTGCTTTCCCAGGCTCCAAGTTCACGCACGGGCTTCACCTTGCTATGCCGAACTAAGCAGACACAGTCACAACCCTGCAGCAGCGTGCGTGTCCTAGCATGGCCCTCTATGCCTATTACCATCTCCTGGGGTAGGTAAGGCTTTGCCTTTTACTCTGGTGCTCAGGCAGACTCGGGGTCTCGGCCAGTGCCTTCAACAGAGGAGAGAAGTGGCGAAGGGATCACTGCACTCGGCCCGTGCACTGCGATGGGGAACTGTGGGTCACTGTCTCCACTCTTTCCCGGCAGACCCCCTGCCACTCACATCGCTGCCACTTCTTGGTGGAAGACGGCATCTGACTGCCCGTTTCTCCATGGGGTTGTTTCTGTGAGTTCTGGGTATGGCACCTGGTGGCAAGCCCAAGTCTGCCCTTGGGACAGGTGGCCAAGGAGATGCTGTCCCCTTGGGTCCAGAGGCACAGGACAGGCCTGCCTTCTGCCCAGACTCCTTCCTCAGAGTGGAGCACGCGCCTCTGCCCTAGTCGTCCCCTCATTTCTCCTTAGCAGCCAGGCTTCCATCTCTCCGCGCAGGGAGCGGGTGACACTTGTCTTGCCACCGGCCTGCTGTTCGTGCCACTGCAGGCTATCCTGCTTCCCGGGCTTTTCCTGACCCCACGGCCAACGGCTCCTTCTCTTCTTCGGGGCCGTGTGCTGCGCCTTCCCCACACTTGGCTTCTCTCTCAGGCAGAGGGGATGCTAGGGCAAAGAGTATTTCGCTCCATGCAGGTATCTTGCACCGTGCTTCGGCGACTAGCTCAGGCAAGCAGCAGCAGCATCCCCAAACCCAACTCTGATTTCCCAAGGAACGGTGAGATTTCCCAGGGAAGATGCCTAGGCAAAGAGGTTGTTGCTTTATTTGGGTTTCTCCCACCGCGAGACTGGGCTCAGGCAAGCAGCAGCAGCCCGCAGAACATTTCTCAGCGAATGTGTGCTTTCGCAGAGGCTTTGGCTTGGAGCGAACAGCACTTCGCTGCTGCTTCCTCAGCAAGGCTTCAGTCGCGTCAGGGAAGACGAGCTGCAGGAGAGCTGATGCCTCTTGGGCCTTGCTTTCCCGGGCTCCAAGTTCACGCCCGGGCTTCACCTTGCTATGCCGAACTAAGCAGACACAGTCACAACCCTGCAGCAGCGTGGGTGTCCTAGCATGGCCCTCTATGCCTATTACCATCTCCTGGGGTAGGTAAGGCTTTGCCTTTTACTGTGGTGCTCAGGCAGACTCGGGGTCTCGGCCAGTGCCTTCAACACAGGAGAGAAGTGGCGACAGGATCACTGCACACGGCCCGTGCACTGGGATGGGGAACTGTGGGTCACTGTCTCCACTCTTTCCCGGCACACCCCCTGCCACTCACATCGCTGCCACATCTTGGTGGAAGACGGCATCTGACTGCCCGTTTCTCCATGGGGTTGTTTCTGTGAGTTCCGGGTATGGCACCTGGTGGCAAGCCCAAGTCTGCCCTTGGGACAGGTGGCCAAAGAGATGCTGTCCCCTTGGGTCCAGAGGCACAGGACAGGCCTGCCTTCTGCCCAGACTCCTTCCTCAGAGTGGAGCAGGCGCCTCTGCCCTAGTCGTCCCCTCATTTCTCCTTAGCAGCCAGGCTTCCATCTCTCCGCGCAGGGAGCGGGTGACACTTGTCTTGCCACCGGCCTGCTGTTCGTGCCACTGCAGGCTATCCTGCTTCCCGAGCGTTTCCCGACCCCACGGCCAACGGCTCCTTCTCTTCTTCGGGGCCGTGTGCTGCGCCTTCCCCACACTTGGCTTCTCTCTCAGGCAGAGGGGATGCTAGGGCAGAGTGTATTTCGCTCCATGCGGGTATCTTGCATCGTGCTTCGGAACTAGCTCAGGCAAGCAGCAGCAGCATCCCCAAACCCAACTCTGATTTCCCAAGGAACGGTGAGCTTTCCCAGGGAAGATGCCTAGGCAAAGAGGTTGTTGCTGTATTTGGGTTTCTCCCACCGCGAGACTGGGCTCAGGCAAGCAGCAGCAGCCCGCAGAACATTTCTCAGCGAATGTGTGCTTTCGCAGAGGCTTTGGCTTGGAGCGAACAGCACTTCGCTGCTGCTTCCACAGCAAGGCTTCAGTCGCGTCAGGGAAGACGAGCTGCAGGAGAGCTGATGCCTCTTCTGCCTTGCATTCCCGGGCTCCAAGTTCACGCCCGGGCTTCACCTTGCTATGCCGAACTAAGCAGACACAGTCACAACCCTGCAGCAGCGTGCGTGTCCTAGCATGGCCCTCTATGCCTATTACCATCTCCTGGGGTAGGTAAGGCTTTGCCTTTTACTCTGGTGCTCAGGCAGACTCGGGGTCTCGGCCAGTGCCTTCAACACAGGAGAGAAGTGGCGACAGGATCACTGCACACGGCCCGTGCACTGGGATGGGGAACTGTGGGTCACTGTCTCCACTCTTTCCCGGCAGACCCCCTGCCACTCACATCGCTGCCACATCTTGGTGGAAGACGGCATCTGACTGCCCGTTTCTCCATGGGGTTGTTTCTGTGAGTTCCGGGTATGGCACCTGGTGGCAAGCCCAAGTCTGCCCTTGGGACAGGTGCCAAGGAGATGCTGTCCCCTTGGGTCCAGAGGCACAGGACAGGCCTGCCTTCTGCCCAGACTCCTTCCTCAGAGTGGAGCACGCGCCTCTGCCCTAGTCGTCCCCTCATTTCTCCTTAGCAGCCAGGCTTCCATCTCTCCGCGCAGGGAGTGGGTGACACTTGTCTTGCCACCGGCCTGCTGTTCGTGCCACTGCAGGCTATCCTGCTTCCCGAGCGTTTCCCGACCCCACAGCCAACGGCTCCTTCTCTTCTCCGGGGCCGTGTGCTGCGCCTTCCCCACACTTGGCTTCTCTCTCAGGCAGAGGGGATGCTAGTGCAAAGAGTATTTCGCTCCATGCAGGTATCTTGCACCGTGCTTCGGAGACTAGCTCAGGCAAGCAGCAGCAGCATCCCCAAACCCAACTCTGATTTCCCAAGGAACGGTGAGCTTTCCCAGTGGAGATGCCTAGGCAAAGAGGTTGTTGCTGTATACGGGTTTCTCCCACCGCGAGACTGGGCTCAGGCAAGCAGCAGCAGCCCGCAGAACATTTCTCAGCGAATGCTGAGCTTTCGCAGAGGCTTTGGCTTGGAGCGAACAGCACTTTGCTGCTGCTTCCTCAGCAAGGCTTCAGTCGCGTCAGGGAAGACGAGCTGCAGGAGAGCTGGTGCCTCTTGGGCCTTGCTTTCCCGGGCTCCAAGTTCACGCACGGGCTTCACCTTGCTATGCCGAACTAAGCAGACACAGTCACAACCCTGCAGCAGCGTGCGTGTCCTAGCATGGCCCTCTATGCCTATTACCATCTCCTGGGGTAGGTAAGGCTTTGCCTTTTACTCTGGTGCTCAGGCAGACTCGGGGTCTCGGCCAGTGCCTTCAACACAGGAGAGAAGTGGCGACAGGATCACTGCACACGGCCCGTGCACTGGGATGGGGAACTGTGGGTCACTGTCTCCACTCTTTCCCGGCAGACCCCATGCCACTCACATCGCTGCCACATCTTGGTGGAAGACGGCATCTGACTGCCCGTTTCTCCATGGGGTTGTTTCTGTGAGTTCCGGGTATGGCACCTTGTGGCAAGCCCAAGTCTGCCCTTGGGACAGGTGGCCAAGGAGATGCTGTCCCCTTGGGTCCAGAGGCACAGGACAGGCCTGCCTTCTGCCCAGACTCCTTCCTCAGAGTGGAGCACGCGCCTCTGCCCTAGTCGTCCCCTCATTTCTCCTTAGCAGCCAGGCTTCCATCTCTCCGCGCAGGGAGCGGGTGACACTTGTCTTGCCACCGGCCTGCTGTTCGTGCCACTGCAGGCTATCCTGCTTCCCGAGCGTTTCCCGACCCCACGGCCAACGGCTCCTTCTCTTCTTCGGGGCCGTGTGCTGCGCCTTCCCCACACTTGGCTTCTCTCTCAGGCAGAGGGGATGCTAGGGCAGAGAGTATTTCGCTCCATGCGGGTATCTTGCACCGTGCTTCGGAACTAGCTCAGGCAAGCAGCAGCAGCATCCCCAAACCCAACTCTGATTTCCCAAGGAACGGTGAGCTTTCCCAGGGAAGATGCCTAGGCAAAGAGGTTGTTGCTGTATTTGGGTTTCTCCCACCGCGAGACTGGGCTCAGGCAAGCTGCAGCAGCCCGCAGAACATTTCTCAGCGAATGTGTGCTTTCGCAGAGGCTTTGGCTTGGAGCGAACAGCACTTCGCTGCTGCTTCCTCAGCAAGGCTTCAGTCGCGTCAGGGAAGACGAGCTGCAGGAGAGCTGATGCCTCTTGGGCCTTGCTTTCCCGGGCTCCAAGATCACGCCCGGGCTTCAACTTGCTTTGCCGAACTAAGCAGACACAGTCACAACCCTGCAGGAGCGTGCGTGTCCTAGCATGGCCCTCTAAGCCTATTACCATCTCCCTGGGTAGGTAAGGCTTTGCCTTTTACTCTGGTGCTCAGGCAGACTCGGGGTCTCGGCCAGTGCCTTCAACACAGGAGAGAAGTGGCGACAGGATCACTGCACACGGCCCGTACACTGGGATGAGGAACTGTGGGTCACTGTCTCTACTCTTTTCCGGCACACACCTTGCCACTCACATCGCTGCCACATCTTGGTGGAAGACGGCATCTGACTGCCCGTTTCTCCATGGGGTTGTTTCTGTGAGTTCCGGGTATGGCACCTGGTGGCAAGCCCAAGTCTGCCCTTGGGACAGGTGGCCAAGGAGATGCTGTCCCCTTGGGTCCAGAGGCACAGGACAGGCCTGCCTTCTGCCCAGACTCCTTCCTCAGAGTGGAGCACGCGCCTCTGCCCTAGTCGTCCCCTCATTTCTCCTTAGCAGCCAGGCTTCCATCTCTCCGCGCAGGGAGCGGGTGACACTTGTCTTGCCACCGGCCTGCTGTTCGTGCCACTGCAGGCTATCCTGCTTCCCGAGCGTTTCCCGACCCCACAGCCAACGGCTCCTTCTCTTCTCCGGGGCCGTGTGCTGCGCCTTCCCCACACTTGGCTTCTCTCTCAGGCAGAGGGGATGCTAGGGCAAAGAGTATTTCGCTCCATGCGGGTATCTTGCACCGTGCTTCGGAGACTAGCTCAGGCAAGCAGCAGCAGCATCCCCAAACCCAACTCTGATTTCCCAAGGAATGGTGAGCTTTCCCAGGGGAGATGCCTAGGCAAAGAGGTTGTTGCTGTATACGGGTTTCTCCCACCACGAAACTGGTCTCAGGCAAGCAGCAGCAGCCCGCAGAACATTTCTCAGCGAATGCTGTGCTTTCGCAGAGGCTTTGGCTTGGAGCGAACAGCACTTTGCTGCTGCTTCCTCAGCAAGGCTTCAGTCGCGTCAGGGAAGACGAGCTGCAGGAGAGCTGGTGCCTCTTGGGCCTTGCTTTCCCAGGCTCCAAGTTCACGCACGGGCTTCACCTTGCTATGCCGAACTAAGCAGACACAGTCACAACCCTGCAGCAGCGTGCGTGTCCTAGCATGGCCCTCTATGCCTATTACCATCTCCTGGGGTAGGTAAGGCTTTGCCTTTTACTCTGGTGCTCAGGCAGACTCGGGGTGCGGCCAGTACCTTCAACAGAGGAGAGAAGTGGCGAAGGGATCACTGCACTCGGCCCGTGCACTGCGATGGGGAACTGTGGGTCACTGTCTCCACTCTTTCCCGGCAGACCCCCTGCCACTCACATCGCTGCCACTTCTTGGTGGAAGACGGCATCTGACTGCCCGTTTCTCCATGGGGTTGTTTCTGTGAGTTCCGGGTATGGCACCTGGTGGCAAGCCCAAGTCTGCCCTTGGGACAGGTGGCCAAGGAGATGCTGTCCCCTTGGGTCCAGAGGCACAGGACAGGCCTGCCTTCTGCCCAGACTCCTTCCTCAGAGTGGAGCACGCGCCTCTGCCCTAGTCGTCCCCTCATTTCTCCTTAGCAGCCAGGCTTCCATCTCTCCGCGCAGGGAGCGGGTGACACTTGTCTTGCCACCGGCCTGCTGTTCGTGCCACTGCAGGCTATCCTGCTTCCCGGGGTTTTCCTGACCCCACGGCCAACGGCTCCTTCTCTTCTTCGGGGCCGTGTGCTACGCCTTCCCCACACTTGGCTTCTCTCTCAGGCAGAGGGGATGCTAGGGCAAAGAGTATTTCGCTCCATGCAGGTATCTTGCACCGTGCTTCGGAGACTAGCTCAGGCAAGCAGTAGCAGCATCCCCAAACCCAACTCTGATTTCCCAAGGAACGGTGAGATTTCCCAGGGGAGATGCCTAGGCAAAGAGGTTGTTGCTTTATTTGGGTTTCTCCCACCGCGAGACTGGGCTCAGGCAAGCAGCAGCAGCCCGCAGAACATTTCTCAGCGAATGTGTGCTTTCGCAGAGGCTTTGGCTTGGAGCGAACAGCACTTCGCTGCTGCTTCCTCAGCAAGGCTTCAGTCGCGTCAGGGAAGACGAGCTGCAGGAGAGCTGATGCCTCTTGGGCCTTGCTTTCCCGGGCTCCAAGTTCACGCCCGGGCTTCACCTTGCTATGCCGAACTAAGCAGACACAGTCACAACCCTGCAGCAGCGTGCGTGTCCTAGCATGGCCCTCTATGCCTATTACCATCTCCTGGGGTAGGTAAGGCTTTGCCTTTTACTGTGGTGCTCAGGCAGACTCGGGGTCTCGGCCAGTGCCTTCAACACAGGAGAGAAGTGGCGACAGGATCACTGCACACGGCCCGTGCACTGGGATGGGGAACTGTGGGTCACTGTCTCCACTCTTTCCCGGCACACCCCCTGCCACTCACATCGCTGCCACATCTTGGTGGAAGACGGCATCTGACTGCCCGTTTCTCCATGGGGTTGTTTCTGTGAGTTCCGGGTATGGCACCTGGTGGCAAGCCCAAGTCTGCCCTTGGGACAGGTGGCCAAGGAGATGCTGTCCCCTTGGGTCCAGAGGCACAGGACAGGCCTGCCTTCTGCCCAGACTCCTTCCTCAGAGTGGAGCACGCGCCTCTGCCCTAGTCGTCCCCTCATTTCTCCTTAGCAGCCAGGCTTCCATCTCTCCGCGCAGGGAGCGGGTGACACTTGTCTTGCCACCGGCCTGCTGTTCGTGCCACTGCAGGCTATCCTGCTTCCCGAGCGTTTCCCGACCCCACGGCCAACGGCTCCTTCTCTTCTTCGGGGCCGTGTGCTGCGCCTTCCCCACACTTGGCTTCTCTCTCAGACAGAGGGGATGCTAGGGCAGAGAGTATTTCGCTCCATGCGGGTATCTTGCACCGTGATTCGGAACTAGCTCAGGCAAGCAGCAGCAGCATCCCCAAACCCAACTCTGATTTCCCAAGGAACGGTGAGCTTTCCCAGTGGAGATGCCTAGGCAAAGAGGTTGTTGCTGTATACGGGTTTCTCCCACCGAGAGACTGGGCTCAGGCAAGCAGCAGCAGCCCGCAGAACATTTCTCAGCGAATGTGTGCTTTCGCAGAGGCTTTGGCTTGGAGCGAACAGCACTTCGCTGCTGCTTCCACAGCAAGGCTTCAGTCGCGTCAGGGAAGACGAGCTGCAGGAGAGCTGATGCCTCTTCTGCCTTGCATTCCCGGGCTCCAAGTTCACGCCCGGGCTTCACCTTGCTATGCCGAACTAAGCAGACACAGTCACAACCCTGCAGCAGCGTGCGTGTCCTAGCATGGCCCTCTATGCCTATTACCATCTCCTTGGGTAGGTAAGGCTTTGCCTTTTACTGTGGTGCTCAGGCAGACTCGGGGTCTCGGCCAGTGCCTTCAACACAGGAGAGAAGTGGCGACAGGATCACTGCACACGGCCCGTGCACTGGGATGGGGAACTGTGGGTCACTGTCTCCACTCTTTCCCGGCAGACCCCCTGCCACTCACATCGCTGCCACATCTTGGGGGAAGACGGCATCTGACTGCCCGTTTCTCCATGGGGTTGTTTCTGTGAGTTCCGGGTATGGCACCTGGTGGCAAGCCCAAGTCTGCCCTTGGGACAGGTGCCAAGGAGATGCTGTCCCCTTGGGTCCAGAGGCACAGGACAGGCCTGCCTTCTGCCCAGACTCCTTCCTCAGAGTGGAGCACGCGCCTCTGCCCTAGTCGTCCCCTCATTTCTCCTTAGCAGCCAGGCTTCCATCTCTCCGCGCAGGGAGCGGGTGACACTTGTCTTGCCACCGGCCTGCTGTTCGTGCCACTGCAGGCTATCCTGCTTCCCGAGCGTTTCCCGACCCCACAGCCAACGGCTCCTTCTCTTCTCCGGGGCCGTGTGCTGCGCCTTCCCCACACTTGGCTTCTCTCTCAGGCAGAGGGGATGCTAGGGCAAAGAGTATTTCGCTCCATGCAGGTATCTTGCACCGTGCTTCGGAGACTAGCTCAGGCAAGCAGCAGCAGCATCCCCAAACCCAACTCTGATTTCCCAAGGAACGGTGAGCTTTCCCAGTGGAGATGCCTAGGCAAAGAGGTTGTTGCTGTATACGGGTTTCTCCCACCGAGAGACTGGGCTCAGGCAAGCAGCAGCAGCCCGCAGAACATTTCTCAGCGAATGCTGTGCTTTCGCAGAGGCTTTGGCTTGGAGCGAACAGCACTTTGCTGCTGCTTCCTCAGCAAGGCTTCAGTCGCGTCAGGGAAGACGAGCTGCAGGAGAGCTGGTGCCTCTTGGGCCTTGCTTTCCCGGGCTCCAAGTTCACGCACGGGCTTCACCTTGCTATGCCGAACTAAGCAGACACAGTCACAACCCTGCAGCAGCGTGCGTGTCCTAGCATGGCCCTCTATGCCTATTACCATCTCCTGGGGTAGGTAAGGCTTTGCCTTTTACTCTGGTGCTCAGGCAGACTCGGGGTCTCGGCCAGTGCCTTCAACACAGGAGAGAAGTGGCGACAGGATCACTGCACACGGCCCGTGCACTGGGATGGGGAACTGTGGGTCACTGTCTCCACTCTTTCCCGGCAGACCCCATGCCACTCACATCGCTGCCACATCTTGGTGGAAGACGGCATCTGACTGCCCGTTTCTCCATGGGGTTGTTTCTGTGAGTTCCGGGTATGGCACCTGGTGGCAAGCCCAAGTCTGCCCTTGGGACAGGTGGCCAAGGAGATGCTGTCCCCTTGGGTCCAGAGGCACAGGACAGGCCTGCCTTCTGCCCAGACTCCTTCCTCAGAGTGGAGCACGCGCCTCTGCCCTAGTCGTCCCCTCATTTCTCCTTAGCAGCCAGGCTTCCATCTCTCCGCGCAGGGAGCGGGTGACACTTGTCTTGCCACCGGCCTGCTGTTCGTGCCACTGCAGGCTATCCTGCTTCCCGAGCGTTTCCCGACCCCACGGCCAACGGCTCCTTCTCTTCTTCGGGGCCGTGTGCTGCGCCTTCCCCACACTTGGCTTCTCTCTCAGGCAGAGGGGATGCTAGGGCAGAGAGTATTTCGCTCCATGCGGGTATCTTGCACCGTGCTTCGGAACTAGCTCAGGCAAGCAGCAGCAGCATCCCCAAACCCAACTCTGATTTCCCAAGGAACGGTGAGCTTTCCCAGGGAAGATGCCTAGGCAAAGAGGTTGTTGCTGTATTTGGGTTTCTCCCACCGCGAGACTGGGCTCAGGCAAGCAGCAGCAGCCCGCAGAACATTTCTCAGCGAATGTGTGCTTTCGCAGAGGCTTTGGCTTGGAGCGAACAGCACTTCGCTGCTGCTTCCACAGCAAGGCTTCAGTCGCGTCAGGGAAGACGAGCTGCAGGAGAGCTGATGCCTCTTCTGCCTTGCATTCCCGGGCTCCAAGTTCACGCCCGGGCTTCACCTTGCTATGCCGAACTAAGCAGACACAGTCACAACCCTGCAGCAGCGTGCGTGTCCTAGCATGGCCCTCTATGCCTATTACCATCTCCTGGGGTAGGTAAGGCTTTGCCTTTTACTCTGGTGCTCAGGCAGACTCGGGGTCTCGGCCAGTGCCTTCAACACAGGAGAGAAGTGGCGACAGGATCACTGCACACGGCCCGTGCACTGGGATGGGGAACTGTGGGTCACTGTCTCCACTCTTTCCCGGCAGACCCCATGCCACTCACATCGCTGCCACTTCTTGGTGGAAGACGGCATCTGACTGCCCGTTTCTCCATGGGGTTGTTTCTGTGAGTTCCGGGTATGGCACCTGGTGGCAAGCCCAAGTCTGCCCTTGGGACAGGTGCCAAGGAGATGCTGTCCCCTTGGGTCCAGAGGCACAGGACAGGCCTGCCTTCTGCCCAGACTCCTTCCTCAGAGTGGAGCACGCGCCTCTGCCCTAGTCGTCCCCTCATTTCTCCTTAGCAGCCAGGCTTCCATCTCTCCGCGCAGGGAGTGGGTGACACTTGTCTTGCCACCGGCCTGCTGTTCGTGCCACTGCAGGCTATCCTGCTTCCCGAGCGTTTCCCGACCCCACAGCCAACGGCTCCTTCTGTTCTCCGGGGCCGTGTGCTGCGCCTTCCCCACACTTGGCTTCTCTCTCAGGCAGAGGGGATGCTAGGGCAAAGAGTATTTCGCTCCATGCAGGTATCTTGCACCGTGCTTCGGATACTAGCTCAGGCAAGCAGCAGCAGCATCCCCAAACCCAACTCTGATTTCCCAAGGAACGGTGAGCTTTCCCAGTGGAGATGCCTAGGCAAAGATGTTGTTGCTGTATACGGGTTTCTCCCACCGCGAGACTGGGCTCAGGCAAGCAGCAGCAGCCCGCAGAACATTTCTCAGCGAATGCTGTGCTTTCGCAGAGGCTTTGGCTTGGAGCGAACAGCACTTTGCTGCTGCTTCCTCAGCAAGGCTTCAGTCGCGTCAGGGAAGACGAGCTGCAGGAGAGCTGGTGCCTCTTGGGCCTTGCTTTCCCGGGCTCCAAGTTCACGCACGGGCTTCACCTTGCTATGCCGAACTAAGCAGACACAGTCACAACCCTGCAGCAGCGTGCGTGTCCTAGCATGGCCCTCTATGCCTATTACCATCTCCTGGGGTAGGTAAGGCTTTGCCTTTTACTCTGGTGCTCAGGCAGACTCGGGGTCTCGGCCAGTGCCTTCAACACAGGAGAGAAGTGGCGACAGGATCACTGCACACGGCCCGTGCACTGGGATAGGGAACTGTGGGTCACTGTCTCCACTCTTTCCCGGCAGACCCCATGCCACTCACATCGCTGCCACATCTTGGTGGAAGACGGCATCTGACTGCCCGTTTCTCCATGGGGTTGTTTCTGTGAGTTCCGGGTATGGCACCTGGTGGCAAGCCCAAGTCTGCCCTTGGGACAGGTGGCCAAGGAGATGCTGTCCCCTTGGGTCCAGAGGCACAGGACAGGCCTGCCTTCTGCCCAGACTCCTACCTCAGAGTGGAGCACGCGCCTCTGCCCTAGTCGTCCCCTCATTTCTCCTTAGCAGCCAGGCTTCCATCTCTCCGCGCAGGGAGCGGGTGACACTTGTCTTGCCACCGGCCTGCTGTTCGTGCCACTGAAGGCTATCCTGCTTCCCGAGCGTTTCCCGACCCCACGGCCAACGGCTCCTTCTCTTCTTCGGGGCCGTGGGCTGCGCCTTCCCCACACTTGGCTTCTCTCTCAGGCAGAGGGGATGCTAGGGCAAAGAGTATTTCGCTCCATGCGGGTATCTTGCACCTTTCTTCGGAGACTAGCTCAGGCAAGCAGCAGCAGCATCCCCAAACCCAACTCTGATTTCCCAAGGAACGGTGAGCTTTCCCAGGGAAGATGCCTAGGCAAAGAGGTTGTTGCTGTATACGGGTTTCTCCCACTGCGAAACTGGGCTCAGGCAAGCAGCAGCAGCCCGCAGAACATTTCTCAGCAAATGCTGTGCTTTCGCAGAGGCTTTGGCTTGGAGCGAACAGCACTTTGCTGCTGCTTCCTCAGCAAGGCTTCAGTCGCGTCAGGGAAGACGAGCTGCAGGAGAGCTGATGCCTCTTGGGCCTTGCTTTCCCGGGCTCCAAGATCACGCCCGGGCTTCAACTTGCTTTGCCGAACTAAGCAGACACAGTCACAACCCTGCAGGAGCGTGCGTGTCCTAGCATGGCCCTCTATGCCTATTACCATCTCCTGGGGTAGGTAAGGCTTTGCCTTTTACTCTGGTGCTCAGGCAGACTCGGGGTCTCGGCCAGTGCCTTCAACACAGGAGAGAAGTGGCGACAGGATCATTGCACACGGCCCGTACACTGGGATGAGGAACTGTGGGTCACTGTCTCCACTCTTTCCCGCACACCCCTTGCCACTCACATCGCTGCCACATCATGGTGGAAGACGACATCTGACTGCCCGTTTCTCCATGGGGTTGTTTCTGTGAGTTCCGGGTATGGCACCTGGTGGCAAGCCCAAGTCTGCCCTTGGGACAGGTGGCCAAGGAGATGCTGTCCCCTTGGGTCCAGAGGCACAGGACAGGCCTGCCTTCTGCCCAGACTCCTTCCTGAGAGTGGAGCACGCGCCTCTGCCCTATTCGTCCCCTCATTTCTCCTTAGCATCCAGGCTTCCATCTCTCCGCGCAGGGAGCGGGTGACACTTGTCTTGCCACCGGCCTGCTGTTCGTGCCACTGCAGGCTATCCTGCTTCCCGAGCGTTTCCCGACCCCACGGCCAACGGCTCCTTCTCTTCTTCGGGGCCGTGGGCTGCGCCTTCCCCACACTTGGCTTCTCTCTCAGGCAGAGGGGATGCTAGGGCAAAGAGTATTTCGCTCCATGCGGGTATCTTGCACCGTGCTTCGGAGACTAGCTCAGGCAAGCAGCAGCAGCTTCCCCAAACCCAACTCTGATTTCCCAAGGAACGGTGAGCTTTCCCAGGGAAGATGCCTAGGCAAAGAGGTTGTTGCTGTATACGGGTTTCTCCCACCGCGAAACTGGGCTCAGGCAAGCAGCAGCAGCCCGCAGAACATTTCTCAGCGAATGCTGTGCTTTCGCAGACGCTTTGGCTTCGAGCGAACAGCACTTTGCTGCTGCTTCCTCAGCAAGGCTTCAGTCGCGTCAGGGAAGAGGAGCTGCAGGAGAGCTGATGCCTCTTGGGCCTTGCTTTCCCGGGCTCCAAGTTCACGCCCGGGCTTCACCTTGCTATGCCGAACTAAGCAGACACAGTCACAACCCTGCAGCAGCGTGCGTGTCCTAGCATGGCCCTCTATGCCTATTACCATCTCCTGGGGTAGGTAAGGCTTTGCCTTTTACTCTGGTGCTCAGGCAGACTCGGGGTCTCGGCCAGTGCCTTCAACACAGGAGAGAAGTGGCGACAGGATCACTGCACACGGCTCGTGCACTGGGATGGGGAACTGTGGGTCACTGTCTCCACTCTTTCCCGGCAGACCCCCTGCCACTCACATCGCTGCCACATCTTGGAGGAAGACGGCATCTGACTGCCCGTTTCTCCATGGGGTTGTTTCTGTGAGTTCCGGGTATGGCACCTGGTGGCAAGCCCAAGTCTGCCCTTGGGACAGGTGGCCAAGGAGATGCTGTCCCCTTGGGTCCAGAGGCACAGGACAGGCCTGCCTTCTGCCCAGACTCCTTCCTCAGAGTGGAGCACGCGCCTCTGCCCTAGTCGTCCCCTCATTTCTCCTTAGCAGCCAGGCTTCCATCTCTCCGCGCAGGGAGCGGGTGACACTTGTCTTGCCACCGGCCTGCTGTTCGTGCCACTGCAGGCTATCCTGCTTCCCGAGCGTTTCCCGACCCCACGGCCAACGGCTCCTTCTCTTCTTCGGGGCCGTGGGCTGCGCCTTCCCCACACTTGGCTTCTCTCTCAGGCAGAGGGGATGCTAGGGCAAAGAGTATTTCGCTCCATGCGGGTATCTTGCACCGTGCTTCGGAGACTAGCTCAGGCAAGCAGCAGCAGCATCCCCAAACCCAACTCTGATTTCCCAAGGAACGGTGAGCTTTCCCAGGGAAGATGCCTAGGCAAAGAGGTTGTTGCTTTATTTGGGTTTCTCCCACCGCGAGACACGGCTCAGGCAAGCAGCAGCAGCCCGCAGAACATTTCTCAGCGAATGCTGTGCTTTCGCAGAGGCTTTGGCTTGGAGCGAACAGCACTTTGCTGCTGCTTCCTCAGCAAGGCTTCAGTCGCGTCAGGGAAGAGGAGCTGCAGGAGAGCTGGTGCCTCTTGGGCCTTGCTTTCCCGGGCTCCAAGTTCACGCCCGGGCTTCACCTTGCTATGCCGAACTAAGCAGACACAGTCACAACCCTGCAGCAGCGTGCGTGTCCTAGCATGGCCCTCTATGCCTATTACCATCTCCTGGGGTAGGTAAGGCTTTGCCTTTTACTCTGGTGCTCAGGCAGACTCGGGGTCTCGGCCAGTGCCTTCAACACAGGAGAGAAGTGGCGACAGGATCACTGCACACGGCCCGTGCACTGGGATGGGGAACTGTGGGTCACTGTCTCCACTCTTTCCCGGCAGACCCCATGCCACTCACATCGCTGCCACATCTTGGAGGAAGACGGCATCTGACTGCCCGTTTCTCCATGGGGTTGTTTCTGTGAGTTCCGGGTATGGCACCTGGTGGCAAGCCCAAGTCTGCCCTTGGGACAGGTGGCCAAGGAGATGCTGTCCCCTTGGGTCCAGAGGCACAGGACAGGCCTGCCTTCTGCCCAGACTCCTTCCTCAGAGTGGAGCACGCGCCTCTGCCCTAGTCGTCCCCTCATTTCTCCTTAGCAGCCAGGCTTCCATCTCTCCGCGCAGGGAGCGGGTGACACTTGTCTTGCCACCGGCCTGCTGTTCGTGCCACTGCAGGCTATCCTGCTTCCCGGGGTTTTCCTGACCCCACGGCCAACGGCTCCTTCTCTTCTTCGGGGCCGTGTGCTACGCCTTCCCCACACTTGGCTTCTCTCTCAGGCAGAGGGGATGCTAGGGCAAAGAGTATTTCGCTCCATGCAGGTATCTTGCACCGTGCTTCGGAGACTAGCTCAGGCAAGCAGTAGCAGCATCCCCAAACCCAACTCTGATTTCCCAAGGAACGGTGAGATTTCCCAGGGGAGATGCCTAGGCAAAGAGGTTGTTGCTTTATTTGGGTTTCTCCCACCGCGAGACTGGGCTCAGGCAAGCAGCAGCAGCCCGCAGAACATTTCTCAGCGAATGTGTGCTTTCGCAGAGGCTTTGGCTTGGAGCGAACAGCACTTCGCTGCTGCTTCCTCAGCAAGGCTTCAGTCGCGTCAGGGAAGACGAGCTGCAGGAGAGCTGATGCCTCTTGGGCCTTGCTTTCCCGGGCTCCAAGTTCACGCCCGGGCTTCACCTTGCTATGCCGAACTAAGCAGACACAGTCACAACCCTGCAGCAGCGTGCGTGTCCTAGCATGGCCCTCTATGCCTATTACCATCTCCTGGGGTAGGTAAGGCTTTGCCTTTTACTCTGGTGCTCAGGCAGACTCGGGGTCTCGGCCAGTGCCTTCAACACAGGAGAGAAGTGGCGACAGGATCACTGCACACGGCCCGTGCACTGGGATGGGGAACTGTGGGTCACTGTCTCCACTCTTTCCCGGCACACCCCCTGCCACTCACATCGCTGCCACATCTTGGTGGAAGACGGCATCTGACTGCCCGTTTCTCCATGGGGTTGTTTCTGTGAGTTCCGGGTATGGCACCTGGTGGCAAGCCCAAGTCTGCCCTTGGGACAGGTGGCCAAGGAGTGCTGTCCCCTTGGGTCCAGAGGCACAGGACAGGCCTGCCTTCTGCCCAGACTCCTTCCTCAGAGTGGAGCACGCGCCTCTGCCCTAGTCGTCCCCTCATTTCTCCTTAGCAGCCAGGCTTCCATCTCTCCGCGCAGGGAGCGGGTGACACTTGTCTTGCCACCGGCCTGCTGTTCGTGCCACTGCAGGCTATCCTGCTTCCCGAGCGTTTCCCGACCCCACGGCCAACGGCTCCTTCTCTTCTTCGGGGCCGTGTGCTGCGCCTTCCCCACACTTGGCTTCTCTCTCAGACAGAGGGGATGCTAGGGCAGAGAGTATTTCGCTCCATGCGGGTATCTTGCACCGTGATTCGGAACTAGCTCAGGCAAGCAGCAGCAGCATCCCCAAACCCAACTCTGATTTCCCAAGGAACGGTGAGCTTTCCCAGTGGAGATGCCTAGGCAAAGAGGTTGTTGCTGTATACGGGTTTCTCCCACCGAGAGACTGGGCTCAGGCAAGCAGCAGCAGCCCGCAGAACATTTCTCAGCGAATGTGTGCTTTCGCAGAGGCTTTGGCTTGGAGCGAACAGCACTTCGCTGCTGCTTCCACAGCAAGGCTTCAGTCGCGTCAGGGAAGACGAGCTGCAGGAGAGCTGATGCCTCTTCTGCCTTGCATTCCCGGGCTCCAAGTTCACGCCCGGGCTTCACCTTGCTATGCCGAACTAAGCAGACACAGTCACAACCCTGCAGCAGCGTGCGTGTCCTAGCATGGCCCTCTATGCCTATTACCATCTCCTGGGGTAGGTAAGGCTTTGCCTTTTACTCTGGTGCTCAGGCAGACTCGGGGTCTCGGCCAGTGCCTTCAACACAGGAGAGAAGTGGCGACAGGATCACTGCACACGGCCCGTGCACTGGGATGGGGAACTGTGGGTCACTGTCTCCACTCTTTCCCGGCAGACCCCCTGCCACTCACATCGCTGCCACATCTTGGGGGAAGACGGCATCTGACTGCCCGTTTCTCCATGGGGTTGTTTCTGTGAGTTCCGGGTATGGCACCTGGTGGCAAGCCCAAGTCTGCCCTTGGGACAGGTGCCAAGGAGATGCTGTCCCCTTGGGTCCAGAGGCACAGGACAGGCCTGCCTTCTGCCCAGACTCCTTCCTCAGAGTGGAGCACGCGCCTCTGCCCTAGTCGTCCCCTCATTTCTCCTTAGCAGCCAGGCTTCCATCTCTCCGCGCAGGGAGCGGGTGACACTTGTCTTGCCACCGGCCTGCTGTTCGTGCCACTGCAGGCTATCCTGCTTCCCGAGCGTTTCCCGACCCCACAGCCAACGGCTCCTTCTCTTCTCCGGGGCCGTGTGCTGCGCCTTCCCCACACTTGGCTTCTCTCTCAGGCAGAGGGGATGCTAGGGCAAAGAGTATTTCGCTCCATGCAGGTATCTTGCACCGTGCTTCGGAGACTAGCTCAGGCAAGCAGCAGCAGCATCCCCAAACCCAACTCTGATTTCCCAAGGAACGGTGAGCTTTCCCAGGGGAGATGCCTAGGCAAAGAGGTTGTTGCTGTATACGGGTTTCTCCCACCGAGAGACTGGGCTCAGGCAAGCAGCAGCAGCCCGCAGAACATTTCTCAGCGAATGCTGTGCTTTCGCAGAGGCTTTGGCTTGGAGCGAACAGCACTTTGCTGCTGCTTCCTCAGCAAGGCTTCAGTCGCGTCAGGGAAGACGAGCTGCAGGAGAGCTGGTGCCTCTTGGGCCTTGCTTTCCCGGGCTCCAAGTTCACGCACGGGCTTCACCTTGCTATGCCGAACTAAGCAGACACAGTCACAACCCTGCAGCAGCGTGCGTGTCCTAGCATGGCCCTCTATGCCTATTACCATCTCCTGGGGTAGGTAAGGCTTTGCCTTTTACTCTGGTGCTCAGGCAGACTCGGGGTCTCGGCCAGTGCCTTCAACACAGGAGAGAAGTGGCGACAGGATCACTGCACACGGCCCGTGCACTGGGATGGGGAACTGTGGGTCACTGTCTCCACTCTTTCCCGGCAGACCCCATGCCACTCACATCGCTGCCACATCTTGGTGGAAGACGGCATCTGACTGCCCGTTTCTCCATGGGGTTGTTTCTGTGAGTTCCGGGTATGGCACCTGGTGGCAAGCCCAAGTCTGCCCTTGGGACAGGTGGCCAAGGAGATGCTGTCCCCTTGGGTCCAGAGGCACAGGACAGGCCTGCCTTCTGCCCAGACTCCTTCCTCAGAGTGGAGCACGCGCCTCTGCCCTAGTCGTCCCCTCATTTCTCCTTAGCAGCCAGGCTTCCATCTCTCCGCGCAGGGAGCGGGTGACACTTGTCTTGCCACCGGCCTGCTGTTCGTGCCACTGCAGGCTATCCTGCTTCCCGAGCGTTTCCCGACCCCACGGCCAACGGCTCCTTCTCTTCTTCGGGGCCGTGTGCTGCGCCTTCCCCACACTTGGCTTCTCTCTCAGGCAGAGGGGATGCTAGGGCAGAGAGTATTTCGCTCCATGCGGGTATCTTGCACCGTGCTTCGGAACTAGCTCAGGCAAGCAGCAGCAGCATCCCCAAACCCAACTCTGATTTCCCAAGGAACGGTGAGCTTTCCCAGGGAAGATGCCTAGGCAAAGAGGTTGTTGCTGTATTTGGGTTTCTCCCACCGCGAGACTGGGCTCAGGCAAGCAGCAGCAGCCCGCAGAACATTTCTCAGCGAATGTGTGCTTTCGCAGAGGCTTTGGCTTGGAGCGAACAGCACATCGCTGCTGCTTCCACAGCAAGGCTTCAGTCGCGTCAGGGAAGACGAGCTGCAGGAGAGCTGATGCCTCTTCTGCCTTGCATTCCCGGGCTCCAAGTTCACGCCCGGGCTTCACCTTGCTATGCCGAACTAAGCAGACACAGTCACAACCCTGCAGCAGCGTGCGTGTCCTAGCATGGCCCTCTATGCCTATTACCATCTCCTGGGGTAGGTAAGGCTTTGCCTTTTACTCTGGTGCTCAGGCAGACTCGGGGTCTCGGCCAGTGCCTTCAACACAGGAGAGAAGTGGCGACAGGATCACTGCACACGGCCCGTGCACTGGGATGGGGAACTGTGGGTCACTGTCTCCACTCTTTCCCGGCAGACCCCATGCCACTCACATCGCTGCCACTTCTTGGTGGAAGACGGCATCTGACTGCCCGTTTCTCCATGGGGTTGTTTCTGTGAGTTCCGGGTATGGCACCTGGTGGCAAGCCCAAGTCTGCCCTTGGGACAGGTGCCAAGGAGATGCTGTCCCCTTGGGTCCAGAGGCACAGGACAGGCCTGCCTTCTGCCCAGACTCCTTCCTCAGAGTGGAGCACGCGCCTCTGCCCTAGTCGTCCCCTCATTTCTCCTTAGCAGCCAGGCTTCCATCTCTCCGCGCAGGGAGCGGGTGACACTTGTCTTGCCACCGGCCTGCTGTTCGTGCCACTGCAGGCTATCCTGCTTCCCGAGCGTTTCCCGACCCCACAGCCAACGGCTCCTTCTCTTCTCCGGGGCCGTGTGCTGCGCCTTCCCCACACTTGGCTTCTCTCTCAGGCAGAGGGGATGCTAGGGCAAAGAGTATTTCGCTCCATGCAGGTATCTTGCACCGTGCTTCGGATACTAGCTCAGGCAAGCAGCAGCAGCATCCCCAAACCCAACTCTGATTTCCCAAGGAACGGTGAGCTTTCCCAGTGGAGATGCCTAGGCAAAGAGGTTGTTGCTGTATTTGGGTTTCTCCCACCGCGAGACTGGGCTCAGGCAAGCAGCAGCAGCCCGCAGAACATTTCTCAGCGAATGCTGTGCTTTCGCAGAGGCTTTGGCTTGGAGCGAACAGCACTTTGCTGCTGCTTCCTCAGCAAGGCTTCAGTCGCGTCAGGGAAGACGAGCTGCAGGAGAGCTGGTGCCTCTTGGGCCTTGCTTTCCCGGGCTCCAAGTTCACGCACGGGCTTCACCTTGCTATGCCGAACTAAGCAGACACAGTCACAACCCTGCAGCAGCGTGCGTGTCCTAGCATGGCCCTCTATGCCTATTACCATCTCCTGGGGTAGGTAAGGCTTTGCCTTTTACTCTGGTGCTCAGGCAGACTCGGGGTCTCGGCCAGTGCCTTCAACACAGGAGAGAAGTGGCGACAGGATCACTGCACACGGCCCGTGCACTGGGATAGGGAACTGTGGGTCACTGTCTCCACTCTTTCCCGGCAGACCCCATGCCACTCACATCGCTGCCACATCTTGGTGGAAGACGGCATCTGACTGCCCGTTTCTCCATGGGGTTGTTTCTGTGAGTTCCGGGTATGGCACCTGGTGGCAAGCCCAAGTCTGCCCTTGGGACAGGTGGCCAAGGAGATGCTGTCCCCTTGGGTCCAGAGGCACAGGACAGGCCTGCCTTCTGCCCAGACTCCTTCCTCAGAGTGGAGCACGCGCCTCTGCCCTAGTCGTCCCCTCATTTCTCCTTAGCAGCCAGGCTTCCATCTCTCCGCGCAGGGAGCGGGTGACACTTGTCTTGCCACCGGCCTGCTGTTCGTGCCACTGAAGGCTATCCTGCTTCCCGAGCGTTTCCCGACCCCACGGCCAACGGCTCCTTCTCTTCTTCGGGGCCGTGGGCTGCGCCTTCCCCACACTTGGCTTCTCTCTCAGGCAGAGGGGATGCTAGGGCAAAGAGTATTTCGCTCCATGCGGGTATCTTGCACCTTTCTTCGGAGACTAGCTCAGGCAAGCAGCAGCAGCATCCCCAAACCCAACTCTGATTTCCCAAGGAACGGTGAGCTTTCCCAGGGAAGATGCCTAGGCAAAGAGGTTGTTGCTGTATACGGGTTTCTCCCACTGCGAAACTGGGCTCAGGCAAGCAGCAGCAGCCCGCAGAACATTTCTCAGCAAATGCTGTGCTTTCGCAGAGGCTTTGGCTTGGAGCGAACAGCACTTTGCTGCTGCTTCCTCAGCAAGGCTTCAGTCGCGTCAGGGAAGACGAGCTGCAGGAGAGCTGATGCCTCTTGGGCCTTGCTTTCCCGGGCTCCAAGATCACGCCCGGGCTTCAACTTGCTTTGCCGAACTAAGCAGACACAGTCACAACCCTGCAGGAGCGTGCGTGTCCTAGCATGGCCCTCTATGCCTATTACCATCTCCTGGGGTAGGTAAGGCTTTGCCTTTTACTCTGGTGCTCAGGCAGACTCGGGGTCTCGGCCAGTGCCTTCAACACAGGAGAGAAGTGGCGACAGGATCATTGCACACGGCCCGTACACTGGGATGAGGAACTGTGGGTCACTGTCTCCACTCTTTCCCGCACACCCCTTGCCACTCACATCGCTGCCACATCAGGGTGGAAGACGACATCTGACTGCCCGTTTCTCCATGGGGTTGTTTCTGTGAGTTCCGGGTATGGCACCTGGTGGCAAGCCCAAGTCTGCCCTTGGGACAGGTGGCCAAGGAGATGCTGTCCCCTTGGGTCCAGAGGCACAGGACAGGCCTGCCTTCTGCCCAGACTCCTTCCTGAGAGTGGAGCACGCGCCTCTGCCCTAGTCGTCCCCTCATTTCTCCTTAGCATCCAGGCTTCCATCTCTCCGCGCAGGGAGCGGGTGACACTTGTCTTGCCACCGGCCTGCTGTTCGTGCCACTGCAGGCTATCCTGCTTCCCGAGCGTTTCCCGACCCCACGGCCAACGGCTCCTTCTCTTCTTCGGGGCCGTGGGCTGCGCCTTCCCCACACTTGGCTTCTCTCTCAGGCAGAGGGGATGCTAGGGCAAAGAGTATTTCGCTCCATGCGGGTATCTTGCACCGTGCTTCGGAGACTAGCTCAGGCAAGCAGCAGCAGCTTCCCCAAACCCAACTCTGATTTCCCAAGGAACGGTGAGCTTTCCCAGGGGAGATGCCTAGGCAAAGAGGTTGTTGCTGTATACGGGTTTCTCCCACCGCGAAACTGGGCTCAGGCAAGCAGCAGCAGCCCGCAGAACATTTCTCAGCGAATGCTGTGCTTTCGCAGACGCTTTGGCTTGGAGCGAACAGCACTTTGCTGCTGCTTCCTCAGCAAGGCTTCAGTCGCGTCAGGGAAGAGGAGCTGCAGGAGAGCTGATGCCTCTTGGGCCTTGCTTTCCCGGGCTCCAAGTTCACGCCCGGGCTTCACCTTGCTATGCCGAACTAAGCAGACACAGTCACAAACCTGCAGCAGCGTGCGTGTCCTAGCATGGCCCTCTATGCCTATTACCATCTCCTGGGGTAGGTAAGGCTTTGCCTTTTACTCTGGTGCTCAGGCAGACTCGGGGTCTCGGCCAGTGCCTTCAACACAGGAGAGAAGTGGCGACAGGATCACTGCACACGGCTCGTGCACTGGGATGGGGAACTGTGGGTCACTGTCTCCACTCTTTCCCGGCAGACCCCCTGCCACTCACATCGCTGCCACATCTTGGAGGAAGACGGCATCTGACTGCCCGTTTCTCCATGGGGTTGTTTCTGTGAGTTCCGGGTATGGCACCTGGTGGCAAGCCCAAGTCTGCCCTTGGGACAGGTGGCCAAGGAGATGCTGTCCCCTTGGGTCCAGAGGCACAGGACAGGCCTGCCTTCTGCCCAGACTCCTTCCTCAGAGTGGAGCACGCGCCTCTGCCCTAGTCGTCCCCTCATTTCTCCTTAGCAGCCAGGCTTCCATCTCTCCGCGCAGGGAGCGGGTGACACTTGTCTTGCCACCGGCCTGCTGTTCGTGCCACTGCAGGCTATCCTGCTTCCCGAGCGTTTCCCGACCCCACGGCCAACGGCTCCTTCTCTTCTTCGGGGCCGTGGGCTGCGCCTTCCCCACACTTGGCTTCTCTCTCAGGCAGAGGGGATGCTAGGGCAAAGAGTATTTCGCTCCATGCGGGTATCTTGCACCGTGCTTCGGAGACTAGCTCAGGCAAGCAGCAGCAGCATCCCCAAACCCAACTCTGATTTCCCAAGGAACGGTGAGCTTTCCCAGGGAAGATGCCTAGGCAAAGAGGTTGTTGCTGTATACGGGTTTCTCCCACCGAGAGACTGGGCTCAGGCAAGCAGCAGCAGCCCGCAGAACATTTCTCAGCGAATGTGTGCTTTCGCAGAGGCTTTGGCTTGGAGCGAACAGCACTTCGCTGCTGCTTCCACAGCAAGGCTTCAGTCGCGTCAGGGAAGACGAGCTGCAGGAGAGCTGATGCCTCTTCTGCCTTGCATTCCCGGGCTCCAAGTTCACGCCCGGGCTTCACCTTGCTATGCCGAACTAAGCAGACACAGTCACAACCCTGCAGCAGCGTGCGTGTCCTAGCATGGCCCTCTATGCCTATTACCATCTCCTGGGGTAGGTAAGGCTTTGCCTTTTACTCTGGTGCTCAGGCAGACTCGGGGTCTCGGCCAGTGCCTTCAACACAGGAGAGAAGTGGCGACAGGATCACTGCACACGGCCCGTGCACTGGGATGGGGAACTGTGGGTCACTGTCTCCACTCTTTCCCGGCAGACCCCCTGCCACTCACATCGCTGCCACATCTTGGGGGAAGACGGCATCTGACTGCCCGTTTCTCCATGGGGTTGTTTCTGTGAGTTCCGGGTATGGCACCTGGTGGCAAGCCCAAGTCTGCCCTTGGGACAGGTGCCAAGGAGATGCTGTCCCCTTGGGTCCAGAGGCACAGGACAGGCCTGCCTTCTGCCCAGACTCCTTCCTCAGAGTGGAGCACGCGCCTCTGCCCTAGTCGTCCCCTCATTTCTCCTTAGCAGCCAGGCTTCCATCTCTCCGCGCAGGGAGCGGGTGACACTTGTCTTGCCACCGGCCTGCTGTTCGTGCCACTGCAGGCTATCCTGCTTCCCGAGCGTTTCCCGACCCCACAGCCAACGGCTCCTTCTCTTCTCCGGGGCCGTGTGCTGCGCCTTCCCCACACTTGGCTTCTCTCTCAGGCAGAGGGGATGCTAGGGCAAAGAGTATTTCGCTCCATGCAGGTATCTTGCACCGTGCTTCGGAGACTAGCTCAGGCAAGCAGCAGCAGCATCCCCAAACCCAACTCTGATTTCCCAAGGAACGGTGAGCTTTCCCAGGGGAGATGCCTAGGCAAAGAGGTTGTTGCTGTATACGGGTTTCTCCCACCGAGAGACTGGGCTCAGGCAAGCAGCAGCAGCCCGCAGAACATTTCTCAGCGAATGCTGTGCTTTCGCAGAGGCTTTGGCTTGGAGCGAACAGCACTTTGCTGCTGCTTCCTCAGCAAGGCTTCAGTCGCGTCAGGGAAGACGAGCTGCAGGAGAGCTGGTGACTCTTGGGCCTTGCTTTCCCGGGCTCCAAGTTCACGCACGGGCTTCACCTTGCTATGCCGAACTAAGCAGACACAGTCACAACCCTGCAGCAGCGTGCGTGTCCTAGCATGGCCCTCTATGCCTATTACCATCTCCTGGGGTAGGTAAGGCTTTGCCTTTTACTCTGGTGCTCAGGCAGACTCGGGGTCTCGGCCAGTGCCTTCAACACAGGAGAGAAGTGGCGACAGGATCACTGCACACGGCCCGTGCACTGGGATGGGGAACTGTGGGTCACTGTCTCCACTCTTTCCCGGCAGACCCCATGCCACTCACATCGCTGCCACATCTTGGTGGAAGACGGCATCTGACTGCCCGTTTCTCCATGGGGTTGTTTCTGTGAGTTCCGGGTATGGCACCTGGTGGCAAGCCCAAGTCTGCCCTTGGGACAGGTGGCCAAGGAGATGCTGTCCCCTTGGGTCCAGAGGCACAGGACAGGCCTGCCTTCTGCCCAGACTCCTTCCTCAGAGTGGAGCACGCGCCTCTGCCCTAGTCGTCCCCTCATTTCTCCTTAGCAGCCAGGCTTCCATCTCTCCGCGCAGGGAGCGGGTGACACTTGTCTTGCCACCGGCCTGCTGTTCGTGCCACTGCAGGCTATCCTGCTTCCCGAGCGTTTCCCGACCCCACGGCCAACGGCTCCTTCTCTTCTTCGGGGCCGTGTGCTGCGCCTTCCCCACACTTGGCTTCTCTCTCAGGCAGAGGGGATGCTAGGGCAGAGAGTATTTCGCTCCATGCGGGTATCTTGCACCGTGCTTCGGAACTAGCTCAGGCAAGCAGCAGCAGCATCCCCAAACCCAACTCTGATTTCCCAAGGAACGGTGAGCTTTCCCAGGGAAGATGCCTAGGCAAAGAGGTTGTTGCTGTATTTGGGTTTCTCCCACCGCGAGACTGGGCTCAGGCAAGCAGCAGCAGCCCGCAGAACATTTCTCAGCGAATGTGTGCTTTCGCAGAGGCTTTGGCTTGGAGCGAACAGCACTTCGCTGCTGCTTCCACAGCAAGGCTTCAGTCGCGTCAGGGAAGACGAGCTGCAGGAGAGCTGATGCCTCTTCTGCCTTGCATTCCCGGGCTCCAAGTTCACGCCCGGGCTTCACCTTGCTATGCCGAACTAAGCAGACACAGTCACAACCCTGCAGCAGCGTGCGTGTCCTAGCATGGCCCTCTATGCCTATTACCATCTCCTGGGGTAGGTAAGGCTTTGCCTTTTACTCTGGTGCTCAGGCAGACTCGGGGTCTCGGCCAGTGCCTTCAACACAGGAGAGAAGTGGCGACAGGATCACTGCACACGGCCCGTGCACTGGGATGGGGAACTGTGGGTCACTGTCTCCACTCTTTCCCGGCAGACCCCATGCCACTCACATCGCTGCCACTTCTTGGTGGAAGACGGCATCTGACTGCCCGTTTCTCCATGGGGTTGTTTCTGTGAGTTCCGGGTATGGCACCTGGTGGCAAGCCCAAGTCTGCCCTTGGGACAGGTGCCAAGGAGATGCTGTCCCCTTGGGTCCAGAGGCACAGGACAGGCCTGCCTTCTGCCCAGACTCCTTCCTCAGAGTGGAGCACGCGCCTCTGCCCTAGTCGTCCCCTCATTTCTCCTTAGCAGCCAGGCTTCCATCTCTCCGCGCAGGGAGCGGGTGACACTTGTCTTGCCACCGGCCTGCTGTTCGTGCCACTGCAGGCTATCCTGCTTCCCGAGCGTTTCCCGACCCCAAGGCCAACGGCTCCTTCTCTTCTCCGGGGCCGTGTGCTGCGCCTTCCCCACACTTGGCTTCTCTCTCAGGCAGAGGGGATGCTAGGGCAAAGAGTATTTCGCTCCATGCGGGTATCTTGCACCGTGCTTCGGAGACTAGCTCAGGCAAGCAGCAGCAGCATCCCCAAACCCAACTCTGATTTCCCAAGGAACGGTGAGCTTTCCCATTGGAGATGCCTAGGCAAAGAGGTTGTTGCTGTATTTGGGTTTCTCCCACCGCGAGACTGGGCTCAGGCAAGCAGCAGCAGCCCGCAGAACATTTCTCAGCGAATGCTGTGCTTTCGCAGAGGCTTTGGCTTGGAGCGAACAGCACTTTGCTGCTGCTTCCTCAGCAAGGCTTCAGTCGCGTCAGGGAAGACGAGCTGCAGGAGAGCTGGTGCCTCTTGGGCCTTGCTTTCCCGGGCTCCAAGTTCACGCACGGGCTTCACCTTGCTATGCCGAACTAAGCAGACACAGTCACAACCCTGCAGCAGCGTGCGTGTCCTAGCATGGCCCTCTATGCCTATTACCATCTCCTGGGGTAGGTAAGGCTTTGCCTTTTACTCTGGTGCTCAGGCAGACTCGGGGTCTCGGCCAGTGCCTTCAACACAGGAGAGAAGTGGCGACAGGATCACTGCACACGGCCCGTGCACTGGGATAGGGAACTGTGGGTCACTGTCTCCACTCTTTCCCGGCAGACCCCATGCCACTCACATCGCTGCCACATCTTGGTGGAAGACGGCATCTGACTGCCCGTTTCTCCATGGGGTTGTTTCTGTGAGTTCCGGGTATGGCACCTGGTGGCAAGCCCAAGTCTGCCCTTGGGACAGGTGGCCAAGGAGATGCTGTCCCCTTGGGTCCAGAGGCACAGGACAGGCCTGCCTTCTGCCCAGACTCCTTCCTCCGAGTGGAGCACGCGCCTCTGCCCTAGTCGTCCCCTCATTTCTCCTTAGCAGCCAGGCTTCCATCTCTCCGCGCAGGGAGCGGGTGACACTTGTCTTGCCACCGGCCTGCTGTTCGTGCCACTGAAGGCTATCCTGCTTCCCGAGCGTTTCCCGACCCCACGGCCAACGGCTCCTTCTCTTCTTCGGGGCCGTGGGCTGCGCCTTCCCCACACTTGGCTTCTCTCTCAGGCAGAGGGGATGCTAGGGCAAAGAGTATTTCGCTCCATGCGGGTATCTTGCACCTTTCTTCGGAGACTAGCTCAGGCAAGCAGCAGCAGCATCCCCAAACCCAACTCTGATTTCCCAAGGAACGGTGAGCTTTCCCAGGGAAGATGCCTAGGCAAAGAGGTTGTTGCTGTATACGGGTTTCTCCCACTGCGAAACTGGGCTCAGGCAAGCAGCAGCAGCCCGCAGAACATTTCTCAGCAAATGCTGTGCTTTCGCAGAGGCTTTGGCTTGGAGCGAACAGCACTTTGCTGCTGCTTCCTCAGCAAGGCTTCAGTCGCGTCAGGGAAGACGAGCTGCAGGAGAGCTGATGCCTCTTGGGCCTTGCTTTCCCGGGCTCCAAGATCACGCCCGGGCTTCAACTTGCTTTGCCGAACTAAGCAGACACAGTCACAACCCTGCAGGAGCGTGCGTGTCCTAGCATGGCCCTCTATGCCTATTACCATCTCCTGGGGTAGGTAAGGCTTTGCCTTTTACTCTGGTGCTCAGGCAGACTCGGGGTCTCGGCCAGTGCCTTCAACACAGGAGAGAAGTGGCGACAGGATCATTGCACACGGCCCGTACACTGGGATGAGGAACTGTGGGTCACTGTCTCCACTCTTTCCCGCACACCCCTTGCCACTCACATCGCTGCCACATCAGGGTGGAAGACGACATCTGACTGCCCGTTTCTCCATGGGGTTGTTTCTGTGAGTTCCGGGTATGGCACCTGGTGGCAAGCCCAAGTCTGCCCTTGGGACAGGTGGCCAAGGAGATGCTGTCCCCTTGGGTCCAGAGGCACAGGACAGGCCTGCCTTCTGCCCAGACTCCTTCCTGAGAGTGGAGCACGCGCCTCTGCCCTATTCGTCCCCTCATTTCTCCTTAGCATCCAGGCTTCCATCTCTCCGCGCAGGGAGCGGGTGACACTTGTCTTGCCACCGGCCTGCTGTTCGTGCCACTGCAGGCTATCCTGCTTCCCGAGCGTTTCCCGACCCCACGGCCAACGGCTCCTTCTCTTCTTCGGGGCCGTGGGCTGCGCCTTCCCCACACTTGGCTTCTCTCTCAGGCAGAGGGGATGCTAGGGCAAAGAGTATTTCGCTCCATGCGGGTATCTTGCACCGTGCTTCGGAGACTAGCTCAGGCAAGCAGCAGCAGCTTCCCCAAACCCAACTCTGATTTCCCAAGGAACGGTGAGCTTTCCCAGGGGAGATGCCTAGGCAAAGAGGTTGTTGCTGTATACGGGTTTCTCCCACCGCGAAACTGGGCTCAGGCAAGCAGCAGCAGCCCGCAGAACATTTCTCAGCGAATGCTGTGCTTTCGCAGACGCTTTGGCTTGGAGCGAACAGCACTTTGCTGCTGCTTCCTCAGCAAGGCTTCAGTCGCGTCAGGGAAGAGGAGCTGCAGGAGAGCTGATGCCTCTTGGGCCTTGCTTTCCCGGGCTCCAAGTTCACGCCCGGGCTTCACCTTGCTATGCCGAACTAAGCAGACACAGTCACAAACCTGCAGCAGCGTGCGTGTCCTAGCATGGCCCTCTATGCCTATTACCATCTCCTGGGGTAGGTAAGGCTTTGCCTTTTACTCTGGTGCTCAGGCAGACTCGGGGTCTCGGCCAGTGCCTTCAACACAGGAGAGAAGTGGCGACAGGATCACTGCACACGGCTCGTGCACTGGGATGGGGAACTGTGGGTCACTGTCTCCACTCTTTCCCGGCAGACCCCCTGCCACTCACATCGCTGCCACATCTTGGAGGAAGACGGCATCTGACTGCCCGTTTCTCCATGGGGTTGTTTCTGTGAGTTCCGGGTATGGCACCTGGTGGCAAGCCCAAGTCTGCCCTTGGGACAGGTGGCCAAGGAGATGCTGTCCCCTTGGGTCCAGAGGCACAGGACAGGCCTGCCTTCTGCCCAGACTCCTTCCTCAGAGTGGAGCACGCGCCTCTGCCCTAGTCGTCCCCTCATTTCTCCTTAGCAGCCAGGCTTCCATCTCTCCGCGCAGGGAGCGGGTGACACTTGTCTTGCCACCGGCCTGCTGTTCGTGCCACTGCAGGCTATCCTGCTTCCCGAGCGTTTCCCGACCCCACGGCCAACGGCTCCTTCTCTTCTTCGGGGCCGTGGGCTGCGCCTTCCCCACACTTGGCTTCTCTCTCAGGCAGAGGGGATGCTAGGGCAAAGAGTATTTCGCTCCATGCGGGTATCTTGCACCGTGCTTCGGAGACTAGCTCAGGCAAGCAGCAGCAGCATCCCCAAACCCAACTCTGATTTCCCAAGGAACGGTGAGCTTTCCCAGGGAAGATGCCTAGGCAAAGAGGTTGTTGCTGTATACGGGTTTCTCCCACCACGAAACTGGGCTCAGGCAAGCAGCAGCAGCCCGCAGAACATTTCTCAGCGAATGCTGTGCTTTCGCAGAGGCTTTGGCTTGGAGCGAACAGCACTTTGCTGCTGCTTCCACAGCAAGGCTTCAGTCGCGTCAGGGAAGAGGAGCTGCAGGAGAGCTGGTGCCTCTTGGGCCTTGCTTTCCCGGGCTCCAAGTTCACGCCCGGGCTTCACCTTGCTATGCCGAACTAAGCAGACACAGTCACAACCCTGCAGGAGCGTGCGTGTCCTAGCATGGCCCTCTATGCCTATTACCATCTCCTGGGGTAGGTAAGGCTTTGCCTTTTACTCTGGTGCTCAGGCAGACTCGGGGTCTCGGCCAGTGCCTTCAACACAGGAGAGAAGTGGCGACAGGATCACTGCACACGGCTCGTGCACTGGGATGGGGAACTGTGGGTCACTGTCTCCACTCTTTCCCGGCAGACCCCCTGCCACTCACATCGCTGCCACATCTTGGAGGAACACGGCATCTGACTGCCCGTTTCTCCATGGGGTTGTTTCTGTGAGTTCCGGGTATGGCACCTGGTGGCAAGCCCAAGTCTGCCCTTGGGACAGGTGGCCAAGGAGATGCTGTCCCCTTGGGTCCAGAGGCACAGGACAGGCCTGCCTTCTGCCCAGACTCCTTCCTCAGAGTGTAGCACGCGACTCTGCCCTAGTCGTCCCCTCATTTCTCCTTAGCAGCCAGGCTTCCATCTCTCCGCGCAGGGAGCGGGTGACACTTGTCTTGCCACCGGCCTGCTGTTCGTGCCACTGCAGGCTATCCTGCTTCCCGAGCGTTTCCCGACTCCACGGCCAACGGCTCCTTCTCTTCTCCGGGGCCGTGTGCTGCGCCTTCCCCACACTTGGCTTCTCTCTCAGGCAGAGGGGATGCTAGGGCAAAGAGTATTTCGCTCCATGCGGGTATCTTGCACCGTGCTTCGGAGACTAGCTCAGGCAAGCAGCAGCAGCATCCCCAAACCCAACTCTGATTTCCCAAGGAACGGTGAGCTTTCCCAGGGAAGATGCCTAGGCAAAGAGGTTGTTGCTGTATTTGGGTTTCTCCCACCGCGAGACTGGGCTCAGGCAAGCAGCAGCAGCCCGCAGAACATTTCTCAGCGAATGCTGTGCTTTCGCAGAGGCTTTGGCTTGGAGCGAACAGCACTTTGCTGCTGCTTCCTCAGCAAGGCTTCAGTCGCGTCAGGGAAGACGAGCTGCAGGAGAGCTGCTGCCTCTTGGGCCTTGCTTTCCCGGTCTCCAAGTTCACGCCCGGGCTTCACCTTGCTATACCGAACTAAGCAGACACAGTCACAACCCTGCAGCAGCGTGCGTGTCCTAGCATGGCCCTCTATGCCTATTACCATCTCCTGGGGTGTGTAAGGCTTTGCCTTTTACTCTGGTGCTCAGGCAGACTCGGGGTCTCGGCCAGTGCCTTCAACACAGGAGAGAAGTGGCGACAGGATCACTGCACACGGCCCGTGCACTGGGATGGGGAACTGTGGGTCACTGTCTCCACTCTTTCCCGGCAGACCGCATGCCACTCACATCGCTGCCACATCTTGGTGGAAGACGGCATCTGACTGCCCGTTTCTCCATGGGGTTGTTTCTGTGAGTTCCGGGTATGGCACCTGGTGGCAAGCCCAAGTCTGCCCTTGGGACAGGTGGCCAAGGAGATGCTGTCCCCTTGGGTCCAGAGGCACAGGACAGGCCTGCCTTCTGCCCAGACTCCTTCCTCAGAGTGGAGCACGCGCCTCTGCCCTAGTCGTCCCCTCATTTCTCCTTAGCAGCCAGGCTTCCATCTCTCCGCGCAGGGAGCGGGTGACACTTGTCTTGCCACCGGCCTGCTGTTCGTGCCACTGCAGGCTATCCTGCTTCCCGAGCGTTTCCCGACCCCACGGCCAACGGCTCCTTCTCTTCTTCGGGGCCGTGGGCTGCGCCTTCCCCACACTTGGCTTCTCTCTCAGGCAGAGGGGATGCTAGGGCAAAGAGTATTTCGCTCCATGCGGGTATCTTGCACCGTGCTTCGGAGACTAGCTCAGGCAAGCAGCAGCAGCATCCCCAAACCCAACTCTGATTTCCCAAGGAACGGTGAGCTTTCCCAGGGAAGATGCCTAGGCAAAGAGGTTGTTGCTGTATACGGGTTTCTCCCACCGCGAAACTGGGCTCAGGCAAGCAGCAGCAGCCCGCAGAACATTTCTCAGCGAATGCTGTGCTTTCGCAGAGGCTTTGGCTTGGAGCGAACAGCACTTTGCTGCTGCTTCCACAGCAAGGCTTCAGTCGCGTCAGGGAAGAGGAGCTGCAGGAGAGCTGGTGCCTCTTGGGCCTTGCTTTCCCGGGCTCCAAGTTCACGCCCGGGCTTCAACTTGCTATGCCGAACTAAGCAGACACAGTCACAACCCTGCAGGAGCGTGCGTGTCCTAGCATGGCCCTCTATGCCTATTACCATCTCCTGGGGTAGGTAAGGCTTTGCCTTTTACTCTGGTGCTCAGGCAGACTCGGGGTCTCGGCCAGTGCCTTCAACACAGGAGAGAAGTGGCGACAGGATCACTGCACACGGCTCGTGCACTGGGATGGGGAACTGTGGGTCACTGTCTCCACTCTTTCCCGGCAGACCCCCTGCCACTCACATCGCTGCCACATCTTGGAGGAAGACGGCATCTGACTGCCCGTTTCTCCATGGGGTTGTTTCTGTGAGTTCCGGGTATGGCACCTGGTGGCAAGCCCAAGTCTGCCCTTGGGACAGGTGGCCAAGGAGATGCTGTCCCCTTGGGTCCAGAGGCACAGGACAGGCCTGCCTTCTGCCCAGACTCCTTCCTCAGAGTGTAGCACGCGACTCTGCCCTAGTCGTCCCCTCATTTCTCCTTAGCAGCCAGGCTTCCATCTCTCCGCGCAGGGAGCGGGTGACACTTGTCTTGCCACCGGCCTGCTGTTCGTGCCACTGCAGGCTATCCTGCTTCCCGAGCGTTTCCCGACTCCACGGCCAACGGCTCCTTCTCTTCTCCGGGGCCGTGTGCTGCGCCTTCCCCACACTTGGCTTCTCTCTCAGGCAGAGGGGATGCTAGGGCAAAGAGTATTTCGCTCCATGCGGGTATCTTGCACCGTGCTTCGGAGACTAGCTCAGGCAAGCAGCAGCAGCATCCCCAAACCCAACTCTGATTTCCCAAGGAACGGTGAGCTTTCCCAGGGAAGATGCCTAGGCAAAGAGGTTGTTGCTGTATTTGGGTTTCTCCCACCGCGAGACTGGGCTCAGGCAAGCAGCAGCAGCCCGCAGAACATTTCTCAGCGAATGCTGTGCTTTCGCAGAGGCTTTGGCTTGGAGCGAACAGCACTTTGCTGCTGCTTCCTCAGCAAGGCTTCAGTCGCGTCAGGGAAGACGAGCTGCAGGAGAGCTGCTGCCTCTTGGGCCTTGCTTTCCCGGTCTCCAAGTTCACGCCCGGGCTTCACCTTGCTATACCGAACTAAGCAGACACAGTCACAACCCTGCAGCAGCGTGCGTGTCCTAGCATGGCCCTCTATGCCTATTACCATCTCCTGGGGTGTGTATGGCTTTGCCTTTTACTCTGGTGCTCAGGCAGACTCGGGGTCTCGGCCAGTGCCTTCAACACAGGAGAGAAGTGGCGACAGGATCACTGCACACGGCCCGTGCACTGGGATGGGGAACTGTGGGTCACTGTCTCCACTCTTTCCCGGCAGACCGCATGCCACTCACATCGCTGCCACATCTTGGTGGAAGACGGCATCTGACTGCCCGTTTCTCCATGGGGTTGTTTCTGTGAGTTCCGGGTATGGCACCTGGTGGCAAGCCCAAGTCTGCCCTTGGGACAGGTGGCCAAGGAGATGCTGTCCCCTTGGGTCCAGAGGCACAGGACAGGCCTGCCTTCTGCCCAGACTCCTTCCTCAGAGTGGAGCACGCGCCTCTGCCCTAGTCGTCCCCTCATTTCTCCTAAGCAGCCAGGCTTCCATCTCTCCGCGCAGGGAGCGGGTGACACTTGTCTTGCCACCGGCCTGCTGTTCGTGCCACTGCAGGCTATCCTGCTTCCCGAGCGTTTCCGGACCCAACGGCCAACGGCTCCTTCTCTTCTTCGGGGCCGTGGGCTGCGCCTTCCCCACACTTGGCTTCTCTCTCAGGCAGAGGGGATGCTAGGGCAAAGAGTATTTCGCTCCATGCGGGTATCTTGCACCGTGCTTCGGAGACTAGCTCAGGCAAGCAGCAGCAGCATCCCCAAACCCAACTCTGATTTCCCAAGGAACGGTGAGCTTTCCCAGGGAAGATGCCTAGGCAAAGAGGTTGTTGCTTTATTTGGGTTTCTCCCACCGCGAGACACGGCTCAGGCAAGCAGCAGCAGCCCGCAGAACATTTCTCAGCGAATGCTGTGCTTTCGCAGAGGCTTTGGCTTGGAGCGAACAGCACTTTGCTGCTGCTTCCTCAGCAAGGCTTCAGTCGCGTCAGGGAAGACGAGCTGCAGGAGAGCTGGTGCCTCTTGGGCCTTGCTTTCCCGGTCTCCAAGTTCACGCCCGGGCTTCACCTTGCTATGCCGAACTAAGCAGACACAGTCACAACCCTGCAGCAGCGTGCGTGTCCTAGCATGGCCCTCTATGCCTATTACCATCTCCTGGGGTAGGTAAGGCTTTTCCTTTTACTAAGGTGCTCAGGCAGACTCGGGGTCTCGGCCAGTGCCTTCAATGCAGGAGAGAAGTGGCGACAGGATCACTGCACACGGCCCGTGCACTGGGATGGGGAACTGTGGGTCACTGTCTCCACTCTTTCCCGGCAGACCCCCTGCCACTCACATCGCTGCCACATCTTGGTGGAAGACGGCATCTGACTGCCCGTTTCTCCATGGGGTTGTTTCTGTGAGTTCCGGGTATGGCACCTGGTGGCAAGCCCAAGTCTGCCCTTGGGACAGGTGGCCAAGGAGATGCTGTCCCCTTGGGTCCAGAGGCACAGGACAGGCCTGCCTTCTGCCCAGACTCCTTCCTCAGAGTGGAGCACGCGCCTCTGCCCTAGTCGTCCCCTCATTTCTCCTTAGCAGCCAGGCTTCCATCTCTCCGCGCAGGGAGCGGGTGACACTTGTCTTGCCACCGGCCTGCTGTTCGTGCCACTGCAGGCTATCCTGCTTCCCGAGCGTTTCCCGACCCCACGGCCAACGGCTCCTTCTCTTCTTCGGGGCCGTGTGCTGCGCCTTCCCCACACTTGGCTTCTCTCTCAGGCAGAGGGGATGCTAGGGCAAAGAGTATTTCGCTCCATGCGGGTATCTTGCACCGTGCTTCGGAGACTAGCTCAGGCAAGCAGCAGCAGCATCCCCAAACCCAACTCTGATTTCCCAAGGAACGGTGAGCTTTCCCAGGGAAGATGCCTAGGCAAAGAGGTTGTTGCTGTATTTGGGTTTCTCCCACCTCGAGACTGGGCTCAGGCAAGCAGCAGCAGCCCGCAGAACATTTCTCAGCGAATGTGTGCTTTCGCAGAGGCTTTGGCTTCGAGCGAACAGCACTTTGCTGCTGCTTCCTCAGCAAGGCTTCAGTCGCGTCAGGGAAGACGAGCTGCAGGAGAGCTGGTGCCTCTTGGGCCTTGCTTTCCCGGGCTCCAAGTTCACGCCCGGGCTTCACCTTGCTATGCCGAACTAAGCAGACACAGTCACAACCCTGCAGCAGCGTGCGTGTCCTAGCATGGCCCTCTATGCCTATTACCATCTCCTGGGGTGTGTAAGGCTTTGCCTTTTACTCTGGTGCTCAGGCAGACTCGGGGTCTCGGCCTGTGCCTTCAACACAGGAGAGAAGTGGCGACAGGATCCCTGCACATGGCCCGTGCAATGGGATGGGGAACTGTGGGTCACTGTCTCCACTCTTTCCCGGCACACCCCCTGCCACTCACATCGCTGCCATATCTTGGTGGAAGACGGCATCTGATTGCCCGTTTCTCCATGGGGTTGTTTCTGTGAGTTCCGGGTATGGCACCTGGTGGCAAGCCCAAGTCTGCCCTTGGGACAGGTGGCCAAGGAGATGCTGTCCCCTTGGGTCCAGAGGCACAGGACAGGCCTGCCTTCTGCCCAGACTCCTTCCTCAGAGTGGAGCACGCGCCTCTGCCCTAGTCGTCCCCTCATTTCTCCTTAGCAGCCAGGCTTCCATCTCTCCGCGCAGGGAGCGGGTGACACTTGTCTTGCCACCGGCCTGCTGTTCGTGCCACTGCAGGCTATCCTGCTTCCCGAGCGTTTCCCGACCCCACGGCCAACGGCTCCTTCTCTTCTTCGGGGCCGTGGGCTGCGCCTTCCCCACACTTGGCTTCTCTCTCAGGCAGAGGGGATGCTAGGGCAAAGAGTATTTCGCTCCATGCGGGTATCTTGCACCGTGCTTCGGAGACTAGCTCAGGCAAGCAGCAGCAGCATCCCCAAACCCAACTCTGATTTCCCAAGGAACGGTGAGCTTTCCCAGGGAAGATGCCTAGGCAAAGAGGTTGTTGCTTTATTTGGGTTTCTCCCACCGCGAGACACGGCTCAGGCAAGCAGCAGCAGCCCGCAGAACATTTCTCAGCGAATGCTGTGCTTTCCAGAGGCTTTGGCTTGGAGCGAACAGCACTTCGCTGCTGCTTCCTCAGCAAGGCTTCAGTCGCGTCAGGGAAGACGAGCTGCAGGAGAGCTGATGCCTCTTGGGCCTTGCTTTCCCGGGCTCCAAGATCACGCCCGGGATTCAACTTGCTTTGCCGAACTAAGCAGACACAGTCACAACCCTGCAGGAGCGTGCGTGTCCTAGCATGGCCTTCTATGCCTATTACCATCTCCTGGGGTAGGTAAGGCTTTGCTTTTTACTCTGGTGCTCAGGCAGACTCGGGGGCTCGGCCAGTGCCTTCAACACAGGAGAGAAGTGGCGACAGGATCACTGCACACGGCCCGTACACTGGGATGAGGAACTGTGGGTCACTGTCTCCACTCTTTCCCGGCACACCCCTTGCCACTCACATCGCTGCCACATCTTGGTGGAAGACGACATCTGACTGCCCGTTTCTCCATGGGGTTGTTTCTGTGAGTTCCGGGTATGGCACCTGGTGGCAAGCCCAAGTCTGCCCTTGGGACAGGTGGCCAAGGAGATGCTGGCCCCTTGGGTCCAGAGGCACAGGACAGGCCTGCCTTCTGCCCAGACTCCTTCCTGAGGGTGGAGCACGCGCCTCTGCCCTAGTCGTCCCCTCATTTCTCCTTAGCAGCCAGGCTTCCATCTCTCCGCGCAGGGAGCGGGTGACACTTGTCTTGCCACCGGCCTGCTGTTCGTGCCACTGCAGGCTATCCTGCTTCCCGAGCGTTTCCCGACCCCACAGCCAACGGCTCCTTCTCTTCTCCGGGGCCGTGTGCTGCGCCTTTCCCACACATGGCTTCTGTCTCAGGCAGAGGGGATGCTAGGGCAAAGAGTATTTCGCTCCATGCGGGTATCTTGCACCGTGCTTCGGAGACTAGCTCAGGCAAGCAGCAGCAGCATCCCCAAACCCAACTCTGATTTCCCAAGGAATGGTGAGCTTTCCCAGGGGAGATGCCTAGGCAAAGAGGTTGTTGCTGTATACGGGTTTCTCCCACCGCGAAACTGGGCTCAGGCAAGCAGCAGCAGCCCGCAGAACATTTCTCAGCGAATGCTGTGCTTTCGCAGAGGCTTTGGCTTGGAGCGAACAGCACTTTGCTGCTGCTTCCTCAGCAAGGCTTCATTCGCGTCAGGGAAGACGAGCTGCAGGAGAGCTGGTGCGTCTTGGGCCTTGCTTTCCCGGGCTCCAAGTTCACGCATGGGCTTCAACTTGCTATGCCGAACTAAGCAGACACAGTCACAACCCTACAGCAGCGTGCGTGTCCTAGCATGGCCCTCTATGCCTATTACCATCTCCCTGGGTAGGTAAGGCTTTGCCTTTTACTCTGGTGCTCAGGCAGACTCGGGGTCTCGGCCAGTGCCTTCAACACAGGAGAGAAGTGGCGACAGGATCACTGCACACGGCCCGTGCACTGGGATGGGGAACAGTGGGTCACTGTCTCCACTCTTTCCCGGCACACCCCCTGCCACTCACATCGCTGCCACATCTTGGTGGAAGACGGCATCTGACTGCCCGTTTCTCCATGGGGTTGTTTCTGTGAGTTCCGGGTATGGCACCTGGTGGCAAGCCCAAGTCTGCCCTTGGGACAGGTGGCCAAGGAGATGCTGGCCCCTTGGGTCCAGAGGCACAGGACAGGCCTGCCTTCTGCCCAGACTCCTTCCTCAGAGTGGAGCACGCGCCTCTGCCCTAGTCGTCCCCTCATTTCTCCTTAGCAGCCTGGCTTCCATCTCTCCGCGCAGGGAGCGGGTGACACTTGTCTTGCCACCGGCCTGCTGTTCGTGCCACTGCAGGCTATCCTGCTTCCCGAGCGTTTCCCGACCCAACGGCCAACGGCTCCTTCTCTTCTTCGGGGCCGTGTGCTGCGCCTTCCCCACACTTGGCTTCTCTCTCAGTCAGAGGGGATGCTAGGGCAAAGAGTATTTCGCTCCATGCGGGTATCTTGCACCGTGCTTCGGAGACTAGCTCAGGCAAGCAGCAGCAGCATCCCCAAACCCAACTCTGATTTCTCAAGGAACGGTGAGCTTTCCCAGGGAAGATGCCTAGGCAAAGAGGTTGTTGCTGTATTTGGGTTTCTCCCACCGCGATACTGGGCTCAGGCAAGCAGCAGCAGCCCGCAGAACATTTCTCAGCGAATGTGTGCTTTCGCAGAGGCTTTGGATTGGAGCGAACAGCACTTCGCTGCTGTTTCCACAGCAAGGCTTCAGTCGCGTCAGGGAAGATGAGCTGCAGGAGAGCTGATGCCTCTTGGGCCTTGCTTTCCCGGGCTCCAAGTTCACGCCCGGGCTTCACCTTGCTATGCCGAACTAAGCAGACACAGTCACAACCCTGCAGCAGCGTGCGTGTCCTAGCATGGCCCTCTATGCCTATTACCATCTCCTGGGGTAGGTAAGGCTTTGCCTTTTACTAAGGTGCTCAGGCAGACTCGGGGTCTCGGCCAGTGCCTTCAACGCAGGAGAGAAGTGGCGACAGGATCACTGCACACGGCCCGTGCACTGGGATGGGGAACTGTGGGTCACTGTCTCCACTCTTTCCCGGCAGACCCCCTGCCACTCACATCGCTGCCACATCTTGGTGGAAGACGGCATCTGACTGCCCGTTTCTCCATGAAGTTGTTTCTGTGAGTTCCGGGTATGGCACCTGGTGGCAAGCCCAAGTCTGCCCTTGGGACAGGTGGCCAAGGAGATGCTGTCCCCTTGGGTCCAGAGGCACAGGACAGGCCTGCCTTCTGCCCAGACTCCTTCCTGAGGATGGAGCACGCGCCTCTGCCCTAGTCGTCCCCTCATTTCTCCTTAGCAGCCAGGCTTCCATCTCTCCGCGCAGGGAGCGGGTGACACTTGTCTTGCCACCGGCCTGCTGTTCGTGCCACTGCAGGCTATCCTGCTTCCCGGGCGTTTCCCGACCCCACGGCCAACGGCTCCTTCTCTTCTTCGGGGCCGTGTGCTGCGCCTTCCCCACACTTGGCTTCTCTCTCAGGCAGAGGGGATGCTAGGGCAAAGAGTATTTCGCTCCATGCAGGTATCTTGCACCGTGCTTCAGAGACTAGCTCAGGCAAGCAGCAGCAGCATCCCCAAACCCAACTCTGATTTCCCAAGGAACGGTGAGCTTTCCCAGGGAAGATGCCTAGGCAAAGAGGTTGTTGCTTTATTTGGGTTTCTCCCACCGCGAGAAATGGCTCAGGCAAGCAGCAGCAGCCCGCAGAACATTTCTCAGCGAATGCTGTGCTTTCGCAGAGGCTTTGGCTTGGAGCGAACAGCACTTCGCTGCTGCTTCCTCAGCAAGGCTTCAGTCGCGTCAGGGAAGACGAGCTGCAGGAGAGCTGATGCCTCTTGGGCCTTGCTTTCCCGGGCTCCAAGATCACGCCCGGGCTTCAACTTGCTTTGCCGAACTAAGCAGACACAGTCACAACCCTGCAGGATCGTGCGTGTCCTAGCATGGCCCTCTATGCCTATTACCATCTCCCTGGGTAGGTAAGGCTTTGCCTTTTACTCTGGTGCTCAGGCAGACTCGGGGTCTCGGCCAGTGCCTTCAACACAGGAGAGAAGTGGCGACAGGATCACTGCACACGGCCCGTACACTGGGATGAGGAACTGTGGGTCACTGTCTCCACTCTTTCCCGGCACACCCCTTGCCACTCACATCGCTGCCACATCTTGGTGGAAGACGGCATCTGACTGCCCGTTTCTCCATGGGGTTGTTTCTGTGAGTTCCGGGTATGGCACCTGGTGGCAAGCCCAAGTCTGCCCTTGGGACAGGTGGCCAAGGAGATGCTGACCCCTTGGGTCCAGAGGCACAGGACAGGCCTGCCTTCTGCCCAGAGTCCTTCCTGAGAGTGGAGCACGCGCCTCTGCCCTAGTCGTCCCCTCATTTCTCCTTAGCAGCCAGGCTTCCATCTCTCCGCGCAGGGAGCGGGTGACACTTGTCTTGCCACCGGCCTGCTGTTCGTGCCACTGCAGGCTATCCTGCTTCCCGAGCGTTTCCCGACCCCACAGCCAACGGCTCCTTCTCTTCTCCGGGGCCGTGTGCTGCGCCTTCCCCACACTTGGCTTCTCTCTCAGGCAGAGGGGATGCTAGGGCAAAGAGTATTTCGCTCCATGCGGGTATCTTGCACCGTGCTTCGGACACTAGCTCAGGCAAGCAGCAGCAGCATCCCCAAACCCAACTCTGATTTCCCTAGGAATGGTGAGCTTTCCCAGGGGAGATGCCTAGGCAAAGAGGTTGTTGCTGTATACGGGTTTCTCCCACCGCGAAACTGGGCTCAGGCAAGCAGCAGCAGCCCGCAGAACATTTCTCAGCGAATGCTGTGCTTTCGCAGAGGCTTTGGCTTGGAGCGAACAGCACTTTGCTGCTGCTTCCTCAGCAAGGCTTCAGTCGCGTCAGGGAAGACGAGCTGCAGGAGAGCTGATGCCTCTTGGGCCTTGCTTTCCCGGGCTCCAAGTTCACGCCCGGGCTTCACCTTGCTATGCCGAACTAAGCAGACACAGTCACAACCCTGCAGCAGCGTGCGTGTCCTAGCATGGCCCTCTATGCCTATTACCATCTCCTGAGGTAGGTAAGGCTTTGCCTTTTACTCTGGTGCTCAGGCAGACTCGGGGTCTCGGCCAGTGCCTTCAACACAGGAGAGAAGTGGCGACAGGATCACTGCACACGGCCCGTGCACTGGGATGGGGAACTGTGGGTCACTGTCTCCACTCTTTCCCGGCACACCCCCTGCCACTCACATCGCTGCCACATCTTGGTGGAAGACGGCATCTGACTGCCCGTTTCTCCATGGGGTTGTTTCTGTGAGTTCCGGGTATGGCACCTGGTGGCAAGCCCAAGTCTGCCCTTGGGACAGGTGGCCAAGGAGATGCTGTCCCCTTGGGTCCAGAGGCACAGGACAGGCCTGCCTTCTGCCCAGACTCCTTCCTCAGAGTGGAGCACGCGCCTCTGCCTTAGTCGTCCCCTCATTTCTCCTTAGCAGCCAGGCTTCCATCTCTCCGCGCAGGGAGCGGGTGACACTTGTCTTGCCACCGGCCTGCTGTTCGTGCCACTGCAGGCTATCCTGCTTCCCGAGCGTTTCCCCACCCCACAGCCAACGGCTCTTTCTCTTCTTCGGGGCATGTGCTGCGCCTTCCCCACACTTGGCTTCTCTCTCAGGCAGAGGGGATGCTAGGGCAAAGAGTATTTAGCTCCATGCGGGTATCTTGCACCGTGCTTCGGAGACTAGCTCAGGCAAGCAGCAGCAGCATCCCCAAACCCAACTCTGATTTCCCAAGGAACGGTGAGCTTTCCAGGGGAGATGCCTAGGCAAAGAGGTTGTTGCTGTATACGGGTTTCTCCCACCGCGAAACTGGGCTCAGGCAAGCAGCAGCAGCCCGCAGAACATTTCTCAGCGAATGCTGTGCTTTCGCAGAGGCTTGGCTTGGAGGGAACAGCACTTTGCTGCTGCTTCCTCAGCAAGGCTTCAGTCGCGTCAGGGAAGACGAGCTGCAGGAGAGCTGGTGCCTCTTGGGCCTTGCTTTCCCGGGCTCCAAGTTCACGCCCGGGCTTCACCTTGCTATGCCGAACTAAGCAGACACAGTCACAACCCTGCAGCAGCGTGCGTGTCCTAGCATGGCCCTCTATGCCTATTACCATCTCCTGGGGTAGGTAAGGCTTTGCCTTTTACTCTGGTGTTCAGGCAGACTCGGGGTCTCGGCCAGTGCCTTCAACACAGGAGAGAAGTGGCGACAGGATCACTGCACACGGCCCGTGCACTGGGATGGGGAACTGTGGGTCACTGTCTCCACTCTTTCCCGGCAGACCCCCTGCCACTCACATCGCTGCCACATCTTGGTGGAAGACGGCATCTGACTGCCCGTTTCTCCATGGGGTTGTTTCTGTGAGTTCCGGGTATGGCACCTGGTGGCAAGCCCAAGTCTGCCCTTGGGACAGGTGGCCTAGGAGATGCTGTCCCCTTGGGTCCAGAGGCACAGGACAGGCCTGCCTTCTGCCCAGACTCCTTCCTCAGAGTGGAGCACGCGCCTCTGCCCTAGTCGTCCCCTCATTTCTCCTTAGCAGCCAGGCTTCCATCTCTCCGCGCAGGGAGCGGGTGACACTTGTCTTTCCACCGGCCTGCTGTTCGTGCCACTGCAGGCTATCCTGCTTCCCGAGCGTTTCCCGACCCCACAGCCAACGGCTCCTTCTCTTCTCCGGGGCCGTGTGCTGCGCCTTCCCCACACTTGGCTTCTCTCTCAGGCAGAGGGAATGCTAGGGCAAAGAGTATTTCGCTCCATGCAGGTATCTTGCACCGTGCTTCGGAGACTAGCTCAGGCAAGCAGCAGCAGCATCCCCAAACCCAACTCTGATTTCCCAAGGAACGGTGAGCTTTCCCAGGGGAGATGCCTAGGCAAAGAGGTTGTTGCTGTATACGGGTTTCTCCCACCGCGAGACTGGGCTCAGGCAAGCAGCAGCAGCCCGCAGAACATTTCTCAGCGAATGCTGTGCTTTCGCAGAGGCTTTGGCTTGGAGCGAACAGCACTTCGCTGCTACTTCCTCAGCAAGGCTTCAGTCGCGTCAGGGAAGACGAGCTGCAGGAGAGCTGATGCCTCTTGGGCCTTGCTTTCCCGGGCTCCAAGTTCACGCCCGGGCTTCACCTTGCTATGCCGAACTAAGCAGACACAGTCACAAACCTGCAGCAGCGTGCGGGTCCTAGCATGGCCCTCTATGCCTATTACCATCTCCTGGGGTAGGTAAGGCTTTGCCTTTTACTAAGGTGCTCAGGCAGACTCGGGGTCTCGGCAAGTGCCTTCAACGCAGGAGAGAAGTGGCGACAGGATCACTGCACACGGCCCGTGCACTGGGATGGGGAACTGTGGGTCACTGTCTCCACTCTTTCCCGGCAGACCCCCTGCCACTCACATCGCTGCCACATCTTGGTGGAAGACGGCATCTGACTGCCCGTTTCTCCATGGGGTTGTTTCTGTGAGTTCCGGGTATGGCACCTGGTGGCAAGCCCAAGTCTGCCCTTGGGACAGGTGGCCAAGGAGATGCTGTCCCCTTGGGTCCAGAGGCACAGGACAGGCCTGCCTTCTGCCCAGACTCCTTCCTCAGAGTGGAGCACGCGCCTCTGCCCTAGTCGTCCCCTCATTTCTCCTTAGCAGCCAGGCTTCCATCTCTCCGCGCAGGGAGCGGGTGACACTTGTCTTGCCACCGGCCTGCTGTTCGTGCCACTGCAGGCTATCCTGCTTCCCGGGCGTTTCCCGACCCCACGGCCAACGGCTCCTTCTCTTCTTCGGGGCCGTGTGCTGCGCCTTCCCCACACTTGGCTTCTCTCTCAGGCAGAGGGGATGCTAGGGCAAAGAGTATTTCGCTCCATGCAGGTATCTTGCACCGTGCTTCGGAGACTAGCTCAGGCAAGCAGCAGCAGCATCCCCAAACCCAACTCTGATTTCCCAAGGAACGGTGAGCTTTCCCAGGGAAGATGCCTAGGCAAAGAGGTTGTTGCTTTTTTTGGGTTTCTCCCACCGCGAGACACGGCTCAGGCAAGCAGCAGCAGCCCGCAGAACATTTCTCAGCGAATGCTGTGCTTTCGCAGAGGCTTTGGCTTGGAGCGAACAGCACTTCGCTGCTGCTTCCTCAGCAAGGCTTCAGTCGCGTCAGGGAAGACGAGCTGCAGGAGAGCTGATGCCTCTTGGGCCTTGCTTTCCCGGGCTCCAAGATCACGCCCGGGCTTCAACTTGCTTTGCCGAACTAAGCAGACACAGTCACAACCCTGCAGGAGCGTGCGTGTCCTAGCATGGCCCTCTATGCCTATTACCATCTCCCTGGGTAGGTAAGGCTTTGCCTTTTACTCTGGTGCTCAGGCAGACTCGGGGTCTCGGCCAGTGCCTTCAACACAGGAGAGAAGTGGCGACAGGATCACTGCACACGGCCCGTACACTGGGATGAGGAACTGTGGGTCACTGTCTCCACTCTTTCCCGGCACACCCCTTGCCACTCACATCGCTGCCACATCTTGGTGGAAGACGGCATCTGACTGCCCGTTTCTCCATGGGGTTGTTTCTGTGAGTTCCGGGTATGGCACCTGGTGGCAAGCCCAAGTCTGTTCTTGGGACAGGTGGCCAAGGAGATGCTGTCCCCTTGGGTCCAGAGGCACAGGACAGGCCTGCCTTCTGCCCAGACTCCTTCCTGAGAGTGGAGCACGCGCCTCTGCCCTATTCGTCCCCTCATTTCTCCTTAGCAGCCAGGCTTCCATCTCTCCGCGCAGGGAGCGGGTGACACTTGTCTTGCCACCGGCCTGCTGTTCGTGCCACTGCAGGCTATCCTGCTTCCCGAGCGTTTCCCGACCCCACAGCCAACGGCTCCTTCTCTTCTCCGGGGCCGTGTGCTGCGCCTTCCCCACACTTGGCTTCTCTCTCAGGCAGAGGGGATGCTAGGGCAAAGAGTATTTCGCTCCATGCGGGTATCTTGCACCGTGCTTCGGAGACTAGCTCAGGCAAGCAGCAGCAGCATCCCCAAACCCAACTCTGATTTCCCAAGGAATGGTGAGCTTTCCCAGGGGAGATGCCTAGGCAAAGAGGTTGTTGCTGTATATGGGTTTCTCCCACCGCGAGACTGGGCTCAGGCAAGCAGCAGCAGCCCGCAGAACATTTCTCAGCGAATGCTGTGCTTTCGCAGAGGCTTTGGCTTGGAGCGAACAGCACTTTGCTGCTGCTTCCTCAGCAAGGCTTCAGTCGCGTCAGGGAAGACGAGCTTCAGGAGAGCTGGTGCCTCTTGGGCCTTGCTTTTCCGGGCTCCATGTTCGCGTCCTGGGTTCACCCTCCCAGGCCAAACTAAGCAGACACAGCCACAACCCTACAGTAGCATGCGTAGCCAGGGATGGCACTCTATGCACACTACCATCTCCCAGTGTAGGCGTCGCTTGGCCTTTTACTCTGGCGCTCAGGCGGACTCGCGGACTAGGACAGTGCTTTCCCCACAGGAAAGGATAGGTGACAGGATCCCTGCAAACCGCCCGTGCACTGATTAGGTAGCTTTGGTGGACTATCCCCACTCCTTCCCCTTAAACCCCGTGCCTCCTCCAGGCTTCCACATCCTGGAGGAAGACGGCATTGACTACCTGTTATTTCAGGTAACTGTTTCTGAAAGTTCAGCGTAGGCGCCTGGTGGCTAGCGCATGTCTGCCCCAGGGACAGGTGGCCAAGGAGCTGCTGTGTCCTTGGGCCCAGAGGCTCAGGACAGGCATGCTTTCTGCAAAGACTGCTTCCTAAGAGTGGAGCACGCGCCCTGTCCTACTCATCCCCTCCTGTCTCCATAGCAGCCAGGCTTCTGTCTCTCTGCACTGGGAGAGGGTGACACTTGTATTGCCACCGGCCGCGGGGCCTGCCAGGGCCGGCTCTCTTGATTCCCAACTGTTTCCAGTCCAGAAGGTCAACGGTTCCTGCTCTTCTCCAGGGGCAGCGTGCTGTACCTCCACAGACATTCTCCTGGGGAGCGAAGTGAAAAACGTGTCCCTTTCCTTAAGGCTCTTTCCAAAGACGCAACCGCGCTTCTCTCTCAGGCAGAGGGGATGCCCAGGCATAGAGGATTTTGTTCAATGCGGGTTCATTGCACCATGCTGAGGAGACCAGCTCTGGCAAACAGGAGCATCCTTCAGTCCGGACTCTGATTTTCCAAAGAATGCTGTGCTTTCCCAGAGGAGATGCCAGGGCAAAGAGGCTTTCGCTCTAGGCGGGTTTCTCCCATCGTGCTGCGAATACTAGGCTAAGGCAAGCAGCAACAGCAGCCCGCAGAACCGACTCTGATTTCGCAGCGACTGCTAAGCTTTCGCAGATGTTTTTAGCTTGGCATGAACCGTATTTAGCTGCTCCTTCCTCAGAAAGGCTTGGGTGTTCGCTCTGTCGCAGCAGGGAAGAAGAGCCACGGGAGAGCTGGTGCCTCTTGGGAATTGCTTTTCCGGCCTCCAAGTTCACGTCCAGGTTTCACCTTGCTATGCCGAACTAAGCAGACATGGTCACAACCCTGCAGCAGCTTGCGTTTCCTAGCATGGCACTCTATGCCTATTACCATCTCCTGGGCTAGGTAAGGCTTTGCCTTTTGCTTTGGCGCTCAGGCAGACTCGGGGTCTCGGCCAGTGCCTTCAACACAGGAGAGAAGTGGCAACAGGATCACTGCACACGGCCCGTGCACTGGGATGGGGAACTGTGGGTCACTGTCTCCACTCTTTCCCGGCACACCCCCTGCCACTCACATCGCTGCCACATCTAGGTGGAAGACGGCATCTGACTGCCCGTTTCTCCATGGGGTTGTTTCTGTGAGTTCAGGGTATGGCACCTGGTGGCAAGCCCAAGTCTGCCCTTGGGACAGGTGGCCAAGGAGATGCTGTCCCCTTGGGTCCAGAGGCACAGGACAGGCCTGCCTTCTGCCCAGACTCCTTCCTCAGAGTGGAGCACGCGCCTCTGCCCTAGTCGTCCCCTCATTTCTCCTTAGCAGCCAGGATTCCATCTCTCCGCGAGGGAGCGGGTGACACTTGTCTTGCCACCGGCCTGCTGTTCGTGCCACTGCAGGCTATCCTGCTTCCCGAGCGTTTCCCCACCCCACAGCCAACGGCTCTTTCTCTTCTCCGGGGCCATGTGCTGCGCCTTCCCCACACTTGGCTTCTCTCTCAGGCAGAGGGGATGCTAGGGCAAAGAGTATTTCGCTCCATGCGGGTATCTTGCACCGTGCTTCGGAGACTAGCTCAGGCAAGCAGCAGCAGCATCCCCAAACCCAACTCTGATTTCCCAAGGAACGGTGAGCTTTCCCAGGGGAGATGCCTAGGCAAAGAGGTTGTTGCTGTGTACGGGTTTCTCCCACCGCGAGACTGGGCTCAGGCAAGCAGCAGCAGCCTGCAGAACATTTCTCAGTGAATGCTGTGCTTTCGCAGAGGCTTTGGCTTGGAGCGAACAGCACTTTGCTGCTGCTTCCTCAGCAAGGCTTCAGTCGCGTCAGGGAAGACGAGCTGCAGGAAAGCTGGTGCCTATTGGGCCTTGCTTTCCCGGGCTCCAAGTTCAGGCCCGGGCTTCACCTTGCTATGCCGAACTAAGCAGACACAGTCACAACCCTGCAGCAGCGTGCGTGTCCTAGCATGGCCCTCTATGCCTATTACCATCTCCTGGGGTAGGTAAGGCTTTGCCTTTTACTCTGGTGCTCAGGCAGACTCGGGGTCTCGGCTAGTGCCTTCAACACAGGTGAGAAGTGGCGACAGGATCACTGCACACGGCCCGTGCACTGGGATGGGGAACTGTGGGTCACTGTCTCCACTCTTTCCCGCACACCCCCTGCCACTCACATCGCTGCCACATCTTGGTGGAAGACGGCATCTGACTGCCCGTTTCTCCATGGGGTTGTTTCTGTGAGTTCCGGGTATGGCACCTGGTGGCAAGCCCAAGTCTGCCCTTGGGACAGGTGGCCAAGGAGATGCTGTCCCCTTGGGTCCAGAGGCACAGGACAGGCCTGCCTTCTGCCCAGACTCCTTCCTCAGAGTGGAGCACGCGCCTCTGCCCTAGTCGTCCCCTCATTTCTCCTTAGCAGCCAGGCTTCTATCTCTCCGCGCAGGGAGCGGGTGACACTTGTCTTGCCACCGGCCTGCTGTTCGTGCCACTGCAGGCTATCCTGCTTCCCGAGCGTTTCCCGACCCCACAGCCAACGGCTCCTTCTCTTCTCCGGGGCCGTGTGCTGCGCCTTCCCCACACTTGGCTTCTCTCTCAGGCAGAGGGGATGCTAGGGCAAAGAGTATTTCTCTCCATGCGGGTATCTTGCACCGTGCTTCGGAGACTAGCTCAGGCAAGCAGCAGCAGCATCCCCAAACCCAACTCTGATTTCCCAAGGAACGTTGTGCTTTCCTAGGGGAGATGCCAAGGCAGAGAGGCTTTCGATGTATGCGGGTTCCTCCCACCGCGAGACTGGGCTCAGGCAAGCAGCAGCAGCCCGCAGAACATTTCTCAGCGAATGTTGTGCTTTCGCTGAGGCTTTGGCTTGGAGCGAACAGCACTTCGCTGCTGCTTCCTCAGCAAGGCTTCAGTCGCATCAGGGAAGAAGAGCTGCGGGAGAGCTGGTGCCTCTTGGGCCTTGCTTTTCCGGGCTCCATGTTCGCGTCCTGGGTTCACCCTCCCAGGCCAAACTAAGCAGTCACACCCACAACCCTACAGTAGCATGCGTAGCCAGGGATGGCACTCTATGCACACTACCATCTCCCAGTGTAGGCGTCGCTTGGCCTTTTACTCTGGCGCTCAGGCGGACTCGCGGACTAGGACAGTGCTTTCCCCACAGGAAAGGATAGGTGACAGGATCCCTGCAAACCGCCCGTGCACTGATTAGGTAGCTTTGGTGGACTATCCCCACTCCTTCCCCTTAAACCCCGTGCCTCCTCCAGGCTTCCACATCCTGGAGGAAGACGGCATTGACTACCTGTTATTTCAGGTAACTGTTTCTGAAAGTTCAGCGTAGGCGCCTGGTGGCTAGCGCATGTCTGCCCCAGGGACAGGTGGCCAAGGAGCTGCTGTGTCCTTGGGCCCAGAGGCTCAGGACAGGCATGCTTTCTGCAAAGACTGCTTCCTAAGAGTGGAGCACGCGCCCTGTCCTACTCATCCCCTCCTGTCTCCATAGCAGCCAGGCTTCTGTCTCTCTGCACTGGGAGAGGGTGACACTTGTATTGCCACCGGCCGCGGGGCCTGCCAGGGCCGGCTCTCTTGATTCCCAACTGTTTCCAGTCCAGAAGGTCAACGGTTCCTGCTCTTCTCCAGGGGCAGCGTGCTGTACCTCCACAGACATTCTCCTGGGGAGCGAAGTGAAAAACGTGTCCCTTTCCTTAAGGCTCTTTCCAAAGACGCAACCGCGCTTCTCTCTCAGGCAGAGGGGATGCCCAGGCATAGAGGATTTTGTTCAATGCGGGTCCATTGCACCATGCTGAGGAGACCAGCTCTGGCAAACAGGAGCATCCTTCAGTCCGGACTCTGATTTTCCAAAGAATGCTGTGCTTTCCCAGAGGAGATGCCAGGGCAAAGAGGCTTTCGCTCTAGGCGGGTTTCTCCCATCGTGCTGCGAATACTAGGCTAAGGCAAGCAGCAACAGCAGCCCGCAGAACCGACTCTGATTTCGCAGCGACTGCTAAGCTTTCGCAGATGTTTTTAGCTTGGCATGAACCGTATTTAGCTGCTCCTTCCTCAGAAAGGCTTGGGTGTTCGCTCTGTCGCAGCAGGGAAGAAGAGCCACGGGAGAGCTGGTGCCTCTTGGGATTTGCTTTTCCGGCCTCCAAGTTCACGTCCAGGTTTCACCTTGCTATGCCGAACTAAGCAGACATGGTCACAACCCTGCAGCAGCTTGCGTTTCCTAGCATGGCACTCTATGCCTATTACCATCTCCTGGGCTAGGTAAGGCTTTGCCTTTTGCTTTGGCGCTCAGGCAGACTCGGGTTCTCGGCCAGTGCCTTCAACACAGGAGAGAAGAGGCGACAGGATCACTGCACACGGCCCGTGCACTGGGATGGGGAACTGTGGGTCACTGTCTCCACTCTTTCCCGCACACCCCCTGCCACTCACATCGCTGCCACATCTTGGTGGAAGACGGCATCTGACTGCCCGTTTCTCCATGGGGTTGTTTCTGTGAGTTCCGGGTATGGCACCTGGTGGCAAGCAAAAGTCTGCCCTTGGGACAGGTTGCCAAGGAGATGCTGTCTCCTTGGGTCCAGCGGCACAGGACAGGCCTGCCTTCTGCCCAGACTCCTTCCTCAGAGTGGAGCACGCGCCTCTGCCCTAGTCGTCCCCTCATTTCTCCTTAGCAGCCAGGCTTCCATCTCTCCGCGCAGGGAGCGGGTGACACTTGTCTTGCCACCGGCCTGCTGTTCGTGCCACTGCAGGCTATCCTGCTTCCCGAGCGTTTCCCGACCCCACGGCCAACGGCTCCTTCTCTTCTTCGGGGCCGTGTGCTGCGCCTTCCCCACACTTGGCTTCTAGCTCAGGTAGAGGGGATGCTAAGGCAAAGAGTATTTCGCTCCATGCAGGTATCTTGCACCGTGCTTCGGAGACTAGCTCAGGCAAGCAGCAGCAGCATCCCCAAACCCAACTCTGATTTCCCAAGGAACGGTGAGCTTTCCCAGGGAAGATGCCTAGGCAAAGAGGTTGTTGCTTTTTTGGGTTTCTCCCACCGCGAGACACAGCTCAGGCAAGCAGCAGCAGCCCGCAGAACATTTCTCAGCGAATGCTGTGCTTTCGCAGAGGCTTTGGCTTGGAGCGAACAGCACTTCGCTGCTGCTTCCTCAGCAAGGCTTCAGTCGCGTCAGGGAAGACGAGCTGCAGGAGAGCTGATGCCTCTTGGGCCTTGCTTTCCCGGGCTCCAAGATCACGCCCGGGCTTCAACTTGCTTTGCCGAACTAAGCAGACACAGTCACAACCCTACAGGAGCGTGCGTGTCCTAGCATGGCCCTCTATGCCTATTACCATCTCCTGGGGTAGGTAAGGCTTTGCCTTTTACTCTGGTGCTCAGGCAGACTCGGGGTCTCGGCCAGTGCCTTCAACACAGGAGATAAGTGGCGACAGGATCACTGCACACGGCCCGTACACTGGGATGAAGAACTGTGGGTCACTGTCTCCACTCTTTCCCGGCACATCCCCTGCCACTCACATCGCTGCCACATCTTGGTGGAAGACGGGATCTGACTGCCCGTTTCTCCATGGGGTTGTTTCTGTGAGTTCCGGGTATGGCACCTGGTGGCAAGCCCAAGTCTGCCCTTGGGACAGGTGGCCAAGGAGATGCTGTCCCCCTGGGTCCAGAGGCACAGGACAGGCCTGCCTTCTGCCCAGACACCTTCCTCAGAGTGGAGCACGCGCCTCTGCCCTAGTCGTCCCCTCATTTCTCCTTAGCAGCCAGGCTTCCATCTCTCCACGGAGGGAGCGGGTGACACTTGTCTTGCCACCGGCCTGCTGTTCGTGCCACTGCAGGCTATCCTGCTTCCCGAGCGTTTCCCGACCCCACAGCCAACGGCTCCTTCTCTTCTCCGGGTCCGTGTGCTGCGCCTTCCCCACACTTGGCTTCTCTCTCAGGCAGAGGGGATGCTAGGGCAAAGAGTATTTCGCTCCATGCAGGTATCTTGCACCGTGCTTCGGAGACTAGCTCAGGCAAGCAGCAGCAGCATCCCCAAACCCAACTCTGATTTCCCAAGGAACGGTGAGCTTTCCCAGGGGAGATGCCTAGGCAAAGAGGTTGTTGCTGTGTACGGGTTTCTCCCACCGCGAGACTGGGCTCAGTCAAGCAGCAGCAGCCCGCAGAACATTTCTCAGCGAATGCTGTGCTTTCGCAGAGGCTTTGGCTTGGAGCGACAGCACTTTGCTGCTGCTTCCTCAGCAAGGCTTCCGTCGCGTCAGGGAAGACGAGCTGCAGGAGAGCTGGTGCCTATTGGGCCTTGCTTTCCCGGGCTCCAAGTTCACGCCCGGGCTTCACCTTGCTATGCCGAACTAAGCAGACACAGTCACAACCCTGCAGCAGCGTGCGTGTCCTAGCATGGCCCTCTATGCCTATTACCATCTCCTGGGGTAGGTAAGGCTTTGCCTTTTACTCTGGTGCTCAGGCAGACTCGGGGTCTCGGCCAGTGCCTTCAACACAGGAGAGAAGTGGCGACAGGATCACTGCACACGGCCCGTGCACTGGGATGGGGAACTGTGGGTCACTGTCTCCACTCTTTCCCGCACACCCCCTGCCACTCACATCGCTGCCACATCTTGGTGGAAGACGGCATCTGACTGCCCGTTTCTCCATGGGGTTGTTTCTGTGAGTTCCGGGTATGGCACCTGGTGGCAAGCCCAAGTCTGCCCTTGGGACAGGTGGCCAAGGAGATGCTGTCCCCTTGGGTCCAGAGGCACAGGACAGGCCTGCCTTCTGCCCAGACTCCTTCCTCAGAGTGGAGCACGCGCCTCTGCCCTAGTCGTCCCCTCATTTCTCCTTAGCAGCCAGGCTTCCATCTCTCCGCGCAGGGAGCGGGTGACACTTGTCTTGCCACCGGCCTGCTGTTCGTGCCACTGCAGGCTATCCTGCTTCCCGAGCGTTTCCCGACCCCACAGCCAACGGCTCCTTCTCTTCTCCGGGGCCGTGTGAGGCGCCTCCCCCACACTTGGCTTCTCTCTCAGGCAGAGGGGATGCTAGGGCAAAGAGTATTTCGCTCCATGCGGGTATCTTGCACCGTGCTTCGGAGACTAGCTCAGGCAAGCAGCAGCAGCATCCCCAAACCCAACTCTGATTTCCCAAGAAACAGTGAGCTTTCCCAGGGGAGATGCCTAGGCAAAGAGGTTGTTGCTGTGTACGGGTTTCTCCCACCGCGAGACTGGGCTCAGGCAAGCAGCAGCAGCCTGCAGAACATTTCTCAGCGAATGCTGTGCTTTCGCAGAGGCTTTGGCTTGGAGCGAACAGCACTTTGCTGCTGCTTCCTCAGCAAGGCTTCAGTCGCGTCAGGGAAGACGAGCTGCAGGAAAGCTGGTGCCTATTGGGCCTTGCTTTCCCGGGCTCCAAGTTCCGGCCCGGGCTTCACCTTGCTATGCCGAACTAAGCAGACACAGTCACAACCCTGCAGCAGCGTGCGTGTCCTAGCATGGCCCTCTATGCCTATTACCATCTCCTGGGGTAGGTAAGGCTTTGCCTTTTACTCTGGTGCTCAGGCAGACTCGGGGTCTCGGCTAGTGCCTTCAACACAGGAGAGAAGTGGCGACAGGATCACTGCACACGGCCCGTGCACTGGGATGGGGAACTGTGGGTCACTGTCTCCACTCTTTCCCGCAGACCCCCTGCCACTCACATCGCTGCCACATCTTGGTGGAAGACGGCATCTGACTGCCCGTTTCTCCATGGGGTTGTTTCTGTGAGTTCCGGGTATGGCACCTGGTGGCAAGCCCAAGTCTGCCCTTGGGACAGGTGGCCAAGGAGATGCTGTCCCCTTGGGTCCAGAGGCACAGGACAGGCCTGCCTTCTGCCCAGACTCCTTCCTCAGAGTGGAGCACGCGCCTCTGCCCTAGTCGTCCCCTCATTTCTCCTTAGCAGCCAGGCTTCTATCTCTCCGCGCAGGGAGCGGGTGACACTTGTCTTGCCACCGGCCTGCTGTTCGTGCCACTGCAGGCTATCCTGCTTCCCGAGCGTTTCCCGACCCCACAGCCAACGGCTCCTTCTCTTCTCCGGGGCCGTGTGCTGCGCCTTCCCCACACTTGGCTTCTCTCTCAGGCAGAGGGGATGCTAGGGCAAAGAGTATTTCTCTCCATGCGGGTATCTTGCACCGTGCTTCGGAGACTAGCTCAGGCAAGCAGCAGCAGCATCCCCAAACCCAACTCTGATTTCCCAAGGAACGTTGTGCTTTCCTAGGGGAGATGCCAAGGCAGAGAGGCTTTCGATGTATGCGGGTTCCTCCCACCGCGAGACTGGGCTCAGGCAAGCAGCAGCAGCCCGCAGAACATTTCTCAGCGAATGTTGTGCTTTCGCTGAGGCTTTGGCTTGGAGCGAACAGCACTTCGCTGCTGCTTCCTCAGCAAGGCTTCAGTCGCATCAGGGAAGAAGAGCTGCGGGAGAGCTGGTGCCTCTTGGGCCTTGCTTTTCCCGGCTCCATGTTCGCGTCCTGGGTTCACCCTCCCAGGCCAAACTAAGCAGTCACACCCACAACCCTACAGTAGCATGCGTAGCCAGGGATGGCACTCTATGCACACTACCATCTCCCAGTGTAGGCGTCGCTTGGCCTTTTACTCTGGCGCTCAGGCGGACTCGCGGACTAGGACAGTGCTTTCCCCACAGGAAAGGATAGGTGACAGGATCCCTGCAAACCGCCCGTGCACTGATTAGGTAGCTTTGGTGGACTATCCCCACTCCTTCCCCTTAAACCCCGTGCCTCCTCCAGGCTTCCACATCCTGGAGGAAGACGGCATTGACTACCTGTTATTTCAGGTAACTGTTTCTGAAAGTTCAGCGTAGGCGCCTGGTGGCTAGCGCATGTCTGCCCCAGGGACAGGTGGCCAAGGAGCTGCTGTGTCCTTGGGCCCAGAGGCTCAGGACAGGCATGCTTTCTGCAAAGACTGCTTCCTAAGAGTGGAGCACGCGCCCTGTCCTACTCATCCCCTCCTGTCTCCATAGCAGCCAGGCTTCTGTCTCTCTGCACTGGGAGAGGGTGACACTTGTATTGCCACCGGCCGCGGGGCCTGCCAGGGCCGGCTCTCTTGATTCCCAACTGTTTCCAGTCCAGAAGGTCAACGGTTCCTGCTCTTCTCCAGGGGCAGCGTGCTGTACCTCCACAGACATTCTCCTGGGGAGCGAAGTGAAAAACGTGTCCCTTTCCTTAAGGCTCTTTCCAAAGACGCAACCGCGCTTCTCTCTCAGGCAGAGGGGATGCCCAGGCATAGAGGATTTTGTTCAATGCGGGTCCATTGCACCATGCTGAGGAGACCAGCTCTGGCAAACAGGAGCATCCTTCAGTCCGGACTCTGATTTTCCAAAGAATGCTGTGCTTTCCCAGAGGAGATGCCAGGGCAAAGAGGCTTTCGCTCTAGGCGGGTTTCTCCCATCGTGCTGCGAATACTAGGCTAAGGCAAGCAGCAACAGCAGCCCGCAGAACCGACTCTGATTTCGCAGCGACTGCTAAGCTTTCGCAGATGTTTTTAGCTTGGCATGAACCGTATTTAGCTGCTCCTTCCTCAGAAAGGCTTGGGTGTTCGCTCTGTCGCAGCAGGGAAGAAGAGCCACGGGAGAGCTGGTGCCTCTTGGGATTTGCTTTTCCGGCCTCCAAGTTCACGTCCAGGTTTCACCTTGCTATGCCGAACTAAGCAGACATGGTCACAACCCTGCAGCAGCTTGCGTTTCCTAGCATGGCACTCTATGCCTATTACCATCTCCTGGGCTAGGTAAGGCTTTGCCTTTTGCTTTGGCGCTCAGGCAGACTCGGGTTCTCGGCCAGTGCCTTCAACACAGGAGAGAAGAGGCGACAGGATCACTGCACACGGCCCGTGCACTGGGATGGGGAACTGTGGGTCACTGTCTCCACTCTTTCCCGCACACCCCCTGCCACTCACATCGCTGCCACATCTTGGTGGAAGACGGCATCTGACTGCCCGTTTCTCCATGGGGTTGTTTCTGTGAGTTCCGGGTATGGCACCTGGTGGCAAGCAAAAGTCTGCCCTTGGGACAGGTTGCCAAGGAGATGCTGTCTCCTTGGGTCCAGCGGCACAGGACAGGCCTGCCTTCTGCCCAGACTCCTTCCTCAGAGTGGAGCACGCGCCTCTGCCCTAGTCGTCCCCTCATTTCTCCTTAGCAGCCAGGCTTCCATCTCTCCGCGCAGGGAGCGGGTGACACTTGTCTTGCCACCGGCCTGCTGTTCGTGCCACTGCAGGCTATCCTGCTTCCCGAGCGTTTCCCGACCCCACGGCCAACGGCTCCTTCTCTTCTTCGGGGCCGTGTGCTGCGCCTTCCCCACACTTGGCTTCTCTCTCAGGTAGAGGGGATGCTAGGGCAAAGAGTATTTCGCTCCATGCAGGTATCTTGCACCGTGCTTCGGAGACTAGCTCAGGCAAGCAGCAGCAGCATCCCCAAACCCAACTCTGATTTCCCAAGGAACGGTGAGCTTTCCCAGGGAAGATGCCTAGGCAAAGAGGTTGTTGCTTTTTTGGGTTTCTCCCACCGCGAGACACAGCTCAGGCAAGCAGCAGCAGCCCGCAGAACATTTCTCAGCGAATGCTGTGCTTTCGCAGAGGCTTTGGCTTGGAGCGAACAGCACTTCGCTGCTGCTTCCTCAGCAAGGCTTCAGTCGCGTCAGGGAAGACGAGCTGCAGGAGAGCTGATGCCTCTTGGGCCTTGCTTTCCCGGGCTCCAAGATCACGCCCGGGCTTCAACTTGCTTTGCCGAACTAAGCAGACACAGTCACAACCCTGCAGGAGCGTGCGTGTCCTAGCATGGCCCTCTATGCCTATTACCATCTCCTGGGGTAGGTAAGGCTTTGCCTTTTACTCTCGTGCTCAGGCAGACTCGGGGTCTCGGCCAGTGCCTTCAACACAGGAGATAAGTGGCGACAGGATCACTGCACACGGCCCGTACACTGGGATGAAGAACTGTGGGTCACTGTCTCCACTCTTTCCCGGCACATCCCCTGCCACTCACATCGCTGCCACATCTTGGTGGAAGACGGGATCTGACTGCCCGTTTCTCCATGGGGTTGTTTCTGTGAGTTCCGGGTATGGCACCTGGTGGCAAGCCCAAGTCTGCCCTTGGGACAGGTGGCCAAGGAGATGCTGTCCCCCTGGGTCCAGAGGCACAGGACAGGCCTGCCTTCTGCCCAGACACCTTCCTCAGAGTGGAGCACGCGCCTCTGCCCTAGTCGTCCCCTCATTTCTCCTTAGCAGCCAGGCTTCCATCTCTCCACGGAGGGAGCGGGTGACACTTGTCTTGCCACCGGCCTGCTGTTCGTGCCACTGCAGGCTATCCTGCTTCCCGAGCGTTTCCCGACCCCACAGCCAACGGCTCCTTCTCTTCTCCGGGGCCGTGTGCTGCGCCTTCCCCACACTTGGCTTCTCTCTCAGGCAGAGGGGATGCTAGGGCAAAGAGTATTTCGCTCCATGCAGGTATCTTGCACCGTGCTTCGGAGACTAGCTCAGGCAAGCAGCAGCAGCATCCCCAAACCCAACTCTGATTTCCCAAGGAACGGTGTGCTTTCCCAGGGGAGATGCCTAGGCAAAGAGGTTGTTGCAGTGTACGGGTTTCTCCCACCGCGAGACTGGGCTCAGTCAAGCAGCAGCAGCCCGCAGAACATTTCTCAGCGAATGCTGTGCTTTCGCAGAGGCTTTGGCTTGGAGCGACAGCACTTTGCTGCTGCTTCCTCAGCAAGGCTTCCGTCGCGTCAGGGAAGACGAGCTGCAGGAGAGCTGGTGCCTATTGGGCCTTGCTTTCCCGGGCTCCAAGTTCACGCCCGGGCTTCACCTTGCTATACCGAACTAAGCAGACACAGTCACAACCCTGCAGCAGCGTGCGTGTCCTAGCATGGCCCTGTATGCCTATTACCATCTCCTGGGGTAGGTAAGGCTTTGCCTTTTACTCTGTTGCTCAGGCAGACTCGGGGTCTCGGCCAGTGCCTTCAACACAGGAGAGAAGTGGCGACAGGATCACTGCACACGGCCCGTGCACTGGGATGGGGAACTGTGGGTCACTGTCTCCACTCTTTCCCGCACACCCCCTGCCACTCACATCGCTGCCACATCTTGGTGGAAGACGGCATCTGACTGCCCGTTTCTCCATGGGGTTGTTTCTGTGAGTTCCGGGTATGGCACCTGGTGGCAAGCCCAAGTCTGCCCTTGGGACAGGTGGCCAAGGAGATGCTGTCCCCTTGGGTCCAGAGGCACAGGACAGGCCTGCCTTCTGCCCAGACTCCTTCCTCAGGGTGGAGCACGCGCCTCTGCCCTAGTCGTCCCCTCATTTCTCCTTAGCAGCCAGGCTTCCATCTCTCCACGGAGGGAGCGGGTGACACTTGTCTTGCCACCGGCCTGCTGTTCGTGCCACTGCAGGCTATCCTGCTTCCCGAGCGTTTCCCGACCCCACAGCCAACGGCTCCTTCTCTTCTCCGGGGCCGTGTGCTGCGCCTTCCCCACACTTGGCTTCTCTCTCAGGCAGAGGGGATGCTAGGGCAAAGAGTATTTCGCTCCATGCAGGTATCTTGCACCGTGCTTCGGAGACTAGCTCAGGCAAGCAGCAGCAGCATCCCCAAACCCAACTCTGATTTCCCAAGGAACGGTGAGCTTTCCCAGGGGAGATGCCTAGGCAAAGAGGTTGTTGCTGTGTACGGGTTTCTCCCACCGCGAGACTGGGCTCAGTCAAGCAGCAGCAGCCCGCAGAACATTTCTCAGCGAATGCTGTGCTTTCGCAGAGGCTTTGGCTTGGAGCGACAGCACTTTGCTGCTGCTTCCTCAGCAAGGCTTCCGTCGCGTCAGGGAAGACGAGCTGCAGGAGAGCTGGTGCCTATTGGGCCTTGCTTTCCCGGGCTCCAAGTTCACGCCCGGGCTTCACCTTGCTATACCGAACTAAGCAGACACAGTCACAACCCTGCAGCAGCGTGCGTGTCCTAGCATGGCCCTGTATGCCTATTACCATCTCCTGGGGTAGGTAAGGCTTTGCCTTTTACTCTGTTGCTCAGGCAGACTCGGGGTCTCGGCCAGTGCCTTCAACACAGGAGAGAAGTGGCGACAGGATCACTGCACACGGCCCGTGCACTGGGATGGGGAACTGTGGGTCACTGTCTCCACTCTTTCCCGCACACCCCCTGCCACTCACATCGCTGCCACATCTTGGTGGAAGACGGCATCTGACTGCCCGTTTCTCCATGGGGTTGTTTCTGTGAGTTCCGGGTATGGCACCTGGTGGCAAGCCCAAGTCTGCCCTTGGGACAGGTGGCCAAGGAGATGCTGTCCCCTTGGGTCCAGAGGCACAGGACAGGCCTGCCTTCTGCCCAGACTCCTTCCTCAGGGTGGAGCACGCGCCTCTGCCCTAGTCGTCCCCTCATTTCTCCTTAGCAGCCAGGCTTCCATCTCTCCGCGCAGGGAGCGGGTGACACTTGTCTTGCCACCGGCCTGCTGTTCGTGCCACTGCAGGCTATCCTGCTTCCCGAGCGTTTCCCGACCCCACAGCCAACGGCTCCTTCTCTTCTCCGGGGCCGTGTGAGGCGCCTCCCCCACACTTGGCTTCTCTCTCAGGCAGAGGGGATGCTAGGGCAAAGAGTATTTCGCTCCATGCGGGTATCTTGCACCGTGCTTCGGAGACTAGCTCAGGCAAGCAGCAGCAGCATCCCCAAACCCAACTCTGATTTCCCAAGAAACAGTGAGCTTTCCCAGGGGAGATGCCTAGGCAAAGAGGTTGTTGCTGTGTACGGGTTTCTCCCACCGCGAGACTGGGCTCAGGCAAGCAGCAGCAGCCTGCAGAACATTTCTCAGTGAATGCTGTGCTTTCGCAGAGGCTTTGGCTTGGAGCGAACAGCACTTTGCTGCTGCTTCCTCAGCAAGGCTTCAGTCGCGTCAGGGAAGACGAGCTGCAGGAAAGCTGGTGCCTATTGGGCCTTGCTTTCCCGGGCTCCAAGTTCAGGCCCGGGCTTCACCTTGCTATGCCGAACTAAGCAGACACAGTCACAACCCTGCAGCAGCGTGCGTGTCCTAGCATGGCCCTCTATGCCTATTACCATCTCCTGGGGTAGGTAAGGCTTTGCCTTTTACTCTGGTGCTCAGGCAGACTCGGGGTCTCGGCTAGTGCCTTCAACACAGGAGAGAAGTGGCGACAGGATCACTGCACACGGCCCGTGCACTGGGATGGGGAACTGTGGGTCACTGTCTCCACTCTTTCCCGCACACCCCCTGCCACTCACATCGCTGCCACATCTTGGTGGAAGACGGCATCTGACTGCCCGTTTCTCCATGGGGTTGTTTCTGTGAGTTCCGGGTATGGCACCTGGTGGCAAGCCCAAGTCTGCCCTTGGGACAGGTGGCCAAGGAGATGCTGTCCCCTTGGGTCCAGAGGCACAGGACAGGCCTGCCTTCTGCCCAGACTCCTTCCTCAGAGTGGAGCACGCGCCTCTGCCCTAGTCGTCCCCTCATTTCTCCTTAGCAGCCAGGCTTCTATCTCTCCGCGCAGGGAGCGGGTGACACTTGTCTTGCCACCGGCCTGCTGTTCGTGCCACTGCAGGCTATCCTGCTTCCCGAGCGTTTCCCGACCCCACAGCCAACGGCTCCTTCTCTTCTCCGGGGCCGTGTGCTGCGCCTTCCCCACACTTGGCTTCTCTCTCAGGCAGAGGGGATGCTAGGGCAAAGAGTATTTCTCTCCATGCGGGTATCTTGCACCGTGCTTCGGAGACTAGCTCAGGCAAGCAGCAGCAGCATCCCCAAACCCAACTCTGATTTCCCAAGGAACGTTGTGCTTTCCTAGGGGAGATGCCAAGGCAGAGAGGCTTTCGATGTATGCGGGTTCCTCCCACCGCGAGACTGGGCTCAGGCAAGCAGCAGCAGCCCGCAGAACATTTCTCAGCGAATGTTGTGCTTTCGCTGAGGCTTTGGCTTGGAGCGAACAGCACTTCGCTGCTGCTTCCTCAGCAAGGCTTCAGTCGCATCAGGGAAGAAGAGCTGCGGGAGAGCTGGTGCCTCTTGGGCCTTGCTTTTCCGGGCTCCATGTTCGCGTCCTGGGTTCACCCTCCCAGGCCAAACTAAGCAGTCACACCCACAACCCTACAGTAGCATGCGTAGCCAGGGATGGCACTCTATGCACACTACCATCTCCCAGTGTAGGCGTCGCTTGGCCTTTTACTCTGGCGCTCAGGCGGACTCGCGGACTAGGACAGTGCTTTCCCCACAGGAAAGGATAGGTGACAGGATCCCTGCAAACCGCCCGTGCACTGATTAGGTAGCTTTGGTGGACTATCCCCACTCCTTCCCCTTAAACCCCGTGCCTCCTCCAGGCTTCCACATCCTGGAGGAAGACGGCATTGACTACCTGTTATTTCAGGTAACTGTTTCTGAAAGTTCAGCGTAGGCGCCTGGTGGCTAGCGCATGTCTGCCCCAGGGACAGGTGGCCAAGGAGCTGCTGTGTCCTTGGGCCCAGAGGCTCAGGACAGGCATGCTTTCTGCAAAGACTGCTTCCTAAGAGTGGAGCACGCGCCCTGTCCTACTCATCCCCTCCTGTCTCCATAGCAGCCAGGCTTCTGTCTCTCTGCACTGGGAGAGGGTGACACTTGTATTGCCACCGGCCGCGGGGCCTGCCAGGGCCGGCTCTCTTGATTCCCAACTGTTTCCAGTCCAGAAGGTCAACGGTTCCTGCTCTTCTCCAGGGGCAGCGTGCTGTACCTCCACAGACATTCTCCTGGGGAGCGAAGTGAAAAACGTGTCCCTTTCCTTAAGGCTCTTTCCAAAGACGCAACCGCGCTTCTCTCTCAGGCAGAGGGGATGCCCAGGCATAGAGGATTTTGTTCAATGCGGGTCCATTGCACCATGCTGAGGAGACCAGCTCTGGCAAACAGGAGCATCCTTCAGTCCGGACTCTGATTTTCCAAAGAATGCTGTGCTTTCCCAGAGGAGATGCCAGGGCAAAGAGGCTTTCGCTCTAGGCGGGTTTCTCCCATCGTGCTGCGAATACTAGGCTAAGGCAAGCAGCAACAGCAGCCCGCAGAACCGACTCTGATTTCGCAGCGACTGCTAAGCTTTCGCAGATGTTTTTAGCTTGGCATGAACCGTATTTAGCTGCTCCTTCCTCAGAAAGGCTTGGGTGTTCGCTCTGTCGCAGCAGGGAAGAAGAGCCACGGGAGAGCTGGTGCCTCTTGGGAATTGCTTTTCCGGCCTCCAAGTTCACGTCCAGGTTTCACCTTGCTATGCCGCACTAAGCAGACATGGTCACAACCCTGCAGCAGCTTGCGTTTCCTAGCATGGCACTCTATGCCTATTACCATCTCCTGGGCTAGGTAAGGCTTTGCCTTTTGCTTTGGCGCTCAGGCAGACTCGGGTTCTCGGCCAGTGCCTTCAACACAGGAGAGAAGAGGCGACAGGATCACTGCACACGGCCCGTGCACTGGGATGGGGAACTGTGGGTCACTGTCTCCACTCTTTCCCGGCACACCCCCTGCCACTCACATCGCTGCCACATCTTGGTGGAAGACGGCATCTGACGGCCCGTTTCTCCATGGGGTTGTTTCTGTGAGTTCCGGGTATGGCACCTGGTGGCAAGCAAAAGTCTGCCCTTGGGACAGGTTGCCAAGGAGATGCTGTCTCCTTGGGTCCAGCGGCACAGGACAGGCCTGCCTTCTGCCCAGACTCCTTCCTCAGAGTGGAGCACGCGCCTCTGCCCTAGTCGTCCCCTCATTTCTCCTTAGCAGCCAGGCTTCCATCTCTCCGCGCAGGGAGCGGGTGACACTTGTCTTGCCACCGGCCTGCTGTTCGTGCCACTGCAGGCTATCCTGAATCCCGAGCGTTTCCCGACCCCACGGCCAACGGCTCCTTCTCTTCTTCGGGGCCGTGTGCTGCGCCTTCCCCACACTTGGCTTCTCTCTCAGGTAGAGGGGATGCTAGGGCAAAGAGTATTTCGCTCCATGCAGGTATCTTGCACCGTGCTTCGGAGACTAGCTCAGGCAAGCAGCAGCAGCATCCCCAAACCCAACTCTGATTTCCCAAGGAACGGTGAGCTTTCCCAGGGAAGATGCCTAGGCAAAGAGGTTGTTGCTTTTTTGGGTTTCTCCCACCGCGAGACACAGCTCAGGCAAGCAGCAGCAGCCCGCAGAACATTTCTCAGCGAATGCTGTGCTTTCGCAGAGGCTTTGGCTTGGAGCGAACAGCACTTCGCTGCTGCTTCCTCAGCAAGGCTTCAGTCGCGTCAGGGAAGACGAGCTGCAGGAGAGCTGATGCCTCTTGGGCCTTGCTTTCCCGGGCTCCAAGATCACGCCCGGGCTTCAACTTGCTTTGCCGAACTAAGCAGACACAGTCACAACCCTGCAGGAGCGTGCGTGTCCTAGCATGGCCCTCTATGCCTATTACCATCTCCTGTGGTAGGTAAGGCTTTGCCTTTTACTCTGGTGCTCAGGCAGACTCGGGGTCTCGGCCAGTGCCTTCAACACAGGAGATAAGTGGCGACAGGATCACTGCACACGGCCCGTACACTGGGATGAAGAACTGTGGGTCACTGTCTCCACTCTTTCCCGGCACATCCCCTGCCACTCACATCGCTGCCACATCTTGGTGGAAGACGGGATCTGACTGCCCGTTTCTCCATGGGGTTGTTTCTGTGAGTTCCGGGTATGGCACCTGGTGGCAAGCCCAAGTCTGCCCTTGGGACAGGTGGCCAAGGAGATGCTGTCCCCCTGGGTCCAGAGGCACAGGACAGGCCTGCCTTCTGCCCAGACACCTTCCTCAGAGTGGAGCACGCGCCTCTGCCCTAGTCGTCCCCTCATTTCTCCTTAGCAGCCAGGCTTCCATCTCTCCACGGAGGGAGCGGGTGACACTTGTCTTGCCACCGGCCTGCTGTTCGTGCCACTGCAGGCTATCCTGCTTCCCGAGCGTTTCCCGACCCCACAGCCAACGGCTCCTTCTCTTCTCCGGGTCCGTGTGCTGCGCCTTCCCCACACTTGGCTTCTCTCTCAGGCAGAGGGGATGCTAGGGCAAAGAGTATTTCGCTCCATGCAGGTATCTTGCACCGTGCTTCGGAGACTAGCTCAGGCAAGCAGCAGCAGCATCCCCAAACCCAACTCTGATTTCCCAAGGAACGGTGAGCTTTCCCAGGGGAGATGCCTAGGCAAAGAGGTTGTTGCTGTGTACGGGTTTCTCCCACCGCGAGACTGGGCTCAGTCAAGCAGCAGCAGCCCGCAGAACATTTCTCAGCGAATGCTGTGCTTTCGCAGAGGCTTTGGCTTGGAGCGACAGCACTTTGCTGCTGCTTCCTCAGCAAGGCTTCCGTCGCGTCAGGGAAGACGAGCTGCAGGAGAGCTGGTGCCTATTGGGCCTTGCTTTCCCGGGCTCCAAGTTCACGCCCGGGCTTCACCTTGCTATACCGAACTAAGCAGACACAGTCACAACCCTGCAGCAGCGTGCGTGTCCTAGCATGGCCCTCTATGCCTATTACCATCTCCTGGGGTAGGTAAGGCTTTGCCTTTTACTCTGTTGCTCAGGCAGACTCGGGGTCTCGGCCAGTGCCTTCAACACAGGAGAGAAGTGGCGACAGGATCACTGCACACGGCCCGTGCACTGGGATGGGGAACTGTGGGTCACTGTCTCCACTCTTTCCCGCACACCCCCTGCCACTCACATCGCTGCCACATCTTGGTGGAAGACGGCATCTGACTGCCCGTTTCTCCATGGGGTTGTTTCTGTGAGTTCCGGGTATGGCACCTGGTGGCAAGCCCAAGTCTGCCCTTGGGACAGGTGGCCAAGGAGATGCTGTCCCCTTGGGTCCAGAGGCACAGGACAGGCCTGCCTTCTGCCCAGACTCCTTCCTCAGGGTGGAGCACGCGCCTCTGCCCTAGTCGTCCCCTCATTTCTCCTTAGCAGCCAGGCTTCCATCTCTCCGCGCAGGGAGCGGGTGACACTTGTCTTGCCACCGGCCTGCTGTTCGTGCCACTGCAGGCTATCCTGCTTCCCGAGCGTTTCCCGACCCCACAGCCAACGGCTCCTTCTCTTCTCCGGGGCCGTGTGAGGCGCCTCCCCCACACTTGGCTTCTCTCTCAGGCAGAGGGGATGCTAGGGCAAAGAGTATTTCGCTCCATGCGGGTATCTTGCACCGTGCTTCGGAGACTAGCTCAGGCAAGCAGCAGCAGCATCCCCAAACCCAACTCTGATTTCCCAAGAAACAGTGAGCTTTCCCAGGGGAGATGCCTAGGCAAAGAGGTTGTTGCTGTGTACGGGTTTCTCCCACCGCGAGACTGGGCTCAGGCAAGCAGCAGCAGCCTGCAGAACATTTCTCAGTGAATGCTGTGCTTTCGCAGAGGCTTTGGCTTGGAGCGAACAGCACTTTGCTGCTGCTTCCTCAGCAAGGCTTCAGTCGCGTCAGGGAAGACGAGCTGCAGGAAAGCTGATGCCTATTGGGCCTTGCTTTCCCGGGCTCCAAGTTCAGGCCCGGGCTTCACCTTGCTATGCCGAACTAAGCAGACACAGTCACAACCCTGCAGCAGCGTGCGTGTCCTAGCATGGCCCTCTATGCCTATTACCATCTCCTGGGGTAGGTAAGGCTTTGCCTTTTACTCTGGTGCTCAGTCAGACTCGGGGTCTCGGCTAGTGCCTTCAACACAGGAGAGAAGTGGCGACAGGATCACTGCACACGGCCCGTGCACTGGGATGGGGAACTGTGGGTCACTGTCTCCACTCTTTCCCGCACACCCCCTGCCACTCACATCGCTGCCACATCTTGGTGGAAGACGGCATCTGACTGCCCGTTTCTCCATGGGGTTGTTTCTGTGAGTTCCGGGTATGGCACCTGGTGGCAAGCCCAAGTCTGCCCTTGGGACAGGTGGCCAAGGAGATGCTGTCCCCTTGGGTCCAGAGGCACAGGACAGGCCTGCCTTCTGCCCAGACTCCTTCCTCAGAGTGGAGCACGCGCCTCTGCCCTAGTCGTCCCCTCATTTCTCCTTAGCAGCCAGGCTTCTATCTCTCCGCGCAGGGAGCGGGTGACACTTGTCTTGCCACCGGCCTGCTGTTCGTGCCACTGCAGGCTATCCTGCTTCCCGAGCGTTTCCCGACCCCACAGCCAACGGCTCCTTCTCTTCTCCGGGGCCGTGTGCTGCGCCTTCCCCACACTTGGCTTCTCTCTCAGGCAGAGGGGATGCTAGGGCAAAGAGTATTTCTCTCCATGCGGGTATCTTGCACCGTGCTTCGGAGACTAGCTCAGGCAAGCAGCAGCAGCATCCCCAAACCCAACTCTGATTTCCCAAGGAACGTTGTGCTTTCCTAGGGGAGATGCCAAGGCAGAGAGGCTTTCGATGTATGCGGGTTCCTCCCACCGCGAGACTGGGCTCAGGCAAGCAGCAGCAGCCCGCAGAACATTTCTCAGCGAATGTTGTGCTTTCGCTGAGGCTTTGGCTTGGAGCGAACAGCACTTCGCTGCTGCTTCCTCAGCAAGGCTTCAGTCGCATCAGGGAAGAAGAGCTGCGGGAGAGCTGGTGCCTCTTGGGCCTTGCTTTTCCGGGCTCCATGTTCGCGTCCTGGGTTCACCCTCCCAGGCCAAACTAAGCAGTCACACCCACAACCCTACAGTAGCATGCGTAGCCAGGGATGGCACTCTATGCACACTACCATCTCCCAGTGTAGGCGTCGCTTGGCCTTTTACTCTGGCGCTCAGGCGGACTCGCGGACTAGGACAGTGCTTTCCCCACAGGAAAGGATAGGTGACAGGATCCCTGCAAACCGCCCGTGCACTGATTAGGTAGCTTTGGTGGACTATCCCCACTCCTTCCCCTTAAACCCCGTGCCTCCTCCAGGCTTCCACATCCTGGAGGAAGACGGCATTGACTACCTGTTATTTCAGGTAACTGTTTCTGAAAGTTCAGCGTAGGCGCCTGGTGGCTAGCGCATGTCTGCCCCAGGGACAGGTGGCCAAGGAGCTGCTGTGTCCTTGGGCCCAGAGGCTCAGGACAGGCATGCTTTCTGCAAAGACTGCTTCCTAAGAGTGGAGCACGCGCCCTGTCCTACTCATCCCCTCCTGTCTCCATAGCAGCCAGGCTTCTGTCTCTCTGCACTGGGAGAGGGTGACACTTGTATTGCCACCGGCCGCGGGGCCTGCCAGGGCCGGCTCTCTTGATTCCCAACTGTTTCCAGTCCAGAAGGTCAACGGTTCCTGCTCTTCTCCAGGGGCAGCGTGCTGTACCTCCACAGACATTCTCCTGGGGAGCGAAGTGAAAAACGTGTCCCTTTCCTTAAGGCTCTTTCCAAAGACGCAACCGCGCTTCTCTCTCAGGCAGAGGGGATGCCCAGGCATAGAGGATTTTGTTCAATGCGGGTCCATTGCACCATGCTGAGGAGACCAGCTCTGGCAAACAGGAGCATCCTTCAGTCCGGACTCTGATTTTCCAAAGAATGCTGTGCTTTCCCAGAGGAGATGCCAGGGCAAAGAGGCTTTCGCTCTAGGCGGGTTTCTCCCATCGTGCTGCGAATACTAGGCTAAGGCAAGCAGCAACAGCAGCCCGCAGAACCGACTCTGATTTCGCAGCGACTGCTAAGCTTTCGCAGATGTTTTTAGCTTGGCATGAACCGTATTTAGCTGCTCCTTCCTCAGAAAGGCTTGGGTGTTCGCTCTGTCGCAGCAGGGAAGAAGAGCCACGGGAGAGCTGGTGCCTCTTGGGATTTGCTTTTCCGGCCTCCAAGTTCACGTCCAGGTTTCACCTTGCTATGCCGAACTAAGCAGACATGGTCACAACCCTGCAGCAGCTTGCGTTTCCTAGCATGGCACTCTATGCCTATTACCATCTCCTGGGCTAGGTAAGGCTTTGCCTTTTGCTTTGGCGCTCAGGCAGACTCGGGTTCTCGGCCAGTGCCTTCAACACAGGAGAGAAGAGGCGACAGGATCACTGCACACGGCCCGTGCACTGGGATGGGGAACTGTGGGTCACTGTCTCCACTCTTTCCCGCACACCCCCTGCCACTCACATCGCTGCCACATCTTGGTGGAAGACGGCATCTGACTGCCCGTTTCTCCATGGGGTTGTTTCTGTGAGTTCCGGGTATGGCACCTGGTGGCAAGCAAAAGTCTGCCCTTGGGACAGGTTGCCAAGGAGATGCTGTCTCCTTGGGTCCAGCGGCACAGGACAGGCCTGCCTTCTGCCCAGACTCCTTCCTCAGAGTGGAGCACGCGCCTCTGCCCTAGTCGTCCCCTCATTTCTCCTTAGCAGCCAGGCTTCCATCTCTCCGCGCAGGGAGCGGGTGACACTTGTCTTGCCACCGGCCTGCTGTTCGTGCCACTGCAGGCTATCCTGCTTCCCGAGCGTTTCCCGACCCCACGGCCAACGGCTCCTTCTCTTCTTCGGGGCCGTGTGCTGCGCCTTCCCCACACTTGGCTTCTCTCTCAGGTAGAGGGGATGCTAGGGCAAAGAGTATTTCGCTCCATGCAGGTATCTTGCACCGTGCTTCGGAGACTAGCTCAGGCAAGCAGCAGCAGCATCCCCAAACCCAACTCTGATTTCCCAAGGAACGGTGAGCTTTCCCAGGGAAGATGCCTAGGCAAAGAGGTTGTTGCTTTTTTGGGTTTCTCCCACCGCGAGACACAGCTCAGGCAAGCAGCAGCAGCCCGCAGAACATTTCTCAGCGAATGCTGTGCTTTCGCAGAGGCTTTGGCTTGGAGCGAACAGCACTTCGCTGCTGCTTCCTCAGCAAGGCTTCAGTCGCGTCAGGGAAGACGAGCTGCAGGAGAGCTGATGCCTCTTGGGCCTTGCTTTCCCGGGCTCCAAGATCACGCCCGGGCTTCAACTTGCTTTGCCGAACTAAGCAGACACAGTCACAACCCTACAGGAGCGTGCGTGTCCTAGCATGGCCCTCTATGCCTATTACCATCTCCTGGGGTAGGTAAGGCTTTGCCTTTTACTCTGGTGCTCAGGCAGACTCGGGGTCTCGGCCAGTGCCTTCAACACAGGAGATAAGTGGCGACAGGATCACTGCACACGGCCCGTACACTGGGATGAAGAACTGTGGGTCACTGTCTCCACTCTTTCCCGGCACATCCCCTGCCACTCACATCGCTGCCACATCTTGGTGGAAGACGGGATCTGACTGCCCGTTTCTCCATGGGGTTGTTTCTGTGAGTTCCGGGTATGGCACCTGGTGGCAAGCCCAAGTCTGCCCTTGGGACAGGTGGCCAAGGAGATGCTGTCCCCCTGGGTCCAGAGGCACAGGACAGGCCTGCCTTCTGCCCAGACACCTTCCTCAGAGTGGAGCACGCGCCTCTGCCCTAGTCGTCCCCTCATTTCTCCTTAGCAGCCAGGCTTCCATCTCTCCACGGAGGGAGCGGGTGACACTTGTCTTGCCACCGGCCTGCTGTTCGTGCCACTGCAGGCTATCCTGCTTCCCGAGCGTTTCCCGACCCCACAGCCAACGGCTCCTTCTCTTCTCCGGGTCCGTGTGCTGCGCCTTCCCCACACTTGGCTTCTCTCTCAGGCAGAGGGGATGCTAGGGCAAAGAGTATTTCGCTCCATGCAGGTATCTTGCACCGTGCTTCGGAGACTAGCTCAGGCAAGCAGCAGCAGCATCCCCAAACCCAACTCTGATTTCCCAAGGAACGGTGAGCTTTCCCAGGGGAGATGCCTAGGCAAAGAGGTTGTTGCTGTGTACGGGTTTCTCCCACCGCGAGACTGGGCTCAGTCAAGCAGCAGCAGCCCGCAGAACATTTCTCAGCGAATGCTGTGCTTTCGCAGAGGCTTTGGCTTGGAGCGACAGCACTTTGCTGCTGCTTCCTCAGCAAGGCTTCCGTCGCGTCAGGGAAGACGAGCTGCAGGAGAGCTGGTGCCTATTGGGCCTTGCTTTCCCGGGCTCCAAGTTCACGCCCGGGCTTCACCTTGCTATGCCGAACTAAGCAGACACAGTCACAACCCTGCAGCAGCGTGCGTGTCCTAGCATGGCCCTCTATGCCTATTACCATCTCCTGGGGTAGGTAAGGCTTTGCCTTTTACTCTGGTGCTCAGGCAGACTCGGGGTCTCGGCCAGTGCCTTCAACACAGGAGAGAAGTGGCGACAGGATCACTGCACACGGCCCGTGCACTGGGATGGGGAACTGTGGGTCACTGTCTCCACTCTTTCCCGCACACCCCCTGCCACTCACATCGCTGCCACATCTTGGTGGAAGACGGCATCTGACTGCCCGTTTCTCCATGGGGTTGTTTCTGTGAGTTCCGGGTATGGCACCTGGTGGCAAGCCCAAGTCTGCCCTTGGGACAGGTGGCCAAGGAGATGCTGTCCCCTTGGGTCCAGAGGCACAGGACAGGCCTGCCTTCTGCCCAGACTCCTTCCTCAGGGTGGAGCACGCGCCTCTGCCCTAGTCGTCCCCTCATTTCTCCTTAGCAGCCAGGCTTCCATCTCTCCGCGCAGGGAGCGGGTGACACTTGTCTTGCCACCGGCCTGCTGTTCGTGCCACTGCAGGCTATCCTGCTTCCCGAGCGTTTCCCGACCCCACAGCCAACGGCTCCTTCTCTTCTCCGGGGCCGTGTGAGGCGCCTCCCCCACACTTGGCTTCTCTCTCAGGCAGAGGGGATGCTAGGGCAAAGAGTATTTCGCTCCATGCGGGTATCTTGCACCGTGCTTCGGAGACTAGCTCAGGCAAGCAGCAGCAGCATCCCCAAACCCAACTCTGATTTCCCAAGAAACAGTGAGCTTTCCCAGGGGAGATGCCTAGGCAAAGAGGTTGTTGCTGTGTACGGGTTTCTCCCACCGCGAGACTGGGCTCAGGCAAGCAGCAGCAGCCTGCAGAACATTTCTCAGCGAATGCTGTGCTTTCGCAGAGGCTTTGGCTTGGAGCGAACAGCACTTTGCTGCTGCTTCCTCAGCAAGGCTTCAGTCGCGTCAGGGAAGACGAGCTGCAGGAAAGCTGGTGCCTATTGGGCCTTGCTTTCCCGGGCTCCAAGTTCAGGCCCGGGCTTCACCTTGCTATGCCGAACTAAGCAGACACAGTCACAACCCTGCAGCAGCGTGCGTGTCCTAGCATGGCCCTCTATGCCTATTACCATCTCCTGGGGTAGGTAAGGCTTTGCCTTTTACTCTGGTGCTCAGGCAGACTCGGGGTCTCGGCTAGTGCCTTCAACACAGGAGAGAAGTGGCGACAGGATCACTGCACACGGCCCGTGCACTGGGATGGGGAACTGTGGGTCACTGTCTCCACTCTTTCCCGCACACCCCCTGCCACTCACATCGCTGCCACATCTTGGTGGAAGACGGCATCTGACTGCCCGTTTCTCCATGGGGTTGTTTCTGTGAGTTCCGGGTATGGCACCTGGTGGCAAGCCCAAGTCTGCCCTTGGGACAGGTGGCCAAGGAGATGCTGTCCCCTTGGGTCCAGAGGCACAGGACAGGCCTGCCTTCTGCCCAGACTCCTTCCTCAGAGTGGAGCACGCGCCTCTGCCCTAGTCGTCCCCTCATTTCTCCTTAGCAGCCAGGCTTCTATCTCTCCGCGCAGGGAGCGGGTGACACTTGTCTTGCCACCGGCCTGCTGTTCGTGCCACTGCAGGCTATCCTGCTTCCCGAGCGTTTCCCGACCCCACAGCCAACGGCTCCTTCTCTTCTCCGGGGCCGTGTGCTGCGCCTTCCCCACACTTGGCTTCTCTCTCAGGCAGAGGGGATGCTAGGGCAAAGAGTATTTCTCTCCATGCGGGTATCTTGCACCGTGCTTCGGAGACTAGCTCAGGCAAGCAGCAGCAGCATCCCCAAACCCAACTCTGATTTCCCAAGGAACGTTGTGCTTTCCTAGGGGAGATGCCAAGGCAGAGAGGCTTTCGATGTATGCGGGTTCCTCCCACCGCGAGACTGGGCTCAGGCAAGCAGCAGCAGCCCGCAGAACATTTCTCAGCGAATGTTGTGCTTTCGCTGAGGCTTTGGCTTGGAGCGAACAGCACTTCGCTGCTGCTTCCTCAGCAAGGCTTCAGTCGCATCAGGGAAGAAGAGCTGCGGGAGAGCTGGTGCCTCTTGGGCCTTGCTTTTCCGGGCTCCATGTTCGCGTCCTGGGTTCACCCTCCCAGGCCAAACTAAGCAGTCACACCCACAACCCTACAGTAGCATGCGTAGCCAGGGATGGCACTCTATGCACACTACCATCTCCCAGTGTAGGCGTCGCTTGGCCTTTTACTCTGGCGCTCAGGCGGACTCGCGGACTAGGACAGTGCTTTCCCCACAGGAAAGGATAGGTGACAGGATCCCTGCAAACCGCCCGTGCACTGATTAGGTAGCTTTGGTGGACTATCCCCACTCCTTCCCCTTAAACCCCGTGCCTCCTCCAGGCTTCCACATCCTGGAGGAAGACGGCATTGACTACCTGTTATTTCAGGTAACTGTTTCTGAAAGTTCAGCGTAGGCGCCTGGTGGCTAGCGCATGTCTGCCCCAGGGACAGGTGGCCAAGGAGCTGCTGTGTCCTTGGGCCCAGAGGCTCAGGACAGGCATGCTTTCTGCAAAGACTGCTTCCTAAGAGTGGAGCACGCGCCCTGTCCTACTCATCCCCTCCTGTCTCCATAGCAGCCAGGCTTCTGTCTCTCTGCACTGGGAGAGGGTGACACTTGTATTGCCACCGGCCGCGGGGCCTGCCAGGGCCGGCTCTCTTGATTCCCAACTGTTTCCAGTCCAGAAGGTCAACGGTTCCTGCTCTTCTCCAGGGGCAGCGTGCTGTACCTCCACAGACATTCTCCTGGGGAGCGAAGTGAAAAACGTGTCCCTTTCCTTAAGGCTCTTTCCAAAGACGCAACCGCGCTTCTCTCTCAGGCAGAGGGGATGCCCAGGCATAGAGGATTTTGTTCAATGCGGGTCCATTGCACCATGCTGAGGAGACCAGCTCTGGCAAACAGGAGCATCCTTCAGTCCGGACTCTGATTTTCCAAAGAATGCTGTGCTTTCCCAGAGGAGATGCCAGGGCAAAGAGGCTTTCGCTCTAGGCGGGTTTCTCCCATCGTGCTGCGAATACTAGGCTAAGGCAAGCAGCAACAGCAGCCCGCAGAACCGACTCTGATTTCGCAGCGACTGCTAAGCTTTCGCAGATGTTTTTAGCTTGGCATGAACCGTATTTAGCTGCTCCTTCCTCAGAAAGGCTTGGGTGTTCGCTCTGTCGCAGCAGGGAAGAAGAGCCACGGGAGAGCTGGTGCCTCTTGGGATTTGCTTTTCCGGCCTCCAAGTTCACGTCCAGGTTTCACCTTGCTATGCCGAACTAAGCAGACATGGTCACAACCCTGCAGCAGCTTGCGTTTCCTAGCATGGCACTCTATGCCTATTACCATCTCCTGGGCTAGGTAAGGCTTTGCCTTTTGCTTTGGCGCTCAGGCAGACTCGGGTTCTCGGCCAGTGCCTTCAACACAGGAGAGAAGAGGCGACAGGATCACTGCACACGGCCCGTGCACTGGGATGGGGAACTGTGGGTCACTGTCTCCACTCTTTCCCGCACACCCCCTGCCACTCACATCGCTGCCACATCTTGGTGGAAGACGGCATCTGACTGCCCGTTTCTCCATGGGGTTGTTTCTGTGAGTTCCGGGTATGGCACCTGGTGGCAAGCAAAAGTCTGCCCTTGGGACAGGTTGCCAAGGAGATGCTGTCTCCTTGGGTCCAGCGGCACAGGACAGGCCTGCCTTCTGCCCAGACTCCTTCCTCAGAGTGGAGCACGCGCCTCTGCCCTAGTCGTCCCCTCATTTCTCCTTAGCAGCCAGGCTTCCATCTCTCCGCGCAGGGAGCGGGTGACACTTGTCTTGCCACCGGCCTGCTGTTCGTGCCACTGCAGGCTATCCTGCTTCCCGAGCGTTTCCCGACCCCACGGCCAACGGCTCCTTCTCTTCTTCGGGGCCGTGTGCTGCGCCTTCCCCACACTTGGCTTCTCTCTCAGGTAGAGGGGATGCTAGGGCAAAGAGTATTTCGCTCCATGCAGGTATCTTGCACCGTGCTTCGGAGACTAGCTCAGGCAAGCAGCAGCAGCATCCCCAAACCCAACTCTGATTTCCCAAGGAACGGTGAGCTTTCCCAGGGAAGATGCCTAGGCAAAGAGGTTGTTGCTTTTTTGGGTTTCTCCCACCGCGAGACACAGCTCAGGCAAGCAGCAGCAGCCCGCAGAACATTTCTCAGCGAATGCTGCGCTTTCGCAGAGGCTTTGGCTTGGTGCGAACAGCACTTCGCTGCTGCTTCCTCAGCAAGGCTTCAGTCGCGTCAGGGAAGACGAGCTGCAGGAGAGCTGATGCCTCTTGGGCCTTGCTTTCCCGGGCTCCAAGATCACGCCCGGGCTTCAACTTGCTTTGCCGAACTAAGCAGACACAGTCACAACCCTGCAGGAGCGTGCGTGTCCTAGCATGGCCCTCTATGCCTATTACCATCTCCTGGGGTAGGTAAGGCTTTGCCTTTTACTCTGGTGCTCAGGCAGACTCGGGGTCTCGGCCAGTGCCTTCAACACAGGAGATAAGTGGCGACAGGATCACTGCACACGGCCCGTACACTGGGATGAAGAACTGTGGGTCACTGTCTCCACTCTTTCCCGGCACATCCCCTGCCACTCACATCGCTGCCACATCTTGGTGGAAGACGGGATCTGACTGCCCGTTTCTCCATGGGGTTGTTTCTGTGAGTTCCGGGTATGGCACCTGGTGGCAAGCCCAAGTCTGCCCTTGGGACAGGTGGCCAAGGAGATGCTGTCCCCCTGGGTCCAGAGGCACAGGACAGGCCTGCCTTCTGCCCAGACACCTTCCTCAGAGTGGAGCACGCGCCTCTGCCCTAGTCGTCCCCTCATTTCTCCTTAGCAGCCAGGCTTCCATCTCTCCACGGAGGGAGCGGGTGACACTTGTCTTGCCACCGGCCTGCTGTTCGTGCCACTGCAGGCTATCCTGCTTCCCGAGCGTTTCCCGACCCCACAGCCAACGGCTCCTTCTCTTCTCCGGGGCCGTGTGCTGCGCCTTCCCCACACTTGGCTTCTCTCTCAGGCAGAGGGGATGCTAGGGCAAAGAGTATTTCGCTCCATGCAGGTATCTTGCACCGTGCTTCGGAGACTAGCTCAGGCAAGCAGCAGCAGCATCCCCAAACCCAACTCTGATTTCCCAAGGAACGGTGAGCTTTCCCAGGGGAGATGCCTAGGCAAAGAGGTTGTTGCAGTGTACGGGTTTCTCCCACCGCGAGACTGGGCTCAGTCAAGCAGCAGCAGCCCGCAGAACATTTCTCAGCGAATGCTGTGCTTTCGCAGAGGCTTTGGCTTGGAGCGACAGCACTTTGCTGCTGCTTCCTCAGCAAGGCTTCCGTCGCGTCAGGGAAGACGAGCTGCAGGAGAGCTGGTGCCTATTGGGCCTTGCTTTCCCGGGCTCCAAGTTCACGCCCGGGCTTCACCTTGCTATACCGAACTAAGCAGACACAGTCACAACCCTGCAGCAGCGTGCGTGTCCTAGCATGGCCCTGTATGCCTATTACCATCTCCTGGGGTAGGTAAGGCTTTGCCTTTTACTCTGTTGCTCAGGCAGACTCGGGGTCTCGGCCAGTGCCTTCAACACAGGAGAGAAGTGGCGACAGGATCACTGCACACGGCCCGTGCACTGGGATGGGGAACTGTGGGTCACTGTCTCCACTCTTTCCCGCACACCCCCTGCCACTCACATCGCTGCCACATCTTGGTGGAAGACGGCATCTGACTGCCCGTTTCTCCATGGGGTTGTTTCTGTGAGTTCCGGGTATGGCACCTGGTGGCAAGCCCAAGTCTGCCCTTGGGCCAGGTGGCCAAGGAGATGCTGTCCCCTTGGGTCCAGAGGCACAGGACAGGCCTGCCTTCTGCCCAGACTCCTTCCTCAGGGTGGAGCACGCGCCTCTGCCCTAGTCGTCCCCTCATTTCTCCTTAGCAGCCAGGCTTCCATCTCTCCACGGAGGGAGCGGGTGACACTTGTCTTGCCACCGGCCTGCTGTTCGTGCCACTGCAGGCTATCCTGCTTCCCGAGCGTTTCCCGACCCCACAGCCAACGGCTCCTTCTCTTCTCCGGGGCCGTGTGCTGCGCCTTCCCCACACTTGGCTTCTCTCTCAGGCAGAGGGGATGCTAGGGCAAAGAGTATTTCGCTCCATGCAGGTATCTTGCACCGTGCTTCGGAGACTAGCTCAGGCAAGCAGCAGCAGCATCCCCAAACCCAACTCTGATTTCCCAAGGAACGGTGAGCTTTCCCAGGGGAGATGCCTAGGCAAAGAGGTTGTTGCTGTGTACGGGTTTCTCCCACCGCGAGACTGGGCTCAGTCAAGCAGCAGCAGCCCGCAGAACATTTCTCAGCGAATGCTGTGCTTTCGCAGAGGCTTTGGCTTGGAGCGACAGCACTTTGCTGCTGCTTCCTCAGCAAGGCTTCCGTCGCGTCAGGGAAGACGAGCTGCAGGAGAGCTGGTGCCTATTGGGCCTTGCTTTCCTGGGCTCCAAGTTCACGCCCGGGCTTCACCTTGCTATACCGAACTAAGCAGACACAGTCACAACCCTGCAGCAGCGTGCGTGTCCTAGCATGGCCCTGTATGCCTATTACCATCTCCTGGGGTAGGTAAGGCTTTGCCTTTTACTCTGTTGCTCAGGCAGACTCGGGGTCTCGGCCAGTGCCTTCAACACAGGAGAGAAGTGGCGACAGGATCACTGCACACGGCCCGTGCACTGGGATGGGGAACTGTGGGTCACTGTCTCCACTCTTTCCCGCACACCCCCTGCCACTCACATCGCTGCCACATCTTGGTGGAAGACGGCATCTGACTGCCCGTTTCTCCATGGGGTTGTTTCTGTGATTTCCGGGTATGGCACCTGGTGGCAAGCCCAAGTCTGCCCTTGGGACAGGTGGCCAAGGAGATGCTGTCCCCTTGGGTCCAGAGGCACAGGACAGGCCTGCCTTCTGCCCAGACTCCTTCCTCAGGGTGGAGCACGCGCCTCTGCCCTAGTCGTCCCCTCATTTCTCCTTAGCAGCCAGGCTTCCATCTCTCCGCGCAGGGAGCGGGTGACACTTTTCTTGCCACCGGCCTGCTGTTCGTGCCACTGCAGGCTATCCTGCTTCCCGAGCGTTTCCCGACCCCACAGCCAACGGCTCCTTCTCTTCTCCGGGGCCGTGTGAGGCGCCTCCCCCACACTTGGCTTCTCTCTCAGGCAGAGGGGATGCTAGGGCAAAGAGTATTTCGCTCCATGCGGGTATCTTGCACCGTGCTTCGGAGACTAGCTCAGGCAAGCAGCAGCAGCATCCCCAAACCCAACTCTGATTTCCCAAGAAACAGTGAGCTTTCCCAGGGGAGATGCCTAGGCAAAGAGGTTGTTGCTGTGTACGGGTTTCTCCCACCGCGAGACTGGGCTCAGGCAAGCAGCAGCAGCCTGCAGAACATTTCTCAGTGAATGCTGTGCTTTCGCAGAGGCTTTGGCTTGGAGCGAACAGCACTTTGCTGCTGCTTCCTCAGCAAGGCTTCAGTCGCGTCAGGGAAGACGAGCTGCAGGAAAGCTGGTGCCTATTGGGCCTTGCTTTCCCGGGCTCCAAGTTCAGGCCCGGGCTTCACCTTGCTATGCCGAACTAAGCAGACACAGTCACAACCCTGCAGCAGCGTGCGTGTCCTAGCATGGCCCTCTATGCCTATTACCATCTCCTGGGGTAGGTAAGGCTTTGCCTTTTACTCTGGTGCTCAGGCAGACTCGGGGTCTCGGCTAGTGCCTTCAACACAGGAGAGAAGTGGCGACAGGATCACTGCACACGGCCCGTGCACTGGGATGGGGAACTGTGGGTCACTGTCTCCACTCTTTCCCGCACACCCCCTGCCACTCACATCGCTGCCACATCTTGGTGGAAGACGGCATCTGACTGCCCGTTTCTCCATGGGGTTGTTTCTGTGAGTTCCGGGTATGGCACCTGGTGGCAAGCCCAAGTCTGCCCTTGGGACAGGTGGCCAAGGAGATGCTGTCCCCTTGGGTCCAGAGGCACAGGACAGGCCTGCCTTCTGCCCAGACTCCTTCCTCAGAGTGGAGCACGCGCCTCTGCCCTAGTCGTCCCCTCATTTCTCCTTAGCAGCCAGGCTTCTATCTCTCCGCGCAGGGAGCGGGTGACACTTGTCTTGCCACCGGCCTGCTGTTCGTGCCACTGCAGGCTATCCTGCTTCCCGAGCGTTTCCCGACCCCACAGCCAACGGCTCCTTCTCTTCTCCGGGGCCGTGTGCTGCGCCTTCCCCACACTTGGCTTCTCTCTCAGGCAGAGGGGATGCTAGGGCAAAGAGTATTTCTCTCCATGCGGGTATCTTGCACCGTGCTTCGGAGACTAGCTCAGGCAAGCAGCAGCAGCATCCCCAAACCCAACTCTGATTTCCCAAGGAACGTTGTGCTTTCCTAGGGGAGATGCCAAGGCAGAGAGGCTTTCGATGTATGCGGGTTCCTCCCACCGCGAGACTGGGCTCAGGCAAGCAGCAGCAGCCCGCAGAACATTTCTCAGCGAATGTTGTGCTTTCGCTGAGGCTTTGGCTTGGAGCGAACAGCACTTCGCTGCTGCTTCCTCAGCAAGGCTTCAGACGCGTCAGGGAAGAAGAGCTGCGGGAGAGCTGGTGCCTCTTGGGCCTTGCTTTTCCGGGCTCCATGTTCGCGTCCTGGGTTCACCCTCCCAGGCCAAACTAAGCAGTCACACCCACAACCCTACAGTAGCATGCGTAGCCAGGGATGGCACTCTATGCACACTACCATCTCCCAGTGTAGGCGTCGCTTGGCCTTTTACTCTGGCGCTCAGGCGGACTCGCGGACTAGGACAGTGCTTTCCCCACAGGAAAGGATAGGTGACAGGATCCCTGCAAACCGCCCGTGCACTGATTAGGTAGCTTTGGTGGACTATCCCCACTCCTTCCCCTTAAACCCCGTGCCTCCTCCAGGCTTCCACATCCTGGAGGAAGACGGCATTGACTACCTGTTATTTCAGGTAACTGTTTCTGAAAGTTCAGCGTAGGCGCCTGGTGGCTAGCGCATGTCTGCCCCAGGGACAGGTGGCCAAGGAGCTGCTGTGTCCTTGGGCCCAGAGGCTCAGGACAGGCATGCTTTCTGCAAAGACTGCTTCCTAAGAGTGGAGCACGCGCCCTGTCCTACTCATCCCCTCCTGTCTCCATAGCAGCCAGGCTTCTGTCTCTCTGCACTGGGAGAGGGTGACACTTGTATTGCCACCGGCCACGGGGCCTGCCAGGGCCGGCTCTCTTGATTCCCAACTGTTTCCAGTCCAGAAGGTCAACGGTTCCTGCTCTTCTCCAGGGGCAGCGTGCTGTACCTCCACAGACATTCTCCTGGGGAGCGAAGTGAAAAACGTGTCCCTTTCCTTAAGGCTCTTTCCAAAGACGCAACCGCGCTTCTCTCTCAGGCAGAGGGGATGCCCAGGCATAGAGGATTTTGTTCAATGCGGGTCCATTGCACCATGCTGAGGAGACCAGCTCTGGCAAACAGGAGCATCCTTCAGTCCGGACTCTGATTTTCCAAAGAATGCTGTGCTTTCCCAGAGGAGATGCCAGGGCAAAGAGGCTTTCGCTCTAGGCGGGTTTCTCCCATCGTGCTGCGAATACTAGGCTAAGGCAAGCAGCAACAGCAGCCCGCAGAACCGACTCTGATTTCGCAGCGACTGCTAAGCTTTCGCAGATGTTTTTAGCTTGGCATGAACCGTATTTAGCTGCTCCTTCCTCAGAAAGGCTTGGGTGTTCGCTCTGTCGCAGCAGGGAAGAAGAGCCACGGGAGAGCTGGTGCCTCTTGGGATTTGCTTTTCCGGCCTCCAAGTTCACGTCCAGGTTTCACCTTGCTATGCCGAACTAAGCAGACATGGTCACAACCCTGCAGCAGCTTGCGTTTCCTAGCATGGCACTCTATGCCTATTACCATCTCCTGGGCTAGGTAAGGCTTTGCCTTTTGCTTTGGCGCTCAGGCAGACTCGGGTTCTCGGCCAGTGCCTTCAACACAGGAGAGAAGAGGCGACAGGATCACTGCACACGGCCCGTGCACTGGGATGGGGAACTGTGGGTCACTGTCTCCACTCTTTCCCGGCACACCCCCTGCCACTCACATCGCTGCCACATCTTGGTGGAAGACGGCATCTGACTGCCCGTTTCTCCATGGGGTTGTTTCTGTGAGTTCCGGGTATGGCACCTGGTGGCAAGCAAAAGTCTGCCCTTGGGACAGGTTGCCAAGGAGATGCTGTCTCCTTGGGTCCAGCGGCACAGGACAGGCCTGCCTTCTGCCCAGACTCCTTCCTCAGAGTGGAGCACGCGCCTCTGCCCTAGTCGTCCCCTCATTTCTCCTTAGCAGCCAGGCTTCCATCTCTCCGCGCAGGGAGCGGGTGACACTTGTCTTGCCACCGGCCTGCTGTTCGTGCCACTGCAGGCTATCCTGAATCCCGAGCGTTTCCCGACCCCACGGCCAACGGCTCCTTCTCTTCTTCGGGGCCGTGTGCTGCGCCTTCCCCACACTTGGCTTCTCTCTCAGGTAGAGGGGATGCTAGGGCAAAGAGTATTTCGCTCCATGCAGGTATCTTGCACCGTGCTTCGGAGACTAGCTCAGGCAAGCAGCAGCAGCATCCCCAAACCCAACTCTGATTTCCCAAGGAACGGTGAGCTTTCCCAGGGAAGATGCCTAGGCAAAGAGGTTGTTGCTTTTTTGGGTTTCTCCCACCGCGAGACACAGCTCAGGCAAGCAGCAGCAGCCCGCAGAACATTTCTCAGCGAATGCTGTGCTTTCGCAGAGGCTTTGGCTTGGAGCGAACAGCACTTCGCTGCTGCTTCCTCAGCAAGGCTTCAGTCGCGTCAGGGAAGACGAGCTGCAGGAGAGCTGATGCCTCTTGGGCCTTGCTTTCCCGGGCTCCAAGATCACGCCCGGGCTTCAACTTGCTTTGCCGAACTAAGCAGACACAGTCACAACCCTGCAGGAGCGTGCGTGTCCTAGCATGGCCCTCTATGCCTATTACCATCTCCTGTGGTAGGTAAGGCTTTGCCTTTTACTCTGGTGCTCAGGCAGACTCGGGGTCTCGGCCAGTGCCTTCAACACAGGAGATAAGTGGCGACAGGATCACTGCACACGGCCCGTACACTGGGATGAAGAACTGTGGGTCACTGTCTCCACTCTTTCCCGGCACATCCCCTGCCACTCACATCGCTGCCACATCTTGGTGGAAGACGGGATCTGACTGCCCGTTTCTCCATGGGGTTGTTTCTGTGAGTTCCGGGTATGGCACCTGGTGGCAAGCCCAAGTCTGCCCTTGGGACAGGTGGCCAAGGAGATGCTGTCCCCCTGGGTCCAGAGGCACAGGACAGGCCTGCCTTCTGCCCAGACACCTTCCTCAGAGTGGAGCACGCGCCTCTGCCCTAGTCGTCCCCTCATTTCTCCTTAGCAGCCAGGCTTCCATCTCTCCACGGAGGGAGCGGGTGACACTTGTCTTGCCACCGGCCTGCTGTTCGTGCCACTGCAGGCTATCCTGCTTCCCGAGCGTTTCCCGACCCCACAGCCAACGGCTCCTTCTCTTCTCCGGGTCCGTGTGCTGCGCCTTCCCCACACTTGGCTTCTCTCTCAGGCAGAGGGGATGCTAGGGCAAAGAGTATTTCGCTCCATGCAGGTATCTTGCACCGTGCTTCGGAGACTAGCTCAGGCAAGCAGCAGCAGCATCCCCAAACCCAACTCTGATTTCCCAAGGAACGGTGAGCTTTCCCAGGGGAGATGCCTAGGCAAAGAGGTTGTTGCTGTGTACGGGTTTCTCCCACCGCGAGACTGGGCTCAGTCAAGCAGCAGCAGCCCGCAGAACATTTCTCAGCGAATGCTGTGCTTTCGCAGAGGCTTTGGCTTGGAGCGACAGCACTTTGCTGCTGCTTCCTCAGCAAGGCTTCCGTCGCGTCAGGGAAGACGAGCTGCAGGAGAGCTGGTGCCTATTGGGCCTTGCTTTCCCGGGCTCCAAGTTCACGCCCGGGCTTCACCTTGCTATACCGAACTAAGCAGACACAGTCACAACCCTGCAGCAGCGTGCGTGTCCTAGCATGGCCCTCTATGCCTATTACCATCTCCTGGGGTAGGTAAGGCTTTGCCTTTTACTCTGTTGCTCAGGCAGACTCGGGGTCTCGGCCAGTGCCTTCAACACAGGAGAGAAGTGGCGACAGGATCACTGCACACGGCCCGTGCACTGGGATGGGGAACTGTGGGTCACTGTCTCCACTCTTTCCCGCACACCCCCTGCCACTCACATCGCTGCCACATCTTGGTGGAAGACGGCATCTGACTGCCCGTTTCTCCATGGGGTTGTTTCTGTGAGTTCCGGGTATGGCACCTGGTGGCAAGCCCAAGTCTGCCCTTGGGACAGGTGGCCAAGGAGATGCTGTCCCCTTGGGTCCAGAGGCACAGGACAGGCCTGCCTTCTGCCCAGACTCCTTCCTCAGGGTGGAGCACGCGCCTCTGCCCTAGTCGTCCCCTCATTTCTCCTTAGCAGCCAGGCTTCCATCTCTCCGCGCAGGGAGCGGGTGACACTTGTCTTGCCACCGGCCTGCTGTTCGTGCCACTGCAGGCTATCCTGCTTCCCGAGCGTTTCCCGACCCCACAGCCAACGGCTCCTTCTCTTCTCCGGGGCCGTGTGAGGCGCCTCCCCCACACTTGGCTTCTCTCTCAGGCAGAGGGGATGCTAGGGCAAAGAGTATTTCGCTCCATGCGGGTATCTTGCACCGTGCTTCGGAGACTAGCTCAGGCAAGCAGCAGCAGCATCCCCAAACCCAACTCTGATTTCCCAAGAAACAGTGAGCTTTCCCAGGGGAGATGCCTAGGCAAAGAGGTTGTTGCTGTGTACGGGTTTCTCCCACCGCGAGACTGGGCTCAGGCAAGCAGCAGCAGCCTGCAGAACATTTCTCAGTGAATGCTGTGCTTTCGCAGAGGCTTTGGCTTGGAGCGAACAGCACTTTGCTGCTGCTTCCTCAGCAAGGCTTCAGTCGCGTCAGGGAAGACGAGCTGCAGGAAAGCTGGTGCCTATTGGGCCTTGCTTTCCCGGGCTCCAAGTTCAGGCCCGGGCTTCACCTTGCTATGCCGAACTAAGCAGACACAGTCACAACCCTGCAGCAGCGTGCGTGTCCTAGCATGGCCCTCTATGCCTATTACCATCTCCTGGGGTAGGTAAGGCTTTGCCTTTTACTCTGGTGCTCAGGCAGACTCGGGGTCTCGGCTAGTGCCTTCAACACAGGAGAGAAGTGGCGACAGGATCACTGCACACGGCCCGTGCACTGGGATGGGGAACTGTGGGTCACTGTCTCCACTCTTTCCCGCACACCCCCTGCCACTCACATCGCTGCCACATCTTGGTGGAAGACGGCATCTGACTGCCCGTTTCTCCATGGGGTTGTTTCTGTGAGTTCCGGGTATGGCACCTGGTGGCAAGCCCAAGTCTGCCCTTGGGACAGGTGGCCAAGGAGATGCTGTCCCCTTGGGTCCAGAGGCACAGGACAGGCCTGCCTTCTGCCCAGACTCCTTCCTCAGAGTGGAGCACGCGCCTCTGCCCTAGTCGTCCCCTCATTTCTCCTTAGCAGCCAGGCTTCTATCTCTCCGCGCAGGGAGCGGGTGACACTTGTCTTGCCACCGGCCTGCTGTTCGTGCCACTGCAGGCTATCCTGCTTCCCGAGCGTTTCCCGACCCCACAGCCAACGGCTCCTTCTCTTCTCCGGGGCCGTGTGCTGCGCCTTCCCCACACTTGGCTTCTCTCTCAGGCAGAGGGGATGCTAGGGCAAAGAGTATTTCTCTCCATGCGGGTATCTTGCACCGTGCTTCGGAGACTAGCTCAGGCAAGCAGCAGCAGCATCCCCAAACCCAACTCTGATTTCCCAAGGAACGTTGTGCTTTCCTAGGGGAGATGCCAAGGCAGAGAGGCTTTCGATGTATGCGGGTTCCTCCCACCGCGAGACTGGGCTCAGGCAAGCAGCAGCAGCCCGCAGAACATTTCTCAGCGAATGTTGTGCTTTCGCTGAGGCTTTGGCTTGGAGCGAACAGCACTTCGCTGCTGCTTCCTCAGCAAGGCTTCAGTCGCATCAGGGAAGAAGAGCTGCGGGAGAGCTGGTGCCTCTTGGGCCTTGCTTTTCCGGGCTCCATGTTCGCGTCCTGGGTTCACCCTCCCAGGCCAAACTAAGCAGTCACACCCACAACCCTACAGTAGCATGCGTAGCCAGGGATGGCACTCTATGCACACTACCATCTCCCAGTGTAGGCGTCGCTTGGCCTTTTACTCTGGCGCTCAGGCGGACTCGCGGACTAGGACAGTGCTTTCCCCACAGGAAAGGATAGGTGACAGGATCCCTGCAAACCGCCCGTGCACTGATTAGGTAGCTTTGGTGGACTATCCCCACTCCTTCCCCTTAAACCCCGTGCCTCCTCCAGGCTTCCACATCCTGGAGGAAGACGGCATTGACTACCTGTTATTTCAGGTAACTGTTTCTGAAAGTTCAGCGTAGGCGCCTGGTGGCTAGCGCATGTCTGCCCCAGGGACAGGTGGCCAAGGAGCTGCTGTGTCCTTGGGCCCAGAGGCTCAGGACAGGCATGCTTTCTGCAAAGACTGCTTCCTAAGAGTGGAGCACGCGCCCTGTCCTACTCATCCCCTCCTGTCTCCATAGCAGCCAGGCTTCTGTCTCTCTGCACTGGGAGAGGGTGACACTTGTATTGCCACCGGCCGCGGGGCCTGCCAGGGCCGGCTCTCTTGATTCCCAACTGTTTCCAGTCCAGAAGGTCAACGGTTCCTGCTCTTCTCCAGGGGCAGCGTGCTGTACCTCCACAGACATTCTCCTGGGGAGCGAAGTGAAAAACGTGTCCCTTTCCTTAAGGCTCTTTCCAAAGACGCAACCGCGCTTCTCTCTCAGGCAGAGGGGATGCCCAGGCATAGAGGATTTTGTTCAATGCGGGTCCATTGCACCATGCTGAGGAGACCAGCTCTGGCAAACAGGAGCATCCTTCAGTCCGGACTCTGATTTTCCAAAGAATGCTGTGCTTTCCCAGAGGAGATGCCAGGGCAAAGAGGCTTTCGCTCTAGGCGGGTTTCTCCCATCGTGCTGCGAATACTAGGCTAAGGCAAGCAGCAACAGCAGCCCGCAGAACCGACTCTGATTTCGCAGCGACTGCTAAGCTTTCGCAGATGTTTTTAGCTTGGCATGAACCGTATTTAGCTGCTCCTTCCTCAGAAAGGCTTGGGTGTTCGCTCTGTCGCAGCAGGGAAGAAGAGCCACGGGAGAGCTGGTGCCTCTTGGGATTTGCTTTTCCGGCCTCCAAGTTCACGTCCAGGTTTCACCTTGCTATGCCGAACTAAGCAGACATGGTCACAACCCTGCAGCAGCTTGCGTTTCCTAGCATGGCACTCTATGCCTATTACCATCTCCTGGGCTAGGTAAGGCTTTGCCTTTTGCTTTGGCGCTCAGGCAGACTCGGGTTCTCGGCCAGTGCCTTCAACACAGGAGAGAAGAGGCGACAGGATCACTGCACACGGCCCGTGCACTGGGATGGGGAACTGTGGGTCACTGTCTCCACTCTTTCCCGGCACACCCCCTGCCACTCACATCGCTGCCACATCTTGGTGGAAGACGGCATCTGACTGCCCGTTTCTCCATGGGGTTGTTTCTGTGAGTTCCGGGTATGGCACCTGGTGGCAAGCAAAAGTCTGCCCTTGGGACAGGTTGCCAAGGAGATGCTGTCTCCTTGGGTCCAGCGGCACAGGACAGGCCTGCCTTCTGCCCAGACTCCTTCCTCAGAGTGGAGCACGCGCCTCTGCCCTAGTCGTCCCCTCATTTCTCCTTAGCAGCCAGGCTTCCATCTCTCCGCGCAGGGAGCGGGTGACACTTGTCTTGCCACCGGCCTGCTGTTCGTGCCACTGCAGGCTATCCTGCTTCCCGAGCGTTTCCCGACCCCACGGCCAACGGCTCCTTCTCTTCTTCGGGGCCGTGTGCTGCGCCTTCCCCACACTTGGCTTCTCTCTCAGGTAGAGGGGATGCTAGGGCAAAGAGTATTTCGCTCCATGCAGGTATCTTGCACCGTGCTTCGGAGACTAGCTCAGGCAAGCAGCAGCAGCATCCCCAAACCCAACTCTGATTTCCCAAGGAACGGTGAGCTTTCCCAGGGAAGATGCCTAGGCAAAGAGGTTGTTGCTTTTTTGGGTTTCTCCCACCGCGAGACACAGCTCAGGCAAGCAGCAGCAGCCCGCAGAACATTTCTCAGCGAATGCTGTGCTTTCGCAGAGGCTTTGGCTTGGAGCGAACAGCACTTCGCTGCTGCTTCCTCAGCAAGGCTTCAGTCGCGTCAGGGAAGACGAGCTGCAGGAGAGCTGATGCCTCTTGGGCCTTGCTTTCCCGGGCTCCAAGATCACGCCCGGGCTTCAACTTGCTTTGCCGAACTAAGCAGACACAGTCACAACCCTGCAGGAGCGTGCGTGTCCTAGCATGGCCCTCTATGCCTATTACCATCTCCTGGGGTAGGTAAGGCTTTGCCTTTTACTCTGGTGCTCAGGCAGACTCGGGGTCTCGGCCAGTGCCTTCAACACAGGAGATAAGTGGCGACAGGATCACTGCACACGGCCCGTACACTGGGATGAAGAACTGTGGGTCACTGTCTCCACTCTTTCCCGGCACATCCCCTGCCACTCACATCGCTGCCACATCTTGGTGGAAGACGGCATCTGACTGCCCGTTTCTCCATGGGGTTGTTTCTGTGAGTTCCGGGTATGGCACCTGGTGGCAAGCCCAAGTCTGCCCTTGGGACAGGTGGCCAAGGAGATGCTGTCCCCCTGGGTCCAGAGGCACAGGACAGGCCTGCCTTCTGCCCAGACACCTTCCTCAGAGTGGAGCACGCGCCTCTGCCCTAGTCGTCCCCTCATTTCTCCTTAGCAGCCAGGCTTCCATCTCTCCACGGAGGGAGCGGGTGACACTTGTCTTGCCACCGGCCTGCTGTTCGTGCCACTGCAGGCTATCCTGCTTCCCGAGCGTTTCCCGACCCCACAGCCAACGGCTCCTTCTCTTCTCCGGGGCCGTGTGCTGCGCCTTCCCCACACTTGGCTTCTCTCTCAGGCAGAGGGGATGCTAGGGCAAAGAGTATTTCGCTCCATGCAGGTATCTTGCACCGTGCTTCGGAGACTAGCTCAGGCAAGCAGCAGCAGCATCCCCAAACCCAACTCTGATTTCCCAAGGAACGGTGAGCTTTCCCAGGGGAGATGCCTAGGCAAAGAGGTTGTTGCTGTGTACGGGTTTCTCCCACCGCGAGACTGGGCTCAGTCAAGCAGCAGCAGCCCGCAGAACATTTCTCAGCGAATGCTGTGCTTTCGCAGAGGCTTTGGCTTGGAGCGACAGCACTTTGCTGCTGCTTCCTCAGCAAGGCTTCCGTCGCGTCAGGGAAGACGAGCTGCAGGAGAGCTGGTGCCTATTGGGCCTTGCTTTCCCGGGCTCCAAGTTCACGCCCGGGCTTCACCTTGCTATACCGAACTAAGCAGACACAGTCACAACCCTGCAGCAGCGTGCGTGTCCTAGCATGGCCCTGTATGCCTATTACCATCTCCTGGGGTAGGTAAGGCTTTGCCTTTTACTCTGTTGCTCAGGCAGACTCGGGGTCTCGGCCAGTGCCTTCAACACAGGAGAGAAGTGGCGACAGGATCACTGCACACGGCCCGTGCACTGGGATGGGGAACTGTGGGTCACTGTCTCCACTCTTTCCCGCACACCCCCTGCCACTCACATCGCTGCCACATCTTGGTGGAAGACGGCATCTGACTGCCCGTTTCTCCATGGGGTTGTTTCTGTGAGTTCCGGGTATGGCACCTGGTGGCAAGCCCAAGTCTGCCCTTGGGCCAGGTGGCCAAGGAGATGCTGTCCCCTTGGGTCCAGAGGCACAGGACTGGCCTGCCTTCTGCCCAGACTCCTTCCTCAGGGTGGAGCACGCGCCTCTGCCCTAGTCGTCCCCTCATTTCTCCTTAGCAGCCAGGCTTCCATCTCTCCGCGCAGGGAGCGGGTGACACTTGTCTTGCCACCGGCCTGCTGTTCGTGCCACTGCAGGCTATCCTGCTTCCCGAGCGTTTCCCGACCCCACAGCCAACGGCTCCTTCTCTTCTCCGGGGCCGTGTGAGGCGCCTCCCCCACACTTGGCTTCTCTCTCAGGCAGAGGGGATGCTAGGGCAAAGAGTATTTCGCTCCATGCGGGTATCTTGCACCGTGCTTCGGAGACTAGCTCAGGCAAGCAGCAGCAGCATCCCCAAACCCAACTCTGATTTCCCAAGAAACAGTGAGCTTTCCCAGGGGAGATGCCTAGGCAAAGAAGTTGTTGCTGTGTACGGGTTTCTCCCACCGCGAGACTGGGCTCAGGCAAGCAGCAGCAGCCTGCAGAACATTTCTCAGTGAATGCTGTGCTTTCGCAGAGGCTTTGGCTTGGAGCGAACAGCACTTTGCTGCTGCTTCCTCAGCAAGGCTTCAGTCGCGTCAGGGAAGACGAGCTGCAGGAAAGCTGGTGCCTATTGGGCCTTGCTTTCCCGGGCTCCAAGTTCACGCCCGGGCTTCACCTTGCTATGCCGAACTAAGCAGACACAGTCACAACCCTGCAGCAGCGTGCGTGTCCTAGCATGGCCCTCTATGCCTATTACCATCTCCTGGGGTAGGTAAGGCTTTGCCTTTTACTCTGGTGCTCAGGCAGACTCGGGGTCTCGGCCAGTGCCTTCAACACAGGAGAGAAGTGGCGACAGGATCACTGCACACGGCCCGTGCACTGGGATGGGGACTGTGGGTCACTGTCTCCACTCTTTCCGGCAGACCCCCTGCCACTCACATCGCTGCCACATCTTGGTGGAAGACGGCATCTGACTGCCCGTTTCTCCATGGGGTTGTTTCTTTGAGTTCCGGGTATGGCACCTGGTGGCAAGCCCAAGTCTGCCCTTGGGACAGGTGGCCAAGGAGATGCTGTCCCCTTGGGTCCAGAGGCACAGGACAGGCCTGCCTTCTGCCCAGACTCCTTCCTCAGAGTGGAGCACGCGCCTCAGCCCTAGTCGTCCCCTCATTTCTCCTTAGCAGCCAGGCTTCCATCTCTCCGTGCAGGGAGCGGGTGACACTTGTCTTGCCACCGGCCTGCTGTTCGTGCCACTGCAGGCTATCCTGCTTCCCGAGCGTTTCCCGACCCCACGGCCAACGGCTCCTACTCTTTTCGGGGCCGTGTGCTGCGCCTTCCCCACACTTGGCTTCTCTCTCACGCAGAGGGGATGCTAGGGCAAAGAGTATTTCGCTCCATGCGGGTATCTTGCACCGTGCTTCGGAGACTAGCTCAGGCAAGCAGCAGCAGCATCCCCAAACCCAACTCTGATTTCCCAAGGAACGTTGTGCTTTCCTAGGGGAGATGTCAAGACAGAGAGGCTTTCGATGTATGCGGGTTCCTCCCACCGCGAGACTGGGCTCAGGCAAGCAGCAGCAGCCCGCAGAACATTTCTCAGCGAATGTTGTGCTTTCGCAGAGGCTTTGGCTTGGAGCGAACAGCACTTCGCTGCTGCTTCCTCAGCAAGGCTTCAGTCGCGTCAGGGAAGAAGAGCTGCGGGAGAGCTGGTGCCTCTTGGGCCTTGCTTTTCCGGGCTCCATGTTCGCGTCCTGGTTTCACCCTCCCAGGCCAAACTAAGCAGTCACAGCCACAACCCTACAGTAGCATGCGTAGCCAGGGATGGCACTCTATGCACACTACCATCTCCCAGTGTAGGCGTCGCTTGGCCTTTTACTCTGGCGCTCAGGCGGACTCGCGGACTAGGACAGTGCTTTCCCCACAGGAAAGGATAGGTGACAGGATCCCTGCAAACCGCCCGTGCACTGATTAGGTAGCTTTGGTGGACTATCCCCACTCCTTCCCCTTAAACCCCGTGCCTCCTCCAGGCTTCCACATCCTGGAGGAAGACGGCATTGACTACCTGTTATTTCAGGTAACTGTTTCTGAAAGTTCAGCGTAGGCGCCTGGTGGCTAGCGCATGTCTGCCCCAGGGACAGGTGGCCAAGGAGCTGCTGTGTCCTTGGGCCCAGAGGCTCAGGACAGGCATGCTTTCTGCAAAGACTGCTTCCTAAGAGTGGAGCACGCGCCCTGTCCTACTCATCCCCTCCTGTCTCCATAGCAGCCAGGCTTCTGTCTCTCTGCACTGGGAGAGGGTGACACTTGTATTGCCACCGGCCGCGGGGCCTGCCAGGGCCGGCTCTCTTGATTCCCAACTGTTTCCAGTCCAGAAGGTCAACGGTTCCTGCTCTTCTCCAGGGGCAGCGTGCTGTACCTCCACAGACATTCTCCTGGGGAGCGAAGTGAAAAACGTGTCCCTTTCCTTAAGGCTCTTTCCAAAGACGCAACCGCGCTTCTCTCTCAGGCAGAGGGGATGCCCAGGCATAGAGGATTTTGTTCAATGCGGGTTCATTGCACCATGCTGAGGAGACCAGCTCTGGCAAACAGGAGCATCCTTCAGTCCGGACTCTGATTTTCCAAAGAATGCTGTGCTTTCCCAGAGGAGATGCCAGGGCAAAGAGGCTTTCGCACTAGGCGGGTTTCTCCCATCGTGCTGCGAATACTAGGCTAAGGCAAGCAGCAACAGCAGCCCGCAGAACCGACTCTGATTTCGCAGCGACTGCTAAGCTTTCGCAGATGTTTTTAGCTTGGCATGAACCGTATTTAGCTGCTCCTTCCTCAGAAAGGCTTGGGTGTTCGCTCTGTCGCAGCAGGGAAGAAGAGCCACGGGAGAGCTGGTGCCTCTTGGGAATTGCTTTTCCGGCCTCCAAGTTCACGTCCAGGTTTCACCTTGCTATGCCGAACTAAGCAGACATGGTCACAACCCTGCAGCAGCTTGCGTTTCCTAGCATGGCACTCTATGCCTATTACCATCTCCTGGGCTAGGTAAGGCTTTGCCTTTTGCTTTGGCGCTCAGGCAGACTCGGCGTCTCGGCCAGTGCCTTCAACACAGGAGAGAAGTGGCGACAGGATCACTGCACACGGTCCGTGCACTGGGATGGGGAACTGTGGGTCACTGTCTCCACTCTTTCCCGGCACACCCCCTGCCACTCACATCGCTGCCACATCTTGGTGGAAGACGGCATCTGACTGCCCGTTTCTCCATGGGGTTGTTTCTGTGAGTTCCGGGTATGGCACCTGGTGGCAAGCCCAAGTCTGCCCTTGGGACAGGTGGCCAAGGAGATGCTGTCCCCTTGGGTCCAGAGGCACAGGACAGGCCTGCCTTCTGCCCAGACTCCTTCCTCAGAGTGGAGCACGCGCCTCTGCCCTAGTCGTCCCCTCATTTCTCCTTAGCAGCCAGGCTTCCATCTCTCCGCGCAGGGAGCGGGTGACACTTGTCTTGCCACCGGCCTGCTGTTCGTGCCACTGCAGGCTATCCTGCTTCCCGAGCGTTTCCCCACCCCACGGCCAACGGCTCTTTCTCTTCTCCGGGGCCATGTGCTGCGCCTTCCCCACACTTGGCTTCTCTCTCAGGCAGAGGGGATGCTAGGGCAAAGAGTATTTCGCTCCATGCGGGTATCTTGCACCGTGCTTCGGAGACTAGCTCAGGCAAGCAGCAGCAGCATCCCCAAACCCAACTCTGATTTCCCAAGGAACGGTGAGCTTTCCCAGGGAAGATGCCTAGGCAAAGAGGTTGTTGCTTTATTTGGGTTTCTCCCACCGCGAGACACGGCTCAGGCAAGCAGCAGCAGCCCGCAGAGCATTTCTCAGCGAATGCTGTGCTTTCGCAGAGGCTTTGGCTTGGAGCGAACAGCACTTTGCTGCTGCTTCCTCAGCAAGGCTTCAGTCGCGTCAGGGAAGACGAGCTGCAGGAGAGCTGGTGCCTCTTGGGCCTTGCTTTCCCGGGCTCCAAGTTCACGCCCGGGCTTCACCTTGCTATGCCGAACTAAGCAGACACAGTCACAACCCTGCAGCAGCGTGCGTGTCCTAGCATGTCCCTCTATGCCTATTACCATCTCCTGGGGTAGGTAAGGCTTTGCCTTTTACTCTGGTGCTCAGGCAGACTCGGGGTCTCGGCCAGTGCCTTCAACACAGGAGAGAAGTGGCGACAGGATCACTGCACACGGCCCGTGCACTGGGATGGGGAACTGTGGGTCACTGTCTCCACTCTTTCCCGCACACCCCCTGCCACTCACATCGCTGCCACATCTTGGTGGAAGACGGCATCTGACTGCCCGTTTCTCCATGGGGTTGTTTCTGTGAGTTCCGGGTATGGCACCTGGTGGCAAGCCCAAGTCTGCCCTTGGGACAGGTGGCCAAGGAGATGCTGTCCCCTTGGGTCCAGAGGCACAGGACAGGCCTGCCTTCTGCCCAGACTCCTTCCTCAGAGTGGAGCACGCGCCTCTGCCCTAGTCGTCCCCTCATTTCTCCTTAGCAGCCAGGCTTCCATCTCTCCGCGCAGGGAGCGGGTGACACTTGTCTTGCCACCGGCCTGCTGTTCGTGCCACTGCAGGCTATCCTGCTTCCCGAGCGTTTCCCGACCCCACAGCCAACGGCTCCTTCTCTTCTCCGGGGCCGTGTGCTGCGCCTTCCCCACACTTGGCTTCTCTCTCAGGGAGAGGGGATGCTAGGGCAAAGAGTATTTCGCTCCATGCAGGTATCTTGCACCGTGCTTCGGAGACTAGCTCAGGCAAGCAGCAGCAGCATCCCCAAACCCAACTCTGATTTCCCAAGAAACGGTGAGCTTTCCCAGGGGAGATGCCTAGGCAAAGAGGTTGTTGCTGTGTACGGGTTTCTCCCACCGCGAGACTGGGCTCAGGCAAGCAGCAGCAGCCTGCAGAACATTTCTCAGCGAATGCTGTGCTTTCGCAGAGGCTTTGGCTTGGAGCGAACAGCACTTTGCTGCTGCTTCCTCAGCAAGGCTTCAGTCGCGTCAGGGAAGACGAGCTGCAGGAGAGCTGGTGCCTATTGGGCCTTGCTTTCCCGGGCTCCAAGTTCAGGCCCGGGCTTCACCTTGCTATGCCGAACTAAGCAGACACAGTCACAACCCTGCAGCAGCGTGCGTGTCCTAGCATGGCCCTCTATGCCTATTACCATCTCCTGGGGTAGGTAAGGCTTTGCCTTTTACTCTGGTGCTCAGGCAGACTCGGGGTCTCGGCCAGTGCCTTCAACACAGGAGAGAAGTGGCGACAGGATCACTGCACACGGCCCGTGCACTGGGATGGGGACTGTGGGTCACTGTCTCCACTCTTTCCGGCAGACCCCCTGCCACTCACATCGCTGCCACATCTTGGTGGAAGACGGCATCTGACTGCCCGTTTCTCCATGGGGTTGTTTCTGTGAGTTCCGGGTATGGCACCTGGTGGCAAGCCCAAGTCTGCCCTTGGGACAGGTGGCCAAGGAGATGCTGTCCCCTTGGGTCCAGAGGCACAGGACAGGCCTGCCTTCTGCCCAGACTCCTTCCTCAGAGTGGAGCACGCGCCTCTGCCCTAGTCGTCCCCTCATTTCTCCTTATCAGCCAGGCTTCCATCTCTCCGTGCAGGGAGCGGGTGACACTTGTCTTGCCACCGGCCTGCTGTTCGTGCCACTGCAGGCTATCCTGCTTCCCTAGCGTTTCCCGACCCCACGGCCAACGGCTCCTACTCTTTTCGGGGCCGTGTGCTGCGCCTTCCCCACACTTGGCTTCTCTCTCACGCAGAGGGGATGCTAGGGCAAAGAGTATTTCGCTCCATGCGGGTATCTTGCACCGTGCTTCGGAGACTAGCTCAGGCAAGCAGCAGCAGCATCCCCAAACCCAACTCTGATTTCCCAAGGAACGGTGAGCTTTCCCAGGGGAGATGCCTAGGCAAAGAGGTTGTTGCTGTATACGGGTTTCTCCAACCGCGAAACTGGGCTCAGGCAAGCAGCAGCAGCCCCCAGAACATTTCTCAGCGAATGCTGTGCTTTCGCAGAGGCTTTGGCTTGGAGGGAACAGCACTTTGCTGCTGCTTCCTCAGCAAGGCTTCAGTCGCGTCAGGGAAGAGGAGCTGCAGGAGAGCTGGTGCCTCTTGGGCCTTGCTTTCCCGGGCTCCAAGTTCACGCCCGGGCTTCACCTTGCTATGCCGAACTAAGCAGACACAGTCACAACCCTGCATCAGCGTGCGTGTCCTAGCATGGCCCTCTATGCCTATTACCATCTCCTGGGGTAGGTAAGGCTTTGCCTTTTACTCTGGTGCTCAGGCAGACTCGGGGTCTCGGCCAGTGCCTTCAACACAGGAGAGAAGTGGCGACAGGATCACTGCACACGGCCCGTGCACTGGAATGGGGAACTGTGGGTCACTGTCTCCACTCTTTCCCGGCACACCCCCTGCCACTCACATCGCTGCCACATCTTGGTGGAAGACGGCATCTGACTGCCCGTTTCTCCATGGGGTTGTTTCTGTGAGTTCCGGGTATGGCACCTGGTGGCAAGCCCAAGTCTGCCCTTGGGACAGGTGGCCAAGGAGATGCTGTCCCCTTGGGTCCAGAGGCACAGGACAGGCCTGCCTTCTGCCCAGACTCCTTCCTCAGAGTGGAGCACGCGCCTCTGCCCTAGTCGTCCCCTCATTTCTCCTTAGCAGCCAGGCTTCCATCTCTCCGCGCAGGGAGCGGGTGACACTTGTCTTGCCACCGGCCTGCTGTTCGTGCCACTGCAGGCTATCCTGCTTCCCGAGCGTTTCCCGACCCCACAGCCAACGGCTCCTTCTCTTCTCCAGGGCCGTGTGCTGCGCCTTCCCCACACTTGGCTTCTCTCTCAGGCAGAGGGGATGCTAGGGCAAAGAGTATTTCGCTCCATGCGGGTATCTTGCACCGTGCTTCGGAGACTAGCTCAGGCAAGCAGCAGCAGCATCCCCAAACCCAACTCTGATTTCCCAAGGAACGGTGAGCTTTCCCAGGGGAGATGCCTAGGCAAAGAGGTTGTTGCTTTATTTGGGTTTCGCCCACCGCGAGACACGGCTCAGGCAAGCAGCAGCAGCCCGCAGAACATTTCTCAGCGAATGCTGTGCTTTCGCAGAGGCTTTGGCTTGGAGCGAACAGCACTTTGCTGCTGCTTCCTCAGCAAGGCTTCAGTCGCGTCAGGGAAGAGGAGCTGCAGGAGAGCTGGTGCCTCTTGGGCCTTGCTTTCCCGGGCTCCAAGTTCACGCCCGGGCTTCACCTTGCTATGCCGAACTAAGCAGACACAGTCACAACCCTGCAGCAGCGTGCGTGTCCTAGCATGGCCCTCTATGCCTATTACCATCTCCTGGGCTAGGTAAGGCTTTGCCTTTTACTCTGGTTGTCAGGCAGACTCGGGGTCTCGGCCAGTGCCTTCAACACAGGAGAGAAGTGGCGACAGGATCACTGCACACGGCCCGTGCACTGGGATGGGGAACTGTGGGTCACTGTCTCCACTCTTTCCCGGCAGACCCCCTGCCACTCACATCGCTGCCACATCTTGGTGGAAGACGGCATCTGACTGCCCGTTTCTCCATGGGGTTGTTTCTGTGAGTTCCGGGTATGGCACCTGGTGGCAAGCCCAAGTCTGCCCTTGGGACAGGTGGCCAAGGAGATGCTGTCCCCTTGGGTCCAGAGGAACAGGACAGGCCTGCCTTCTGCCCAGACTCCTTCCTCAGAGTGGAGCACGCGCCTCTGCCCTAGTCGTCCCCTCATTTCTCCTTAGCAGCCAGGCTTCCATCTCTCCGTGCAGGGAGCGGGTGACACTTGTCTTGCCACCGGCCTGCTGTTCGTGCCACTGCAGGCTATCCTGCTTCCCGAGCGTTTCCCGACCCCACAGCCAACGGCTCCTACTCTTCTTCGGGGCCGTGTGCTGCGCCTTCCCCACACTTGGCTTCTCTCTCACGCAGAGGGGATGCTAGGGCAAAGAGTATTTCGCTCCATGCGGGTATCTTGCACCGTGCTTCGGAGACTAGCTCAGGCAAGCAGCAGCAGCATCCCCAAACCCAACTCTGATTTCCCAAGGAACGTTGTGCTTTCCCAGGGGAGTTGCCAAGGCAGAGAGGCTTTCGATGTATGCGGGTTCCTCCCACCGCGAGACTGGGCTCAGGCAAGCAGCAGCAGCCCGCAGAACATTTCTCAGCGAATGTTGTGCTTTCGCAGAGGCTTTGGCTTGGAGCGAACAGCACTTCGCTGCTGCTTCCTCAGCAAGGCTTCAGACGCGTCAGGGAAGAAGAGCTGCGGGAGAGCTGGTGCCTCTTGGGCCTTGCTTTTCCGGGCTCCATGTTCGCGTCCTGGGTTCACCCTCCCAGGCCAAACTAAGCAGTCACAGCCACAACCCTACAGTAGCATGCGTAGCCAGGGATGGCACTCTATGCACACTACCATCTCCCAGTGTAGGCGTCGCTTGGCCTTTTACTCTGGCGCTCAGGCGGACTCGCGGACTAGGACAGTGCTTTCCCCACAGGAAAGGATAGGTGACAGGATCCCTGCAAACCGCCCGTGCACTGATTAGGTAGCTTTGGTGGACTATCCCCACTCCTTCCCCTTAAACCCCGTGCCTCCTCCAGGCTTCCACATCCTGGAGGAAGACGGCATTGACTACCTGTTATTTCAGGTAACTGTTTCTGAAAGTTCAGCGTAGGCGCCTGGTGGCTAGCGCATGTCTGCCCCAGGGACAGGTGGCCAAGGAGCTGCTGTGTCCTTGGGCCCAGAGGCTCAGGACAGGCATGCTTTCTGCAAAGACTGCTTCTTAAGAGTGGAGCACGCGCCCTGTCCTACTCATCCCCTCCTGTCTCCATAGCAGCCAGGCTTCTGTCTCTCTGCACTGGGAGAGGGTGACACTTGTATTGCCACCGGCCGCGGGGCCTGCCAGGGCCGGCTCTCTTGATTCCCAACTGTTTCCAGTCCAGAAGGTCAACGGTTCCTGCTCTTCTCCAGGGGCAGCGTGCTGTACCTCCACAGACATTCTCCTGGGGAGCGAAGTGAAAAACGTGTCCCTTTCCTTAAGGCTCTTTCCAAAGACGCAACCGCGCTTCTCTCTCAGGCAGAGGGGATGCCCAGGCATAGAGGATTTTGTTCAATGCGGGTCCATTGCACCATGCTGAGGAGACCAGCTCTGGCAAACAGGAGCATCCTTCAGTCCGGACTCTGATTTTCCAAAGAATGCTGTGCTTTCCCAGAGGAGATGCCAGGGCAAAGAGGCTTTCGCTCTAGGCGGGTTTCTCCCATCGTGCTGCGAATACTAGGCTAAGGCAAGCAGCAACAGCAGCCCGCAGAACCGACTCTGATTTTGCAGCGACTGCTAAGCTTTTGCAGATGTTTTTAGCTTGGCATGAACCGTATTTAGCTGCTCCTTCCTCAGAAAGGCTTGGGTGTTCGCTCTGTCGCAGCAGGGAAGAAGAGCCACGGGAGAGCTGGTGCCTCTTGGGAATTGCTTTTCCGGCCTCCAAGTTCACGTCCAGGTTTCACCTTGCTATGCCGCACTAAGCAGACATGGTCACAACCCTGCAGCAGCTTGCGTTTCCTAGCATGGCACTCTATGCCTATTACCATCTCCTGGGCTAGGTAAGGCTTTGCCTTTTGCTTTGGCGCTCAGGCAGACTCGGGGTCTCGGCCAGTGCATTCAACACAGGAGAGAAGTGGCGACAGGATCACTGCACACGGCCCGTGCACTGGGATGGGGAACTGTGGGTCACTGTCTCCACTCTTTCCCGGCACACCCCCTGCCACTCACATCGCTGCCACATCTTGGTGGAAGACGGCATCTGACTGCCCGTTTCTCCATGGGGTTGTTTCTGTGAGTTCCGGGTATGGCACCTGGTGGCAAGCCCAAGTCTGCCCTTGGGACAGGTGGCCAAGGAGATGCTGTCCCCTTGGGTCCAGAGGCACAGGACAGGCCTGCCTTCTGCCCAGACTCCTTCCTCAGAGTGGAGCACGCGCCTCTGCCCTAGTCGTCCCCTCATTTCTCCTTAGCAGCCAGGCTTCCATCTCTCCGCGCAGGGAGCGGGTGACACTTGTCTTGCCACCGGCCTGCTGTTCGTGCCACTGCAGGCTATCCTGCTTCCCGAGCGTTTCCCCACCCCACAGCCAACGGCTCTTTCTCTTCTTCGGGGCCATGTGCTGCGCCATCCCCACACTTGGCTTCTCTCTCAGGCAGAGGGGATGCTAGGGCAAAGAGTATTTCGCTCCATGCGGGTATCTTGCACCGTGCTTCGGAGACTAGCTCAGGCAAGCAGCAGCAGCATCCCAAAAACCAACTCTGATTTCCCAAGGAACGGTGAGCTTTCCCAGGGGAGATGCCTAGGCAAAGAGGTTGTTGCTGTATACGGGTTTCTCCAACGGCGAAACTGGGCTCAGGCAAGCAGCAGCAGCCCCCAGAACATTTCTCAGCGAATGCTGTGCTTTCGCAGAGGCTTTGGCTTGGAGGGAACAGCACTTTGCTGCTGCTTCCTCAGCAAGGCTTCAGTCGCGTCAGGGAAGAGGAGCTGCAGGAGAGCTGGTGCCTCTTGGGCCTTGCTTTCCCGGGCTCCAAGTTCACGCCCGGGCTTCACCTTGCTATGCCGAACTAAGCAGACACAGTCACAACCCTGCAGCAGCGTGCGTGTCCTAGCATGGCCCTCTATGCCTATTACCATCTCCTGGGGTAGGTAAGGCTTTGCCTTTTACTCTGGTGCTCAGGCAGACTCGGGGTCTCGGCCAGTGCCTTCAACACAGGAGAGAAGTGGCGACAGGATCACTGCACACGGCCCGTGCACTGGGATGGGGAACTGTGGGTCACTGTCTCCACTCTTTCCCGGCACACCCCCTGCCACTCACATCGCTGCCACATCTTGGTGGAAGACGGCATCTGACTGCCCGTTTCTCCATGGGGTTGTTTCTGTGAGTTCCGGGTGTGGCACCTGGTGGCAAGCCCAAGTCTGCCCTTGGGACAGGTGGCCAAGGAGATGCTGTCCCCTTGGGTCCAGAGGCACAGGACAGGCCTGCCTTCTGCCCAGACTCCTTCCTCAGAGTGGAGCACGCGCCTCTGCCCTAGTCGTCCCCTCATTTCTCCTTAGCAGCCAGGCTTCCATCTCTCCGCGCAGGGAGCGGGTGACACTTGTCTTGCCACCGGCCTGCTGTTCGTGCCACTGCAGGCTATCCTGCTTCCCGAGCGTTTCCCGACCCCACGGCCAACGGCTCCTACTCTTCTTCGGGGCCGTGTGCTGCGCCTTCCCCACACTTGGCTTCTCTCTCACGCAGAGGGGATGCTAGGGCAAAGAGTATTTCGCTCCATGCGGGTATCTTGCACCGTGCTTCGGAGACTAGCTCAGGCAAGCAGCAGCAGCATCCCCAAACCCAACTCTGATTTCCCAAGGAACGTTGTGCTTTCCCAGGGGAGATGCCAAGGCAGAGAGGCTTTCGATGTATGCGGGTTCCTCCCACCGCGAGACTGGGCTCAGGCAAGCAGCAGCAGCCCGCAGAACATTTCTCAGCGAATGTTGTGCTTTCGCAGAGGCTTTGGCTTGGAGCGAACAGCACTTCGCTGCTGCTTCCTCAGCAAGGCTTCAGACGCGTCAGGGAAGAAGAGCTGCGGGAGAGCTGGTGCCTCTTGGGCCTTGCTTTTCCGGGCTCCATGTTCGCGTCCTGGGTTCACCCTCCCAGGCCAAACTAAGCAGTCACAGCCACAACCCTACAGTAGCATGCGTAGCCAGGGATGGCACTCTATGCACACTACCATCTCCCAGTGTAGGCGTCGCTTGGCCTTTTACTCTGGCGCTCAGGCGGACTCGCGGACTAGGACAGTGCTTTCCCCACAGGAAAGGATAGGTGACAGGATCCCTGCAAACCGCCCGTGCACTGATTAGGTAGCTTTGGTGGACTATCCCCACTCCTTCCCCTTAAACCCCGTGCCTCCTCCAGGCTTCCACATCCTGGAGGAAGACGGCATTGACTACCTGTTATTTCAGGTAACTGTTTCTGAAAGTTCAGCGTAGGCGCCTGGTGGCTAGCGCATGTCTGCCCCAGGGACAGGTGGCCAAGGAGCTGCTGTGTCCTTGGGCCCAGAGGCTCAGGACAGGCATGCTTTCTGCAAAGACTGCTTCCTAAGAGTGGAGCACGCGCCCTGTCCTACTCATCCCCTCCTGTCTCCATAGCAGCCAGGCTTCTGTCTCTCTGCACTGGGAGAGGGTGACACTTGTATTGCCACCGGCCGCGGGGCCTGCCAGGGCCGGCTCTCTTGATTCCCAACTGTTTCCAGTCCAGAAGGTCAACGGTTCCTGCTCTTCTCCAGGGGCAGCGTGCTGTACCTCCACAGACATTCTCCTGGGGAGCGAAGTGAAAAACGTGTCCCTTTCCTTAAGGCTCTTTCCAAAGACGCAACCGCGCTTCTCTCTCAGGCAGAGGGGATGCCCAGGCATAGAGGATTTTGTTCAATGCGGGTCCATTGCACCATGCTGAGGAGACCAGCTCTGGCAAACAGGAGCATCCTTCAGTCCGGACTCTGATTTTCCAAAGAATGCTGTGCTTTCCCAGAGGAGATGCCAGGGCAAAGAGGCTTTCGCTCTAGGCGGGTTTCTCCCATCGTGCTGCGAATACTAGGCTAAGGCAAGCAGCAACAGCAGCCCGCAGAACCGACTCTGATTTTGCAGCGACTGCTAAGCTTTTGCAGATGTTTTTAGCTTGGCATGAACCGTATTTAGCTGCTCCTTCCTCAGAAAGGCTTGGGTGTTCGCTCTGTCGCAGCAGGGAAGAAGAGCCACGGGAGAGCTGGTGCCTCTTGGGAATTGCTTTTCCGGCCTCCAAGTTCACGTCCAGGTTTCACCTTGCTATGCCGCACTAAGCAGACATGGTCACAACCCTGCAGCAGCTTGCGTTTCCTAGCATGGCACTCTATGCCTATTACCATCTCCTGGGCTAGGTAAGGCTTTGCCTTTTGCTTTGGCGCTCAGGCAGACTCGGGGTCTCGGCCAGTGCCTTCAACACAGGAGAGAAGTGGCGACAGGATCACTGCACACGGCCCGTGCACTGGGATGGGGAACTGTGGGTCACTGTCTCCACTCTTTCCCGGCACACCCCCTGCCACTCACATCGCTGCCACATCTTGGTGGAAGACGGCATCTGACTGCCCGTTTCTCCATGGGGTTGTTTCTGTGAGTTCCGGGTATGGCACCTGGTGGCAAGCCCAAGTCTGCCCTTGGGACAGGTGGCCAAGGAGATGCTGTCCCCTTGGGTCCAGAGGCACAGGACAGGCCTGCCTTCTGCCCAGACTCCTTCCTCAGAGTGGAGCACGCGCCTCTGCCCTAGTCGTCCCCTCATTTCTCCTTAGCAGCCAGGCTTCCATCTCTCCGCGCAGGGAGCGGGTGACACTTGTCTTGCCACCGGCCTGCTGTTCGTGCCACTGCAGGCTATCCTGCTTCCCGAGCGTTTCCCCACCCCACAGCCAACGGCTCTTTCTCTTCTCCGGGGCCATGTGCTGCGCCATCCCCACACTTGGCTTCTCTCTCAGGCAGAGGGGATGCTAGGGCAAAGAGTATTTCGCTCCATGCGGGTATCTTGCACCGTGCTTCGGAGACTAGCTCAGGCAAGCAGCAGCAGCATCCCCAAAACCAACTCTGATTTCCCAAGGAACGGTGAGCTTTCCCAGGGGAGATGCCTAGGCAAAGAGGTTGTTGCTGTATACGGGTTTCTCCCACCGCGAAACTGGGCTCAGGCAAGCAGCAGCAGCCCGCAGAACATTTCTCAGCGAAATCTGTGCTTTCGCAGAGGCTTTGGCTTGGAGCGAACAGCACTTTGCTGCTGCTTCCTCAGCAAGGCTTCAGTCGCGTCAGGGAAGACGAGCTGCAGGAGAGCTGGTGCCTCTTGGGCCTTGCTTTCCCGGGCTCCAAGTTCACGCCCGGGCTTCACCTTGCTATGCCGAACTAAGCAGACACAGTCACAACCCTGCAGCAGCGTGCGTGTCCTAGCATGGCCCTCTATGCCTATTACCATCTCCTGGGGTAGGTAAGGCTTTGCCTTTTACTCTGGGGCTCAGGCAGACTCGGGGTCTCGGCCAGTGCCTTCAACACAGGAGAGAAGTGGCGACAGGATCACTGCACACGGCCCGTGCACTGGGATGGGGAACTGTGGGTCACTGTCTCCACTCTTTCCCGCACACCCCCTGCCACTCACATCGCTGCCACATCTTGGTGGAAGATGGCATCTGACTGCCCGTTTCTCCATGGGGTTGTTTCTGTGAGTTCCGGGTATGGCAACAGGTGGCAAGCCCAAGTCTGCCCTTGGGACAGGTGGCCAAGGAGATGCTGTCCCCTTGGGTCCAGAGGCACAGGACAGGCCTGCCTTCTGCCCAGACTCCTTCCTCAGAGTGGAGCACGCGCCTCTGCCCTAGTCGTCCCCTCATTTCTCCTTAGCAGCCAGGCTTCCATCTCTCCGCGCAGGGAGCGGGTGACACTTGTCTTGCCACCGGCCTGCTGTTCGTGCCACTGCAGGCTATCCTGCTTCCCGAGCGTTTCCCGACCCCACGGCCAACGGCTCCTACTCTTCTTCGGGGCCGTGTGCTGCGCCTTCCCCACACTTGGCTTCTCTCTCACGCAGAGGGGATGCTAGGGCAAAGAGTATTTCGCTCCATGCGGGTATCTTGCACCGTGCTTCGGAGACTAGCTCAGGCAAGCAGCAGCAGCATCCCCAAACCCAACTCTGATTTCCCAAGGAACGTTGTGCTTTCCCAGGGGAGATGCCAAGGCAGAGAGGCTTTCGATGTATGCGGGTTCCTCCCACCGCGAGACTGGGCTCAGGCAAGCAGCAGCAGCCCGCAGAACATTTCTCAGCGAATGTTGTGCTTTCGCAGAGGCTTTGGCTTGGAGCGAACAGCACTTCGCTGCTGCTTCCTCAGCAAGGCTTCAGACGCGTCAGGGAAGAAGAGCTGCGGGAGAGCTGGTGCCTCTTGGGCCTTGCTTTTCCGGGCTCCATGTTCGCGTCCTGGGTTCACCCTCCCAGGCCAAACTAAGCAGTCACAGCCACAACCCTACAGTAGCATGCGTAGCCAGGGATGGCACTCTATGCACACTACCATCTCCCAGTGTAGGCGTCGCTTGGCCTTTTACTCTGGCGCTCAGGCGGACTCGCGGACTAGGACAGTGCTTTCCCCACAGGAAAGGATAGGTGACAGGATCCCTGCAAACCGCCCGTGCACTGATTAGGTAGCTTTGGTGGACTATCCCCACTCCTTCCCCTTAAACCCCGTGCCTCCTCCAGGCTTCCACATCCTGGAGGAAGACGGCATTGACTACCTGTTATTTCAGGTAACTGTTTCTGAAAGTTCAGCGTAGGCGCCTGGTGGCTAGCGCATGTCTGCCCCAGGGACAGGTGGCCAAGGAGCTGCTGTGTCCTTGGGCCCAGAGGCTCAGGACAGGCATGCTTTCTGCAAAGACTGCTTCCTAAGAGTGGAGCACGCGCCCTGTCCTACTCATCCCCTCCTGTCTCCATAGCAGCCAGGCTTCTGTCTCTCTGCACTGGGAGAGGGTGACACTTGTATTGCCACCGGCCGCGGGGCCTGCCAGGGCCGGCTCTCTTGATTCCCAACTGTTTCCAGTCCAGAAGGTCAACGGTTCCTGCTCTTCTCCAGGGGCAGCGTGCTGTACCTCCACAGACATTCTCCTGGGGAGCGAAGTGAAAAACGTGTCCCTTTCCTTAAGGCTCTTTCCAAAGACGCAACCGCGCTTCTCTCTCAGGCAGAGGGGATGCCCAGGCATAGAGGATTTTGTTCAATGCGGGTCCATTGCACCATGCTGAGGAGACCAGCTCTGGCAAACAGGAGCATCCTTCAGTCCGGACTCTGATTTTCCAAAGAATGCTGTGCTTTCCCAGAGGAGATGCCAGGGCAAAGAGGCTTTCGCTCTAGGCGGGTTTCTCCCATCGTGCTGCGAATACTAGGCTAAGGCAAGCAGCAACAGCAGCCCGCAGAACCGACTCTGATTTTGCAGCGACTGCTAAGCTTTTGCAGATGTTTTTAGCTTGGCATGAACCGTATTTAGCTGCTCCTTCCTCAGAAAGGCTTGGGTGTTCGCTCTGTCGCAGCAGGGAAGAAGAGCCACGGGAGAGCTGGTGCCTCTTGGGAATTGCTTTTCCGGCCTCCAAGTTCACGTCCAGGTTTCACCTTGCTATGCCGCACTAAGCAGACATGGTCACAACCCTGCAGCAGCTTGCGTTTCCTAGCATGGCACTCTATGCCTATTACCATCTCCTGGGCTAGGTAAGGCTTTGCCTTTTGCTTTGGCGCTCAGGCAGACTCGGGGTCTCGGCCAGTGCCTTCAACACAGGAGAGAAGTGGCGACAGGATCACTGCACACGGCCCGTGCACTGGGATGGGGAACTGTGGGTCACTGTCTCCACTCTTTCCCGGCACACCCCCTGCCACTCACATCGCTGCCACATCTTGGTGGAAGACGGCATCTGACTGCCCGTTTCTCCATGGGGTTGTTTCTGTGAGTTCCGGGTATGGCACCTGGTGGCAAGCCCAAGTCTGCCCTTGGGACAGGTGGCCAAGGAGATGCTGTCCCCTTGGGTCCAGAGGCACAGGACAGGCCTGCCTTCTGCCCAGACTCCTTCCTCAGAGTGGAGCACGCGCCTCTGCCCTAGTCGTCCCCTCATTTCTCCTTAGCAGCCAGGCTTCCATCTCTCCGCGCAGGGAGCGGGTGACACTTGTCTTGCCACCGGCCTGCTGTTCGTGCCACTGCAGGCTATCCTGCTTCCCGAGCGTTTCCCCACCCCACAGCCAACGGCTCTTTCTCTTCTCCGGGGCCATGTGCTGCGCCATCCCCACACTTGGCTTCTCTCTCAGGCAGAGGGGATGCTAGGGCAAAGAGTATTTCGCTCCATGCGGGTATCTTGCACCGTGCTTCGGAGACTAGCTCAGGCAAGCAGCAGCAGCATCCCCAAAACCAACTCTGATTTCCCAAGGAACGGTGAGCTTTCCCAGGGGAGATGCCTAGGCAAAGAGGTTGTTGCTGTATACGGGTTTCTCCCACCGCGAAACTGGGCTCAGGCAAGCAGCAGCAGCCCGCAGAACATTTCTCAGCGAAATCTGTGCTTTCGCAGAGGCTTTGGCTTGGAGCGAACAGCACTTTGCTGCTGCTTCCTCAGCAAGGCTTCAGTCGCGTCAGGGAAGACGAGCTGCAGGAGAGCTGGTGCCTCTTGGGCCTTGCTTTCCCGGGCTCCAAGTTCACGCCCGGGCTTCACCTTGCTATGCCGAACTAAGCAGACACAGTCACAACCCTGCAGCAGCGTGCGTGTCCTAGCATGGCCCTCTATGCCTATTACCATCTCCTGGGGTAGGTAAGGCTTTGCCTTTTACTCTGGGGCTCAGGCAGACTCGGGGTCTCGGCCAGTGCCTTCAACACAGGAGAGAAGTGGCGACAGGATCACTGCACACGGCCCGTGCACTGGGATGGGGAACTGTGGGTCACTGTCTCCACTCTTTCCCGCACACCCCCTGCCACTCACATCGCTGCCACATCTTGGTGGAAGATGGCATCTGACTGCCCGTTTCTCCATGGGGTTGTTTCTGTGAGTTCCGGGTATGGCAACAGGTGGCAAGCCCAAGTCTGCCCTTGGGACAGGTGGCCAAGGAGATGCTGTCCCCTTGGGTCCAGAGGCACAGGACAGGCCTGCCTTCTGCCCAGACTCCTTCCTCAGAGTGGAGCACGCGCCTCTGCCCTAGTCGTCCCCTCATTTCTCCTTAGCAGCCAGGCTTCCATCTCTCCGCGCAGGGAGCGGGTGACACTTGTCTTGCCACCGGCCTGCTGTTCGTGCCACTGCAGGCTATCTTGCTTCCCGAGCGTTTCCCGACCCCACAGCCAACGGCCTCTTCTCTTCTCCAGGGCCGTGTGCAGCGCCTTCCCCACACTTGGCTTCTCTCTCAGGCAGAGGGGATGCTAGGGCAAAGAGTATTTCGCTCCATGCGGGTATCTTGCACCGTGCTTCGGAGACTAGCTCAGGCAAGCAGCAGCAGCATCCCCAAACCCAACTCTGATTTCCCAAGGAACGGTGAGCTTTCCCAGGGGAGATGCCTAGGCAAAGAGGTTGTTGCTGTATACGGGTTTCTCCCACCGCGAAACTGGGCTCAGGCAAGCAGCAGCAGCCCGCAGAACATTTCTCAGCGAATGCTGTGCTTTCGCAGAGGCTTTGGCTTGGAGCGAACAGCACTTTGCTGCTGCTTCCTCAGCAAGGCTTCAGTCGCGTCAGGGAAGACGAGTTGCAGGAGAGCTGGTGCCTCTTGGGCCTTGCTTTCCCGGGCTCCAAGTTCACGCCCGGGCTTCACCTTGCTATGCCGAACTAAGCAGACACAGTCACAAACCTGCAGCAGCGTGCGTGTCCTAGCATGGCCCTCTATGCCTATTACCATCTCCTGGGGTAGGTAAGGCTTTGCCTTTTACTCTGGTGCTCAGGCAGACTCGGGGTCTCGGCCAGTGCCTTCAACACAGGAGAGAAGTGGCGACAGGATCACTGCACACGGCCCGTGCACTGGGATGGGGAACTGTGGGTCACTGTCTCCACTCTTTCCCGGCACACCCCCTGCCACTCACATCCCTGCCACATCTTGGTGGAAGACGGCATCTGACTGCCCGTTTCTCCATGGGGTTGTTTCTGTGAGTTCCGGGTATGGCACCTGGTGGCAAGCAAAAGTCTGCCCTTGGGACAGGTGGCCAAGGAGATGCTGTCCCCTTGGGTCCAGAGGCACAGGACAGGCCTGCCTTCTGCCCAGACTCCTTCCTCAGAGTGGAGCACGCGCGTCTGCCCTAGTCGTCCCCTCATTTCTCCTTAGCAGCCAGGCTTCCATCTCTCCGCGCAGGGAGCGGGTGACACTTGTCTTGCCACCGGCCTGCTGTTCGTGCCACTGCAGGCTATCCTGCTTCCCGAGCGTTTCCCGACCCCACGGCCAACGGCTCCTTCTCTTCTTCGGGGCCGTGTGCTGCGCCTTCCACACACTTGGCTTCTCTCTCAGGCAGAGGGGATGCTAGGGCAAAGAGTATTTTGCTCCATGCGGGTATCTTGCACCGTGCTTCGGAGACTAGCTCAGGCAAGCAGCAGCAGCATCCCCAAACCCAACTCTGATTTCCCAAGGAACGGTGAGCTTTCCCAGGGGAGATGCCTAGGCAAAGAGGTTGTTGCTGTATACGGGTTTCTCCCACCGCGAAACTGGGCTCAGGCAAGCAGCAGCAGCCCTCAGAACATTTCTCAGCGAAATCTGTGCTTTCGCAGAGGCTTTGGCTTGGAGCGAACAGCACTTTGCTGCTGCTTCCTCAGCAAGGCTTCAGTCGCGTCAGGGAAGACGAGCTGCAGGAGAGCTGGTGCCTCTTGGGCCTTGCTTTCCCGGGCTCCAAGTTCACGCCCGGGCTTCACCTTGCTATGCCGAACTAAGCAGACACAGTCACAACCCTGCAGCAGCGTGCGTGTCCTAGCATGGCCCTCTATGCCTATTACCATCTCCTGGGGTAGGTAAGGCTTTGCCTTTTACTCTGGTGCTCAGGCAGACTCGGGGTCTCGGCCAGTGCCTTCAACACAGGAGAGAAGTGGCGACAGGATCACTGCACACGGCCCGTGCACTGGGATGGGGAACTGTGGGTCACTGTCTCCACTCTTTCCCGGCAGACCCCCTGCCACTCACATCGCTGCCACATCTTGGTGGAAGACGGCATCTGACTGCCCGTTTCTCCATGGGGTTGTTTCTGTGAGTTCCGGGTATGGCACCTGGTGGCAAGCCCAAGTCTGCCCTTGGGACAGGTGGCCAAGGAGATGCTGTCCCCTTGGGTCCAGAGGCACAGGACAGGCCTGCCTTCTGCCCAGACTCCTTCCTCAGAGTGGAGCACGCGCCTCTGCCCTAGTCGTCCCCTCATTTCTCCTTAGCAGCCAGGCTTCCATCTCTCCGCGCAGGGAGCGGGTGACACTTGTCTTGCCACCGGCCTGCTGTTCGTGCCACTGCAGGCTATCCTGCTTCCCGAGCGTTTCCCGACCCCACAGCCAACGGCTCCTTCTCTTCTCCGGGGCCGTGTGCTGCGCCTTCCCCACACTTGGCTTCTCTCTCAGGCAGAGGGGATGCTAGGGCAAAGAGTATTTCGCTCCATGCGGGTATCTTGCACCGTGCTTCGGAGACTAGCTCAGGCAAGCAGCAGCAGCATCCCCAAACCCAACTCTGATTTCCCAAGGAATGGTGAGCTTTCCCAGGGGAGATGCCTAGGCAAAGAGGGTGTTGCTGTATACGGGTTTCTCCCACCGCGAGACTGGGCTCAGGCAAGCAGCAGCAGCCCGCAGAACATTTCTCAGCGAATGCTGTGCTTTCGCAGAGGCTTTGGCTTGGAGCGAACAGCACTTTGCTGCTGCTTCCTCAGCAAGGCTTCAGTCGCGTCAGGGAAGACGAGCTGCAGGAGAGCTGGTGCCTCTTGGGCCTTGCTTTCCCGGGCTCCAAGTTCACGCCCGGGCTTCACCTTGCTATGTCGAACTAAGCAGACACAGTCACAACCCTGCAGCAGCGTGCGTGTCCTAGCATGGCCCTTTATGCCTATTACCATCTCCTGGGGTAGGTAAGGCTTTGCCTTTTACTCTGGTGCTCAGGCAGACTCGGGGTCTCGGCCAGTGCCTTCAACACAGGAGAGAAGTGGCGACAGGATCACTGCACACGGCCCGTGCACTGGGATGGGGAACTGTGGGTCACTGTCTCCACTCTTTCCCGGCAGACCCCCTGCCACTCACATCGCTGCCACATCTTGGTGGAAGACGGCATCTGACTGCCCGTTTCTCCATGGGGTTGTTTCTGTGAGTTCCGGGTATGGCACCTGGTGGCAAGCCCAAGTCTGCCCTTGGGACAGGTGGCCAAAGAGATGCTGTCCCCTTGGGTCCAGAGGCACAGGACAGGCCTGCCTTCTGCCCAGACTCCTTCCTCAGAGTGGAGCACGCGCCTCTGCCCTAGTCGTCCCCTCATTTCTCCTTAGCAGCCATGCTTCCATCTCTCCGTGCAGGGAGCGGGTGACACTTGTCTTGCCACCGGCCTGCTGTTCGTGCCACTGCAGGCTATCCTGCTTCCCGAGCGTTTCCCGACCCCACGGCCAACGGCTCCTACTCTTCTTCGGGGCCGTGTGCTGCGCCTTCCACACACTTGGCTTCTCTCTCAGGCAGAGGGGATGCTAGGGCAAAGAGTATATCGCTCCATGCGGGTATCTTGCACCGTGCTTCGGAGACTAGCTCAGGCAAGCAGCAGCAGCATCCCCAAACCCAACTCTGATTTCCCAAGGAACGTTGTGCTTTCCCAGGGGAGATGCCAAGGCAGAGAGGCTTTCGATGTATGCGGGTTCCTCCCACCGCGAGACTGGGCTCAGGTAAGCAGCAGCAGCCCGCAGAACATTTCTCAGCGAATGTTGTGCTTTCGCAGAGGCTTTGGCTTGGAGCGAACAGCACTTTGCTGCTGCTTCCTCAGCAAGGCTTCAGTCGCGTCAGGGAAGAAGAGCTGCGGGAGAGCTGGTGCCTCTTGGGCCTTGCTTTTCCGGGCTCCATGTTCGCGTCCTGGGTTCACCCTCCCAGGCCAAACTAAGCAGACACAGCCACAACCCTACAGTAGCATGCGTAGCCAGGGATGGCACTCTATGCACACTACCATCTCCCAGTGTAGGCGTCGCTTGGCCTTTTACTCTGGCGCTCAGGCGGACTCGCGGACTAGGACAGTGCTTTCCCCACAGGAAAGGATAGGTGACAGGATCCCTGCAAACCGCCCGTGCACTGATTTGGTAGCTTTGGTGGACTATCCCCACTCCTTCCCCTTAAACCCCGTGCCTCCTCCAGGCTTCCACATCCTGGAGGAAGACGGCATTGACTACCTGTTATTTCAGGTAACTGTTTCTGAAAGTTCAGCGTAGGCGCCTGCTGGCTAGCGCATGTCTGCCCCAGGGACAGGTGGCCAAGGAGCTGCTGTGTCCTTGGGCCCAGAGGCTCAGGACAGGCATGCTTTCTGCAAAGAGTGCTTCCTAAGAGTGGAGCACGCGCCCTGTCCTACTCATCCCCTCCTGTTTCCATAGCAGCCAGGCTTCTGTCTCTCTGCACTGGGAGAGGGTGACACTTGTATTGCCACCGGCCGCGGGGCCTGCCAGGGCCGGCTCTCTTGATTCCCAACTGTTTCCAGTCCAGAAGGTCAACGGTTCCTGCTCTTCTCCAGGGGCAGCGTGCTGTACCTCCACAGACATTCTCCTGGGGAGCGAAGTGAAAAACGTGTCCCTTTCCTTAAGGCTCTTTCCAAAGACGCAACCGCGCTTCTCTCTCAGGCAGAGGGGATGCCCAGGCATAGAGGATTTTGTTCAATGCGGGTCCATTGCACCATGCTGAGGAGACCAGCTCTGGCAAACAGGAGCATCCTTCAGTCCGGACTCTGATTTTCCAAAGAATGCTGTGCTTTCCCAGAGGAGATGCCAGGGCAAAGAGGCTTTCGCTCTAGGCGGGTTTCTCCCATCGTGCTGCGAATACTAGGCTAAGGCAAGCAGCAACAGCAGCCCGCAGAACCGACTCTGATTTCGCAGCGACTGCTAAGCTTTTGCAGATGTTTTTAGCTTGGCATGAACCGTATTTAGCTGCTCCTTCCTCAGAAAGGCTTGGGTGTTCGCTCTGTCGCAGCAGGGAAGAAGAGCCACGGGAGAGCTGGTGCCTCTTGGGAATTGCTTTTCCGGCCTCCAAGTTCACGTCCAGGTTTCACCTTGCTATGCCGAACTAAGCAGACATGGTCACAACCCTGCAGCAGCTTGCGTTTCCTAGCATGGCACTCTATGCCTATTACCATCTCCTGGGCTAGGTAAGGCTTTGCCTTTTGCTTTGGCGCTCAGGCAGACTCGGGGTCTCGGCCAGTGCCTTCAACACAGGAGAGAAGTGGCGACAGGATCACTGCACACGGCCCGTGCACTGGGAAGGGGAACTGTGGGTCACTGTCTCCACTCTTTCCCGGCACACCCCCTGCCACTCACATCGCTGCCACATCTTGGTGGAAGACGGCATCTGACTGCCCGTTTCTCCATGGGGTTGTTTCTGTGAGTTCCGGGTATGGCACCTGGTGGCAAGCCCAAGTCTGCCCTTGGGACAGGTGGCCAAGGAGATGCTGTCCCCTTGGGTCCAGAGGCACAGGACAGGCCTGCCTTCTGCCCAGACTCCTTCCTCAGAGTGGAGCACGCGCCTCTGCCCTAGTCGTCCCCTCATTTCTCCTTAGCAGCCAGGCTTCCATCTCTCCGCGCAGGGATCGGGTGACACTTGTCTTGCCACCGGCCTGCTGTTCGTGCCACTGCAGGCTATCCTGCTTTCCGAGCGTTTCCCCACCCCACAGCCAAGGGCTCTTTCTCTTCTCCGGGGCCATGTGCTGCGCCTTCCCCACACTTGGCTTCTCTCTCAGGCAGAGGGGATGCTAGGGCAAAGAGTATTTCGCTCCATGCGGGTATCTTGCACCGTGCTTCGGAGACTAGCTCAGGCAAGCAGCAGCAGCATCCCCAAACCCAACTCTGATTTCCCAAGGAACGGTGAGCTTTCCCAGGGGAGATGCCTAGGCAAAGAGGTTGTTGCTGTATACGGGTTTCTCCCACCGCGAAACTGGGCTCAGGCAAGCAGCAGCAGCCCGCAGAACATTTCTCAGCGAATGCTGTGCTTTCGCAGAGGCTTTGGCTTGGAGCGAACAGCACTTTGCTGCTGCTTCCTCAGCAAGGCTTCAGTCGCGTCAGGGAAGACGAGCTGCAGGAGAGCTGGTGCCTCTTGGGCCTTGCTTTCCCGGTCTCCAAGTTCACGCCCGGGCTTCACCTTGCTATACCGAACTAAGCAGACACAGTCACAACCCTGCAGCAGCGTGCGTGTCCTAGCATGGCCCTCTATGCCTATTACCATCTCCTGGGGTGTGTAAGGCTTTGCCTTTTACTCTGGTGCTCAGGCAGACTCGGGGTCTCGGCCAGTGCCTTCAACACAGGAGAGAAGTGGCGACTGGATCACTGCACACGGCCCGTGCACTGGGATGGGAAAATGTGGGTCACTGTCTCCACTCTTTCCCGGCAGACCCCATGCCACTCACATCGCTGCCACATCTTGGTGGAAGACGGCATCTGACTGCCCGTTTCTCCATGGGGTTGTTTCTGTGAGTTCCGGGTATGGCACCTGGTGGCAAGCCCAAGTCTGCCCTTGGGACAGGTGGCCAAGGAGATGCTGTCCCCTTGGGTCCAGAGGCACAGGACAGGCCTGCCTTCTGCCCAGACTCCTTCCTCAGAGTGGAGCACGCGCCTCTGCCCTAGTCGTCCCCTCATTTCTCCTTAGCAGCCAGGCTTCCATCTCTCCGCGCAGGGAGCGGGTGACACTTGTCTTGCCACCGGCCTGCTGTTCGTGCCACTGCAGGCTATCCTGCTTCCCGAGCGTTTCCCGACCCCACGGCCAACGGCTCCTTCTTTTCTTCAGGGCCGTGGGCTGCGCCTTCCCCACACTTGGCTTCTCTCTCAGGCAGAGGGGATGCTAGGGCAAAGAGTATTTCGATCCATGCGGGTATCTTGCACCGTGCTTCGGAGACTAGCTCAGGCAAGCAGCAGCAGCATCCCCAAACCCAACTCTGATTTCCCAAGGAACGGTGAGCTTTCCCAGGGAAGATGCCTAGGCAAAGAGGTTGTTGCTTTATTTGGGTTTCTCCCACCGCGAGACACGGCTCGGGCAAGCAGCAGCAGCCCGCAGAACATTTCTCAGCGAATGCTGTGCTTTCGCAGAGGCTTTGGCTTGGAGCGACAGCACTTTGCTGCTGCTTCCTCAGCAAGGCTTCCGTCGCGTCAGGGAAGACGAGCTGCAGGAGAGCTGGTGCCTATTGGGCCTTGCTTTCCCGGGCTCCAAGTTCACGCCCGGGCTTCACCTTGCTATACCGAACTAAGCAGACACAGTCACAACCCTGCAGCAGCGTGCGTGTCCTAGCATGGCCCTCTATGCCTATTACCATCTCCTGGGGTAGGTAACTCTTTGCCTTTTACTCTGGTGCTCAGGCAGACTTGGGGTCTCGGCCAGTGCCTTCAACACAGGAGAGAAGTGGCGACAGGATCACTGCACACGGCCCGTGCACTGGGATGGGGAACTGTGGGTCACTGTCTCCACTCTTTCCCGGCAGACCCCCTGCCACTCACATCGCTGCCACATCTTGGTGGAAGACGGCATCTGACTGCCCGTTTCTCCGTGGGGTTGTTTCTGTGAGTTCCGGGTATGGCACCTGGTGGCAAGCCCAAGTCTGCCCTTGGGACAGGTGGCCAAGGAGATGCTGTCCCCTTGGGTCCAGAGGCACAGGACAGGCCTGCCTTCTGCCCAGACTCCTTCCTCAGAGTGGAGCACGCGCCTCTGCCCTAGTCGTCCCCTCATTTCTCCTTAGCAGCCAGGCTTCCATCTCTCCGCGCAGGGAGCGGGTGACACTTGTCTTGCCACCGGCCTGCTGTTCGTGCCACTGCAGGCAATCCTGCTTCCCGAGGGTTTCCCGACCCCACAGCCAACGGCTCCTTCTCTTCTCCGGGGCCGTGTGCTGCGCCTTCCCCACACTTGGCTTCTCTCTCAGGCAGAGGGGATGCTAGGGCAAAGAGTATTTCGCTCCATGCGGGTATCTTGCACCGTGCTTCGGAGACTAGCTCAGGCAAGCAGCAGCAGCATCCCCAAACCCAACTCTGATTTCCCAAGGAACGGTGAGCTTTCCCAGGGGAGATGCCTAGGCAAAGAAGTTGTTGCTGTATACGGGTTTCTCCCACCGCGAAACTGGGCTCAGGCAAGCAGCAGCAGCCCGCAGAACATTTCTCAGCGAATGCTGTGCTTTCGCAGAGGCTTTGGCTTGGAGCGAACAGCACTTTGCTGCTGCTTCCTCAGCAAGGCTTCAGTCGCGTCAGGGAAGAGGAGCTGCAGGAGAGCTGGTGCCTCTTGGGCCTTGCTTTCCCGGGCTCCAAGTTCACGCCCGGGCTTCACCTTGCTATGCCGAACTAAGCAGACACAGTCACAACCCTGCAGCAGCGTGCGTGTCCTAGCATGGCCCTCTATGCCTATTACCATCTCCTGGGGTGTGTAAGGCTTTGCCTTTTACTCTGGTGCTCAGGCAGACTCGGGGTCTCGGCCAGTGCCTTCAACACAGGAGAGAAGTGGCGACTGGATCACTGCACACGGCCCGTGCACTGGGATGGGAAAATGTGGGTCACTGTCTCCACTCTTTCCCGGCAGACCCCATGCCACTCACATCGCTGCCACATCTTGGTGGAAGACGGCATCTGACTGCCCGTTTCTCCATGGGGTTGTTTCTGTGAGTTCCGGGTATGGCACCTGGTGGCAAGCCCAAGTCTGCCCTTGGGACAGGTGGCCAAGGAGATGCTGTCCCCTTGGGTCCAGAGGCACAGGACAGGCCTGCCTTCTGCCCAGACTCCTTCCTCAGAGTGGAGCACGCGCCTCTGCCCTAGTCGTCCCCTCATTTCTCCTTAGCAGCCAGGCTTCCATCTCTCCGCGCAGGGAGCGGGTGACACTTGTCTTGCCACCGGCCTGCTGTTCGTGCCACTGCAGGCTATCCTGCTTCCCGAGCGTTTCCCGACCCCACGGCCAACGGCTCCTTCTTTTCTTCAGGGCCGTGGGCTGCGCCTTCCCCACACTTGGCTTCTCTCTCAGGCAGAGGGGATGCTAGGGCAAAGAGTATTTCGATCCATGCGGGTATCTTGCACCGTGCTTCGGAGACTAGCTCAGGCAAGCAGCAGCAGCATCCCCAAACCCAACTCTGATTTCCCAAGGAACGGTGAGCTTTCCCAGGGAAGATGCCTAGGCAAAGAGGTTGTTGCTTTATTTGGGTTTCTCCCACCGCGAGACACGGCTCGGGCAAGCAGCAGCAGCCCGCAGAACATTTCTCAGCGAATGCTGTGCTTTCGCAGAGGCTTTGGCTTGGAGCGACAGCACTTTGCTGCTGCTTCCTCAGCAAGGCTTCCGTCGCGTCAGGGAAGACGAGCTGCAGGAGAGCTGGTGCCTATTGGGCCTTGCTTTCCCGGGCTCCAAGTTCACGCCCGGGCTTCACCTTGCTATACCGAACTAAGCAGACACAGTCACAACCCTGCAGCAGCGTGCGTGTCCTAGCATGGCCCTCTATGCCTATTACCATCTCCTGGGGTAGGTAACTCTTTGCCTTTTACTCTGGTGCTCAGGCAGACTTGGGGTCTCGGCCAGTGCCTTCAACACAGGAGAGAAGTGGCGACAGGATCACTGCACACGGCCCGTGCACTGGGATGGGGAACTGTGGGTCACTGTCTCCACTCTTTCCCGGCAGACCCCCTGCCACTCACATCGCTGCCACATCTTGGTGGAAGACGGCATCTGACTGCCCGTTTCTCCGTGGGGTTGTTTCTGTGAGTTCCGGGTATGGCACCTGGTGGCAAGCCCAAGTCTGCCCTTGGGACAGGTGGCCAAGGAGATGCTGTCCCCTTGGGTCCAGAGGCACAGGACAGGCCTGCCTTCTGCCCAGACTCCTTCCTCAGAGTGGAGCACGCGCCTCTGCCCTAGTCGTCCCCTCATTTCTCCTTAGCAGCCAGGCTTCCATCTCTCCGCGCAGGGAGCGGGTGACACTTGTCTTGCCACCGGCCTGCTGTTCGTGCCACTGCAGGCAATCCTGCTTCCCGAGGGTTTCCCGACCCCACAGCCAACGGCTCCTTCTCTTCTCCGGGGCCGTGTGCTGCGCCTTCCCCACACTTGGCTTCTCTCTCAGGCAGAGGGGATGCTAGGGCAAAGAGTATTTCGCTCCATGCGGGTATCTTGCACCGTGCTTCGGAGACTAGCTCAGGCAAGCAGCAGCAGCATCCCCAAACCCAACTCTGATTTCCCAAGGAACGGTGAGCTTTCCCAGGGGAGATGCCTAGGCAAAGAAGTTGTTGCTGTATACGGGTTTCTCCCACCGCGAAACTGGGCTCAGGCAAGCAGCAGCAGCCCGCAGAACATTTCTCAGCGAATGCTGTGCTTTCGCAGAGGCTTTGGCTTGGAGCGAACAGCACTTTGCTGCTGCTTCCTCAGCAAGGCTTCAGTCGCGTCAGGGAAGAGGAGCTGCAGGAGAGCTGGTGCCTCTTGGGCCTTGCTTTCCCGGGCTCCAAGTTCACGCCCGGGCTTCACCTTGCTATGCCGAACTAAGCAGACACAGTCACAACCCTGCAGCAGCGTGCGTGTCCTAGCATGGCCCTCTATGCCTATTACCATCTCCTGGGGTAGGTAAGGCTTTGCCTTTTACTCTGGTGCTCAGGCAGACTCGGGTCTCGGCCAGTGCCTTCAACACAGGAGAGAAGTGGCGACAGGATCACTGCACACGGCCCGTGCACTGGGATGGGGAACTGTGGGTCACTGTCTCCACTCTTTCCCGGCACACCCCCTGCCACTCACATCGCTGCCACATCTTGGTGGAAGACGGCATCTGACTGCCCGTTTCTCCATGGGGTTGTTTCTGTGAGTTCCGGGTATGGCACCTGGTGGCAAGCCCAAGTCTGCCCTTGGGACAGGTGGCCAAGGAGATGCTGTCCCCTTGGGTCCAGAGGCACAGGACAGGCCTGCCTTCTGCCCAGACTCCTTCCTCAGAGTGGAGCACGCGCCTCTGCCCTAGTCGTCCCCTCATTTCTCCTTAGCAGCCAGGCTTCCATCTCTCCGCGCAGGGAGCGGGTGACACTTGTCTTGCCACCGGCCTGCTGTTCGTGCCACTGCAGGCTATCTTGCTTCCCGAGCGTTTCCCGACCCCACGGCCAACGGCTCCTACTCTTCTTCGGGGCCGTGTGCTGCGCCTTCCCCACACTTGGCTTCTCTCTCAGGCAGAGGGGATGCTAGGGCAAAGAGTATTTCGCTCCATGCGGGTATCTTGCACCGTGCTTCGGAGACTAGCTCAGGTAAGCAGCAGCAGCATCCCCAAACCCAACTCTGATTTCCCAAGGAACGTTGTGCTTTCCCAGGGGAGATGCCAAGGCAGAGAGGCTTTCGATGTATGCGGGTTCCTCCCACCGCGAGACTGGGCTCAGGCAAGCAGCAGCAGCCCGCAGAACATTTCTCAGCGAATGTTGTGCTTTCGCAGAGGCTTTGGCTTGGAGCGAACAGCACTTCGCTGCTGCTTCCTCAGCAAGGCTTCAGTCGCGTCAGCGAAGAAGAGCTGCGGGAGAGCTGGTGCCTCTTGGGCCTTGCTTTTCCGGGCTCCATGTTCGCGTCCTGGGTTCACCCTCCCAGGCCAAACTAAGCAGTCACAGCCACAACCCTACAGTAGCATGCGTAGCCAGGGATGGCACTCTATGCACACTACCATCTCCCAGTGTAGGCGTCGCTTGGCCTTTTACTCTGGCGCTCAGGCGGACTCGCGGACTAGGACAGTGCTTTCCCCACAGGAAAGGATAGGTGACAGGATCCCTGCAAACCGCCCGTGCACTGATTAGGTAGCTTTGGTGGACTATCCCCACTCCTTCCCCTTAAACCCCGTGCCTCCTCCAGGCTTCCACATCCTGGAGGAAGACGGCATTGACTACCTGTTATTTCAGGTAACTGTTTCTGAAAGTTCAGCGTAGGCGCCTGGTGGCTAGCGCATGTCTGCCCCAGGGACAGGTGGCCAAGGAGCTGCTGTGTCCTTGGGCCCAGAGGCTCAGGACAGGCATGCTTTCTGCAAAGACTGCTTCCTAAGAGTGGAGCACGCGCCCTGTCCTACTCATCCCCTCCTGTCTCCATAGCAGCCAGGCTTCTGTCTCTCTGCACTGGGAGAGGGTGACACTTGTATTGCCACCGGCCGCGGGGCCTGCCAGGGCCGGCTCTCTTGATTCCCAACTGTTTCCAGTCCAGAAGGTCAACGGTTCCTGCTCTTCTCCAGGGGCAGCGTGCTGTACCTCCACAGACATTCTCCTGGGGAGCGAAGTGAAAAACGTGTCCCTTTCCTTAAGGCTCTTTCCAAAGACGCAACCGCGCTTCTCTCTCAGGCAGAGGGGATGCCCAGGCATAGAGGATTTTGTTCAATGCGGGTCCATTGCACCATGCTGAAGAGACCAGCTCTGGCAAACAGGAGCATCCTTCAGTCCGGACTCTGATTTTCCAAAGAATGCTGTGCTTTCCCAGAGGAGATGCCAGGGCAAAGAGGCTTTCGCTCTAGGCGGGTTTCTCCCATCGTGCTGCGAATACTAGGCTAAGGCAAGCAGCAACAGCAGCCCGCAGAACCGACTCTGATTTCGCAGCGACTGCTAAGCTTTCGCAGATGTTTTTAGCTTGGCATGAACCGTATTTAGCTGCTCCTTCCTCAGAAAGGCTTGGGTGTTCGCTCTGTCGCAGCAGGGAAGAAGAGCCACGGGAGAGCTGTTGCCTCTTGGGAATTGCTTTTCCGGCCTCCAAGTTCACGTCCAGGTTTCACCTTGCTATGCCGAACTAAGCAGACATGGTCACAACCCTGCAGCAGCTTGCGTTTCCTAGCATGGCACTCTATGCCTATTACCATCCCCAGGGCTAGGTAAGGCTTTGCCTTTTGCTTTGGCGCTCAGGCAGACTCGGGGTCTCGGCCAGTGCCTTCAACACAGGAGAGAAGTGGCGACAGGATCACTGCACACGGCCCGTGCACTGGGATGGGGAACTGTGGGTCACTGTCTCCACTCTTTCCCGGCACACCCCCTGCCACTCTCATCGCTGCCACATCTTGGTGGAAGACGGCATCTGACTGCCCGTTTCTCCATGGGGTTGTTTCTGTGAGTTCCGGGTATGGCACCTGGTGGCAAGCCCAAGTCTGCCCTTGGGACAAGTGGCCAAGGAGATGCTGTCCCCTTGGGTCCAGAGGCACAGGACAGGCCTGCCTTCTGCCCAGACTCCTTCCTCAGAGTGGAGCACGCGCCTCTGCCCTAGTCGTCCCCTCATTTCTCCTTAGCAGCCAGGCTTCCATCTCTCCGCGCAGGGAGCGGGTGACACTTGTCTTGCCACCAGCCTGCTGTTCGTGCCACTGCAGGCTATCCTGCTTCCCGAGCGTTTCCCGACCCCACAGCCAACGGCTCCTTCTCTTCTCCGGGGCCGTGTGCTGCGCCTTCCCCACACTTGGCTTCTCTCTCAGGCAGAGGGGATGCTAGGGCAAAGAGTATTTCGCTCCATGCAGGTATCTTGCACCGTGCTTCGGAGACTAGCTCAGGCAAGCAGCAGCAGCATCCCCAAACCCAACTCTGATTTCCCAAGGAACGGTGAGCTTTCCCAGGGGAGATGCCTAGGCAAAGAGGTTGTTGCTGTGTACGGGTTTCTCCCACCGCGAGACTGGGCTCAGGCAAGCCGCAGCAGCCCGCAGAACATTTCTCAGCGAATGCTGTGCTTTCGCAGAGGCTTTGGCTTGGAGCGAACAGCACTTTGCTGCTGCTTCCTCAGCAAGGCTTCAGTCGCGTCAGGGAAGAGGAGCTGCAGGAGAGCTGGTGCCTATTGGGCCTTGCTTTCCCGGGCTCCAAGTTCACGCCCGGGCTTCACCTTGCTATGCCGAACTAAGCAGACACAGTCACAACCCTGCAGCAGCGTGCGTGTCCTAGCATGGCCCTCTATGCCTATTACCATCTCCTGGGGTAGGTAAGGCTTTGCCTTTTACTCTGGTGCTCAGGCAGACTTGGGGTCTCGGCCAGTGCCTTCAACACAGGAGAGAAGTGGCGACAGGATCACTGCACACGGCCCGTGCACTGGGATGGGGAACTGTGGGTCACTGTCTCCACTCTTTCCCGGCAGACCCCCTGCCACTCACATCGCTGCCACATCTTGGTGGAAGATGGCATCTGACTGCCCGTTTCTCCATGGGGTTTTTTCTGTGAGTTCCGGGTATGGCACCTGGTGGCAAGCCCAAGTCTGCCCTTGGGACAGGTGGCCAAGGAGATGCTGTCCCCTTGGGTCCAGAGGCACAGGACAGGCCTGCCTTCTGCCCAGACTCCTTCCTCAGAGTGGAGCACGCGCCTCTGCCCTAGTCGTCCCCTCATTTCTCCTTAGCAGCCAGGCTTCCATCTCTCCGCACAGGGAGCGGGTGACACTTGTCTTGCCACCGGCCTGCTGTTCGTGCCACTGCAGGCTATCCTTCTTCCCGAGGGTTTCCCGACCCCACAGCCAACGGCTCCTTCTCTTCTCCGGGGCCGTGTGCTGCGCCTTCCCCACACTTGGCTTCTCTCTCAGGCAGAGGGGATGCTAGGGCAAAGAGTATTTCGCTCCATGCGGGTATCTTGCACCGTGCTTCGGAGACTAGCTCAGGCAAGCAGCAGCAGCATCCCCAAACCCAACTCTGATTTCCCAAGGAACGGTGAGCTTTCCCAGGGGAGATGCCTAGGCAAAGAAGTTGTTGCTGTATACGGGTTTCTCCCACCGCGAAACTGGGCTCAGGCAAGCAGCAGCAGCCCGCAGAACATTTCTCAGCGAATGCTGTGCTTTCGCAGAGGCTTTGGCTTGGAGCGAACAGCACTTTGCTGCTGCTTCCTCAGCAAGGCTTCAGTCGCGTCAGGGAAGAGGAGCTGCAGGAGAGCTGGTGCCTCTTGGGCCTTGCTTTCCCGGGCTCCAAGTTCACGCCCGGGCTTCACCTTGCTATGCCGAACTAAGCAGACACAGTCACAACCCTGCAGCAGCGTGCGTGTCCTAGCATGGCCCTCTATGCCTATTACCATCTCCTGGGGTAGGTAAGGCTTTGCCTTTTACTCTGGTGCTCAGGCAGACTCGGGTCTCGGCCAGTGCCTTCAACACAGGAGAGAAGTGGCGACAGGATCACTGCACACGGCCCGTGCACTGGGATGGGGAACTGTGGGTCACTGTCTCCACTCTTTCCCGGCACACCCCCTGCCACTCACATCGCTGCCACATCTTGGTCGAAGACGGCATCTGACTGCCCGTTTCTCCATGGGGTTGTTTCTGTGAGTTCCGGGTATGGCACCTGGTGGCAAGCCCAAGTCTGCCCTTGGGACAGGTGGCCAAGGAGATGCTGTCCCCTTGGGTCCAGAGGCACAGGACAGGCCTGCCTTCTGCCCAGACTCCTTCCTCAGAGTGGAGCACGCGCCTCTGCCCTAGTCGTCCCCTCATTTCTCCTTAGCAGCCAGGCTTCCATCTCTCCGCGCAGGGAGCGGGTGACACTTGTCTTGCCACCGGCCTGCTGTTCGTGCCACTGCAGGCTATCTTGCTTCCCGAGCGTTTCCCGACCCCACGGCCAACGGCTCCTACTCTTCTTCGGGGCCGTGTGTGCGCCTCCCCACACTTGGCTTCTCTCTCAGGCAGAGGGGATGCTAGGGCAAAGAGTATTTCGCTCCATGCGGGTATCTTGCACCGTGCTTCGGAGACTAGCTCAGGTAAGCAGCAGCAGCATCCCCAAACCCAACTCTGATTTCCCAAGGAACGTTGTGCTTTCCCAGGGGAGATGCCAAGGCAGAGAGGCTTTCGATGTATGCGGGTTCCTCCCACCGCGAGACTGGGCTCAGGCAAGCAGCAGCAGCCCGCAGAACATTTCTCAGCGAATGTTGTGCTTTCGCAGAGGCTTTGGCTTGGAGCGAACAGGACTTTATTGCTGCTTCCTCAGCAAGGCTTCAGTCGCGTCAGGGAAGACGAGCTGCAGGAGAGCTGGTGCCTCTTGGGCCTTGCTTTCCCGGGCTCCAAGTTCACGCTCGGGCTTCACCTTGCTATGCCGAACTAAGCAGACACAGTCACAACCCTGCAGCAACGTGCGTGTCCTAGCATGGCCCTCTATGCCTATTACCATCTCCTGGGGTAGGTAAGGCTTTGCCTTTTACTCTGATGCTCAGGCAGACTCGGGGTCTCGGCCAGTGCCTTCAACACAGGAGAGAAGTGGCGACAGGATCACTGCACACGGCCCGTGCACTGGGATGGGGAACTGTGGGTCACTGTCTCCACTCTTTCCCGCACACCCCCTGCCACTCACATCGCTGCCACATCTTGGTGGAAGACGGCATCTGACTGCCCGTTTCTCCATGGGGTTGTTTCTGTGAGTTCCGGGTATGGCACCTGGTGGCAAGCCCAAGTCTGCCCTTGGGACAGGTGGCCAAGGAGATGCTGTCCCCTTGGGTCCAGAGGCACAGGACAGGCCTGCCTTCTGCCCAGACTCCTTCCTCAGAGTGGAGCACGCGCCTCTGCCCTAGTCGTCCCCTCATTTCTCCTTAGCAGCCAGGCTTCCATCTCTCCGCGCAGGGAGCGGGTGACACTTGTCTTGCCACCGGCCTGCTGTTCGTGCCACTGCAGGCTATCCTGTTCCCGAGCGTTTCCCGACCCCACGGCCAACGGCTCCTACTCTTCTTCGGGGCCGTGTGCTGCGCCTTCCCCACACTTGGCTTCTCTCTCAGGCAGAGGGGATGCTAGGGCAAAGAGTATTTCGCTCCATGCGGGTATCTTGCACCGTGCTTCGGAGACTAGCTCAGGCAAGCAGCAGCAGCATCCCCAAACCCAACTCTGATTTCCCAAGGAACGTTGTGCTTTCCTAGGGGAGATGCCAAGGCAGAGAGGCTTTCGATGTATGCGGGTTCCTCCCACCGCGAGACTGGGCTCAGGCAAGCAGCAGCAGCCCGCAGAACATTTCTCAGCAAATGTTGTGCTTTCGCAGAGGCTTTGGCTTGGAGCGAACAGCACTTCGCTGCTGCTTCCTCAGCAAGGCTTCAGTCGCGTCAGGGAAGAAGAGCTGCGGGAGAGCTGGTGCCTCTTGGGCCTTGCTTTTCCGGGCTCCATGTTCGCGTCCTGGGTTCACCCTCCCAGGCCAAACTAAGCAGTCACAGCCACAACCCTACAGTAGCATGCGTAGCCAGGGATGGCACTCTATGCACACTACCATCTCCCAGTGTAGGCGTCGCTTGGCCTTTTACTCTGGCGCTCAGGCGGACTCGCGGACTAGGACAGTGCTTTCCCCACAGGAAAGGATAGGTGACAGGATCCCTGCAAACCGCCCGTGCACTGATTAGGTAGCTTTGGTGGACTATCCCCACTCCTTCCCCTTAAACCCCGTGCCTCCTCCAGGCTTCCACATCCTGGAGGAAGACGGCATTGACTACCTGTTATTTCAGGTAACTGTTTCTGAAAGTTCAGCGTAGGCGCCTGGTGGCTAGCGCATGTCTGCCCCAGGGACAGGTGGCCAAGGAGCTGCTGTGTCCTTGGGCCCAGAGGCTCAGGACAGGCATGCTTTCTGCAAAGACTGCTTCCTAAGAGTGGAGCACGCGCCCTGTCCTACTCATCCCCTCCTGTCTCCATAGCAGCCAGGCTTCTGTCTCTCTGCACTGGGAGAGGGTGACACTTGTATTGCCACCGGCCGCGGGGCCTGCCAGGGCCGGCTCTCTTGATTCCCAACTGTTTCCAGTCCAGAAGGTCAACGGTTCCTGCTCTTCTCCAGGGGCAGCGTGCTGTACCTCCACAGACATTCTCCTGGGGAGCGAAGTGAAAAACGTGTCCCTTTCCTTAAGGCTCTTTCCAAAGACGCAACCGCGCTTCTCTCTCAGGCAGAGGGGATGCCCAGGCATAGAGGATTTTGTTCAATGCGGGTCCATTGCACCATGCTGAGGAGACCAGCTCTGGCAAACAGGAGCATCCTTCAGTCCGGACTCTGATTTTCCAAAGAATGCTGTGCTTTCCCAGAGGAGATGCCAGGGCAAAGAGGCTTTCGCTCTAGGCGGGTTTCTCCCATCGTGCTGCGAATACTAGGCTAAGGCAAGCAGCAACAGCAGCCCGCAGAACCGACTCTGATTTCGCAGCGACTGCTAAGCTTTCGCAGATGTTTTTAGCTTGGCATGAACCGTATTTAGCTGCTCCTTCCTCAGAAAGGCTTGGGTGTTCGCTCTGTCGCAGCAGGGAAGAAGAGCCACGGGAGAGCTGGTGCCTCTTGGGAATTGCTTTTCCGGCCTCCAAGTTCACGTCCAGGTTTCACCTTGCTATGCCGCACTAAGCAGACATGGTCACAACCCTGCAGCAGCTTGCGTTTCCTAGCATGGCACTCTATGCCTATTACCATCTCCTGGGCTAGGTAAGGCTTTGCCTTTTGCTTTGGCGCTCAGGCAGACTCGGGGTCTCGGCCAGTGCCTTCAACACAGGAGAGAAGTGGCGACAGGATCACTGCACACGGCCCGTGCACTGGGATGGGGAACTGTGGGTCACTGTCTCCACTCTTTCCCGGCACACCCCCTGCCACTCACATCGCTGCCACATCTTGGTGGAAGACGGCATCTGACTGCCCGTTTCTCCATGGGGTTGTTTCTGTGAGTTCCGGGTATGGCACCTGGTGGCAAGCCCAAGTCTGCCCTTGGGACAGGTGACCAAGGAGATGCTGTCCCCTTGGGTCCAGAGGCACAGGACAGGCCTGCCTTCTGCCCAGACTCCTTCCTCAGAGTGGTGCATGCGCCTCTGCCCTAGTCATCCCCTCATTTCTCCTTAGCAGCCAGGCTTCCGTCTCTCCGCGCAGGGAGCGGGTGACACTTGTCTTGCCACCGGCCTGCTGTTCGTGCCACTGCAGGCTATCCTGCTTCCCGAGCGTTTCCCGACCCCACGGCCAACGGCTCCTTCTCTTCTTGGGGCCGTGTACTGCGCCTTCCCCACACTTGGCTTCTCTCTCAGGCAGAGGGGATGCTAGGGCAAAGAGTATTTCGCTCCATGCGGGTATCTTGCACCGTGCTTCGGAGACTAGCTCAGGCAAGCTGCAGCAGCATCCCCAAACCCAACTCTGATTTCCCAAGGAACGGTGAGCTTTCCCAGGGAAGATGCCTAGGCAAAGAGGTTGTTGCTTTATTTGGGTTTCTCCCACCGCGAGACACGGCTCAAGCAAGCAGCAGCAGCCCGCAGAACATTTCTCAGCGAATGCTGTGCTTTCGCAGAGGCTTTGGCTTGGAGCGAACAGCACTTCGCTGCTGCTTCCTCAGCAAGGCTTCAGTCGCGTCAGGGAAGAAGAGCTGCGGGAGAGCTGGTGCCTCTTGGGCCTTGCTTTTCCGGGCTCCATGTTCGCGTCCTGGGTTCACCCTCCCAGGCCAAACTAAGCAGTCACAGCCACAACCCTACAGTAGCATGCGTAGCCAGGGATGGCACTCTATGCACACTACCATCTCCCAGTGTAGGCGTCGCTTGGCCTTTTACTCTGGCGCTCAGGCGGACTCGCGGACTAGGACAGTGCTTTCCCCACAGGAAAGGATAGGTGACAGGATCCCTGCAAACCGCCCGTGCACTGATTAGGTAGCTTTGGTGGACTATCCCCACTCCTTCCCCTTAAACCCCGTGCCTCCTCCAGGCTTCCACATCCTGGAGGAAGACGGCATTGACTACCTGTTATTTCAGGTAACTGTTTCTGAAAGTTCAGCGTAGGCGCCTGGTGGCTAGCGCATGTCTGCCCCAGGGACAGGTGGCCAAGGAGCTGCTGTGTCCTTGGGCCCAGAGGCTCAGGACAGGCATGCTTTCTGCAAAGACTGCTTCCTAAGAGTGGAGCACGCGCCCTGTCCTACTCATCCCCTCCTGTCTCCATAGCAGCCAGGCTTCTGTCTCTCTGCACTGGGAGAGGGTGACACTTGTATTGCCACCGGCCGCGGGGCCTGCCAGGGCCGGCTCTCTTGATTCCCAACTGTTTCCAGTCCAGAAGGTCAACGGTTCCTGCTCTTCTCCAGGGGCAGCGTGCTGTACCTCCACAGACATTCTCCTGGGGAGCGAAGTGAAAAACGTGTCCCTTTCCTTAAGGCTCTTTCCAAAGACGCAACCACGCTTCTCTCTCAGGCAGAGGGGATGCCCAGGCATAGAGGATTTTGTTCAATGCGGGTCCATTGCACCATGCTGAGGAGACCAGCTCTGGCAAACAGGAGCATCCTTCAGTCCGGACTCTGATTTTCCAAAGAATGCTGTGCTTTCCCAGAGGAGATGCCAGGGCAAAGAGGCTTTCGCTCTAGGCGGGTTTCTCCCATCGTGCTGCGAATACTAGGCTAAGGCAAGCAGCAACAGCAGCCCGCAGAACCGACTCTGATTTCGCAGCGACTGCTAAGCTTTCGCAGATGTTTTTAGCTTGGCATGAACCGTATTTAGCTGCTCCTTCCTCAGAAAGGCTTGGGTGTTCGCTCTGTCGCAGCAGGGAAGAAGAGCCACGGGAGAGCTGGTGCCTCTTGGGAATTGCTTTTCCGGCCTCCAAGTTCACGTCCAGGTTTCACCTTGCTATGCCGCACTAAGCAGACATGGTCACAACCCTGCAGCAGCTTGCGTTTCCTAGCATGGCACTCTATGCCTATTACCATCTCCTGGGCTAGGTAAGGCTGTGCCTTTTGCTTTGGCGCTCAGGCAGACTCGGGGTCTCGGCCAGTGCCTTCAACACAGGAGAGAAGTGGCGACAGGATCACTGCACACGGCCCGTGCACTGGGATGGGGAACTGTGGGTCACTGTCTCCACTCTTTCCCGGCACATCCCCTGCCACTCACATCGCTGCCACATCTTGGTGGAAGACGGCATCTGACTGCCCGTTTCTCCATGGGGTTGTTTCTGTGAGTTCCGGGTATGGCACCTGGTGGCAAGCCCAAGTCTGCCCTTGGGACAGGTGGCCAAGGAGATGCTGTCCCCTTGGGTCCAGAGGCACAGGACAGGCCTGCCTTCTGCCCAGACTCCTTCCTCAGAGTGGAGCACGCGCCTCTGCCCTAGTCGTCCCCTCATTTCTCCTTAGCAGCCAGGCTTCCATCTCTCCGCGCAGGGAGCGGGTGACACTTGTCTTGCCACCGGCCTGCTGTTCGTGCCACTGCAGGCTATCCTGCTTCCCGAGCGTTTCCCCACCCCATAGCCAACGGCTCTTTCTCTTCTCCGGGGCCATGTGCTGCGCCATCCACACACTTGGCTTCTCTCTCAGGCAGAGGGGATGCTAGGGCAAAGAGTATTTCGCTCCATGCGGGTATCTTGCACCGTGCTTCGGAGACTAGCTCAGGCAAGCAGCAGCAGCATCCCCAAACCCAACTCTGATTTCCCAAGAAACGGTGAGCTTTCCCAGGGGAGATGCCTAGGCAAAGAGGTTGTTGCTGTATACGGGTTTCTCCAACGGCGAAACTGGGCTCAGGCAAGCAGCAGCAGCCCCCAGAACATTTCTCAGCGAATGCTGTGCTTTCGCAGAGGCTTTGGCTTGGAGCGAACAGCACTTTGCTGCTGCTTCCTCAGCAAGGCTTCAGTCGCGTCAGGGAAGACGAGCTGCAGGAGAGCTGGTGCCTCTTGGGCCTTGCTTTCCCGGGCTCCAAGTTCACGCCCGGGCTTCACCTTGCTATGCCGAACTAAGCAGACACAGTCACAAACCTGCAGCAGCGTGCGTGTCCTAGCATGGCCCTCTATGCCTATTACCATCTCCTGGGGTAGGTAAGGCTTTGCCTTTTACTCTGGTGCTCAGGCAGACTCGGGGTCTCGGCCAGTGCCTTCAACACAGGAGAGAAGTGGCGACAGGATCACTGCACACGGCCCGTGCACTGGGATGGGGAACTGTGGGTCACTGTCTCCACTCTTTCCCGCACACCCCCTGCCACTCACATCCCTGCCACATCTTGGTGGAAGACGGCATCTGACTGCCCGTTTCTCCATGGGGTTGTTTCTGTGAGTTCCGGGTATGGCACCTGGTGGCAAGCAAAAGTCTGCCCTTGGGACAGGTGGCCAAGGAGATGCTGTCCCCTTGGGTCCAGCGGCACAGGACAGGCCTGCCTTCTGCCCAGACTCCTTCCTCAGAGTGGAGCACGCGCGTCTGCCCTAGTCGTCCCCTCATTTCTCCTTAGCAGCCAGGCTTCCATCTCTCCGCGCAGGGAGCGGGTGACACTTGTCTTGCCACCGGCCTGCTGTTCGTGCCACTGCAGGCTATCCTGCTTCCCGAGCGTTTCCCGACCCCACGGCCAACGGCTCCTTCTCTTCTTCGGGGCCGTGTGCTGCGCCTTCCACACACTTGGCTTCTCTCTCAGGCAGAGGGGATGCTAGGGCAAAGAGTATTTTGCTCCATGCGGGTATCTTGCACCGTGCTTCGGAGACTAGCTCAGGCAAGCAGCAGCAGCATCCCCAAACCCAACTCTGATTTCCCAAGGAACGGTGAGCTTTCCCAGTGGAGATGCCTAGGCAAAGAGGTTGTTGCTGTATACGGGTTTCTCCCACCGCGAAACTGGGCTCAGGCAAGCAGCAGCAGCCCCCAGAACATTTCTCAGCGAAATCTGTGCTTTCGCAGAGGCTTTGGCTTGGAGCGAACAGCACTTTGCTGCTGCTTCCTCAGCAAGGCTTCAGTCGCGTCAGGGAAGACGAGCTGCAGGAGAGCTGGTGCCTCCTGGGCCTTGCTTTCCCGGGCTCCAAGTTCACGCCCGGGCTTCACCTTGCTATGCCGAACTAAGCAGACACAGTCACAACCCTGCAGCAGCGTGCGTGTCCTAGCATGGCCCTCTATGCCTATTACCATCTCCTGGGGTAGGTAAGGCTTTGCCTTTTACTCTGGGGCTCAGGCAGACTCGGGGTCTCGGCCAGTGCCTTCAACACAGGAGAGAAGTGGCGACAGGATCACTGCACACGGCCCGTGCACTGGGATGTGGAACTGTGGGTCACTGTCTCCACTCTTTCCCGCACACCCCCTGCCACTCACATCGCTGCCACATCTTGGTGGAAGATGGCATCTGACTGCCCGTTTCTCCATGGGGTTGTTTCTGTGAGTTCCGGGTATGGCACCTGGTGGCAAGCCCAAGTCTGCCCTTGGGACAGGTGGCCAAGGAGATGCTGTCCCCTTGGGTCCAGAGGCACAGGACAGGCCTGCCTTCTGCCCAGACTCCTTCCTCAGAGTGGAGCACGCGCCTCTGCCCTAGTCGTCCCCTCATTTCTCCTTAGCAGCCAGGCTTCCATCTCTCCGCGCAGGGAGCGGGTGACACTTGTCTTGCCACCGGCCTGCTGTTCGTGCCACTGCAGGCTATCCTGCTTCCCGAGCGTTTCCCGACCCCACAGCCAACGGCTCCTTCTCTTCTCCGGGGCCGTGTGCTGCGCCTTCCCCACACTTGGCTTCTCTCTCAGGCAGAGGGGATGCTAGGGCAAAGAGTATTTCGCTCCATGCGGGTATCTTGCACCGTGCTTCGGAGACTAGCTCAGGCAAGCTGCAGCAGCATCCCCAAACCCAACTCTGATTTCCCAAGGAATGGTGAGCTTTCCCAGGGGAGATGCCTAGGCAAAGAGGGTGTTGCTGTATACGGGTTTCTCCCACCGCGAGACTGGGCTCAGGCAAGCAGCAGCAGCCCGCAGAACATTTCTCAGCGAATGCTGTGCTATCGCAGAGGCTTTGGCTTGGAGCGAACAGCACTTTGCTGCTGCTTCCTCAGCAAGGCTTCAGTCGCGTCAGGGAAGACGAGCTGCAGGAGAGCTGGTGCCTCTTGGGCCTTGCTTTCCCGGGCTCCAAGTTCACGCCCGGGCTTCACCTTGCTATGCCGAACTAAGCAGACACAGTCACAACCCTGCAGCAGCGTGCGTGTCCTAGCATGGCTCTCTATGCCTATTACCATCTCCTGGGGTAGGTAAGGCTTTGCCTTTTACTCTGGTGCTCAGGCAGACTCGGGGTCTCGGCCAGTGCCTTCAACACAGGAGAGAAGTGGCGACAGGATCACTGCACACGGCCCGTGCACTGGGATGGGGAACTGTGGGTCACTGTCTCCACTCTTTCCCGGCACATCCCCTGCCACTCACATCGCTGCCACATCTTGGTGGAAGACGGCATCTGACTGCCCGTTTCTCCATGGGGTTGTTTCTGTGAGTTCCGGGTATGGCACCTGGTGGCAAGCCCAAGTCTGCCCTTGGGACAGGTGGCAAAGGAGATGCTGTCCCCTTGGGTCCAGAGGCACAGGACAGGCCTGCCTTCTGCCCAGACTCCTTCCTCAGAGTGGAGCACGCGCCTCTGCCCTAGTCGTCCCCTCATTTCTCCTTAGCAGCCATGCTTCCATCTCTCCGTGCAGGGAGCGGGTGACACTTGTCTTGCCACCGGCCTGCTGTTCGTGCCACTGCAGGCTATCCTGCTTCCCGAGCGTTTCCCGACCCCACGGCCAACGGCTCCTACTCTTCTTCGGGGCCGTGTGCTGCGCCTTCCACACACTTGGCTTCTCTCTCAGGCAGAGGGGATGCTAGGGCAAAGAGTATATCGCTCCATGCGGGTATCTTGCACCGTGCTTCGGAGACTAGCTCAGGCAAGCAGCAGCAGCATCCCCAAACCCAACTCTGATTTCCCAAGGAACGTTGTGCTTTCCCAGGGGAGATGCCAAGGCAGAGAGGCTTTCGATGTATGCGGGTTCCTCCCACCGCGAGACTGGGCTCAGGTAAGCAGCAGCAGCCCGCAGAACATTTCTCAGCGAATGTTGTGCTTTCGCAGAGGCTTTGGCTTGGAGCGAACAGCACTTCGCTGCTGCTTCCTCAGCAAGGCTTCAGTCGCGTCAGGGAAGAAGAGCTGCGGGAGAGCTGGTGCCTCTTGGGCCTTGCTTTTCCGGGCTCCATGTTCGCGTCCTGGGTTCACCCTCCCAGGCCAAACTAAGCAGACACAGCCACAACCCTACAGTAGCATGCGTAGCCAGGGATGGCACTCTATGCACACTACCATCTCCCAGTGTAGGCGTCGCTTGGCCTTTTACTCTGGCGCTCAGGCGGACTCGCGGACTAGGACAGTGCTTTCCCCACAGGAAAGGATAGGTGACAGGATCCCTGCAAACCGCCCGTGCACTGATTTGGTAGCTTTGGTGGACTATCCCCACTCCTTCCCCTTAAACCCCGTGCCTCCTCCAGGCTTCCACATCCTGGAGGAAGACGGCATTGACTACCTGTTATTTCAGGTAACTGTTTCTGAAAGTTCAGCGTAGGCGCCTGGTGGCTAGCGCATGTCTGCCCCAGGGACAGGTGGCCAAGGAGCTGCTGTGTCCTTGGGCCCAGAGGCTCAGGACAGGCATGCTTTCTGCAAAGAGTGCTTCCTAAGAGTGGAGCACGCGCCCTGTCCTACTCATCCCCTCCTGTTTCCATAGCAGCCAGGCTTCTGTCTCTCTGCACTGGGAGAGGGTGACACTTGTATTGCCACCGGCCGCGGGGCCTGCCAGGGCCGGCTCTCTTGATTCCCAACTGTTTCCAGTCCAGAAGGTCAACGGTTCCTGCTCTTCTCCAGGGGCAGCGTGCTGTACCTCCACAGACATTCTCCTGGGGAGCGAAGTGAAAAACGTGTCCCTTTCCTTAAGGCTCTTTCCAAAGACGCAACCGCGCTTCTCTCTCAGGCAGAGGGGATGCCCAGGCATAGAGGATTTTGTTCAATGCGGGTCCATTGCACCATGCTGAGGAGACCAGCTCTGGCAAACAGGAGCATCCTTCAGTCCGGACTCTGATTTTCCAAAGAATGCTGTGCTTTCCCAGAGGAGATGCCAGGGCAAAGAGGCTTTCGCTCTAGGCGGGTTTCTCCCATCGTGCTGCGAATACTAGGCTAAGGCAAGCAGCAACAGCAGCCCGCAGAACCGACTCTGATTTCGCAGCGACTGCTAAGCTTTCGCAGATGTTTTTAGCTTGGCATGACCGTATTTAGCTGCTCCTTCCTCAGAAAGGCTTGGGTGTTCGCTCTGTCGCAGCAGGGAAGAAGAGCCACGGGAGAGCTGGTGCCTCTTGGGAATTGCTTTTCCGGCCTCCAAGTTCACGTCCAGGTTTCACCTTGCTATGCCGAACTAAGCAGACATGGTCACAACCCTGCAGCAGCTTGCGTTTCCTAGCATGGCACTCTATGCCTATTACCATCTCCTGGGCTAGGTAAGGCTTTGCCTTTTGCTTTGGCGCTCAGGCAGACTCGGGGTCTCGGCCAGTGCCTTCAACACAGGAGAGAAGTGGCGACAGGATCACTGCACACGGCCCGTGCACTGGGAAGGGGAACTGTGGGTCACTGTCTCCACTCTTTCCCGGCACACCCCCTGCCACTCACATCGCTGCCACATCTTGGTGGAAGACGGCATCTGACTGCCCGTTTCTCCATGGGGTTGTTTCTGTGAGTTCCGGGTATGGCACCTGGTGGCAAGCCCAAGTCTGCCCTTGGGACAGGTGGCCAAGGAGATGCTGTCCCCTTGGGTCCAGAGGCACAGGACAGGCCTGCCTTCTGCCCAGACTCCTTCCTCAGAGTGGAGCACGCGCCTCTGCCCTAGTCGTCCCCTCATTTCTCCTTAGCAGCCAGGCTTCCATCTCTCCGCGCAGGGAGCGGGTGACACTTGTCTTGCCACCGGCCTGCTGTTCGTGCCACTGCAGGCTATCCTGCTTCCCGAGCGTTTCCCCACCCCACAGCCAACGGCTCTTTCTCTTCTCCGGGGCCATGTGCTGCGCCTTCCCCACACTTGGCTTCTCTCTCAGGCAGAGGGGATGCTAGGGCAAAGAGTATTTCGCTCCATGCGGGTATCTTGCACCGTGTTTCGGAGACTAGCTCAGGCAAGCAGCAGCAGCATCCCCAAACCCAACTCTGATTTCCCAAGGAACGGTGAGCTTTCCCAGGGGAGAAGCCTAGGCAAAGAGGTTGTTGCTGTATAGGGGTTTCTCCCACCGCGAAACTGGGCTCAGGCAAGCAGCAGCAGCCCGCAGAACATTTCTCAGCGAATGCTGTGCTTTCGCAGAGGCTTTGGCTTGGAGCGAACAGCACTTTGCTTCTGCTTCCTCAGCAAGGCTTCAGTTGCGTCAGGGAAGACGAGCTGCAGGAGAGCTGGTGCCTATTGGGCCTTGCTTTCCCGGGCTCCAAGTTCACGCCCGGGCTTCACCTTGCTATACCGAACTAAGCAGACACAGTCACAACCCTGCAGCAGCGTGCGTGTCCTAGCATGGCCCTCTATGCCTATTACCATCTCCTGGGGTGTGTAAGGCTTTGCCTTTTACTCTGGTGCTCAGGCAGACTCGGGGTCTCGGCCAGTGCCTTCAACACAGGAGAGAAGTGGCGACTGGATCACTGCACACGGCCCGTGCACTGGGATGGGAAAATGTGGGTCACTGTCTCCACTCTTTCCCGGCAGACCCCATGCCACTCACATCGCTGCCACATCTTGGTGGAAGACGGCATCTGACTGCCCGTTTCTCCATGGGGTTGTTTCTGTGAGTTCCGGGTATGGCACCTGGTGGCAAGCCCAAGTCTGCCCTTGGGACAGGTGGCCAAGGAGATGCTGTCCCCTTGGGTCCAGAGGCACAGGACAGGCCTGCCTTCTGCCCAGACTCCTTCCTCAGAGTGGAGCACGCGCCTCTGCCCTAGTCGTCCCCTCATTTCTCCTTAGCAGCCAGGCTTCCATCTCTCCGCGCAGGGAGCGGGTGACACTTGTCTTGCCACCGGCCTGCTGTTCGTGCCACTGCAGGCTATCCTGCTTCCCGAGCGTTTCCCGACCCCACGGCCAACGGCTCCTTCTCTTCTTCAGGGCCGTGGGCTGCGCCGTCCCCACACTTGGCTTCTCTCTCAGGCAGAGGGGATGCTAGGGCAAAGAGTATTTCGATCCATGCGGGTATCTTGCACCGTGCTTCGGAGACTAGCTCAGGCAAGCAGCAGCAGCATCCCCAAACCCAACTCTGATTTCCCAAGGAACGGTGAGCTTTCCCAGGGGAGATGCCTAGGCAAAGAGGTTGTTGCTTTATTTGGGTTTCTCCCACCGCGAGACACGGCTCAGGCAAGCAGCAGCAGCCCGCAGAACATTTCTCAGCGAATGCTGTGCTTTCGCAGAGGCTTTGGCTTGGAGCGAACAGCACTTCGCTGCTGCTTCCTCAGCAAGGCTTCAGTCGCGTCAGGGAAGACGAGCTGCAGGAGAGCTGATCCCTCTTGGGCCTTGCTTTCCCGGGCTCCAAGATCACGCCCGGGCTTCAACTTGCTTTGCCGAACTAAGCAGACACAGTCACAACCCTGCAGGAGCGTGCGTGTCCTAGCATGGCCCTCTATGCCTATTACCATATCCTGGGGTAGGTAAGGCTTTGCCTTTTACTCTGGTGCTCAGGCAGACTCGGGGTCTCGGCCAGTGCCTTCAACACAGGAGAGAAGTGGCGACAGGATCACTGCACACGGCCCGTACACTGGGATGAAGAACTGTGGGTCACTGTCTCCACTCTTTCCCGGCACACCCCCTGCCACTCACATCGCTGCCACATCTTGGTCGAAGACGGCATCTGACTGCCCGTTTCTCCATGGGGTTGTTTCTGTGAGTTCCGGGTATGGCACCTTTTGGCAAGCCCAAGTCTGCCCTTGGGACAGGTGGCCAAGGAGATGCTGTCCCCTTGGGTCCAGAGGCACAGGACAGGCCTGCCTTCTGCCCAGACTCCTTCCTCAGAGTGGTGCACGAGCCTCTGCCCTAGTCGTCCCCTCATTTCTCCTTAGCAGCCAGGCTTCCATCTCTCCGCGCAGGGAGCGGGTGACACTTGTCTTGCCACCGGCCTGCTGTTCGTGCCACTGCAGGCTATCCTGCTACCCGAGCGTTTCCCGACCCCACGGCCAACGGCTCCTTCTCTTCTTCGGGGCCGTGTGCTGCGCCTTCCCCACACTTGGCTTCTCTCTCAGGCAGAGGGGATGCTAGGGCAAAGAGTATTTCGCTCCATGCGGCTATCTTGCACCTTGCTTCGGAGACTAGCTCAGGCAAGCTGCAGCAGCATCCCCAAACCCAACTCTGATTTCCCAAGGAACGGTGAGCTTTCCCAGGGAAGATGCCTAGGCAAAGAGGTTGTTGCTGTATTTGGGTTTCTCCCACCGCGAGACTGGGCTCAGGCAAGCAGCAGCAGCCCGCAGAACATTTCTCAGCGAATGTGTGCTTTCGCAGAGGCTTTGGCTTGGAGCGAACAACACTTTGCTGCTGCTTCCTCAGCAAGGCTTCAGTCGCGTCAGGGAAGACGAGCTGCAGGAGAGCTGATGCCTCTTGGGCCTTGCTTTCCCGGGCTCCAAGTTCACGCCTGGGCTTCACCTTGCTATGCCGAACTAAGCAGACACAGTCACAACCCTGCAGCAGCGTGCGTGTCCTAGCATGGCCCTCTATGCCTATTACCATCTCCTGGGGTAGGTAAGGCTTTGCCTTTTACTCTGGTGCTCAGGCAGACTCGGGGTCTCGGCCAGTGCCTTCAACACAGGAGAGAAGTGGCGACAGGATCACTGCACACGGCCCGTGCACTGGGATGGGGAACTGTGGGTCACTGTCTCCACTCTTTCCCGGCAGACCCCCTGCCACTCACATCGCTGCCACATCTTGGTGGAAGACGGCATCTGACTGCCCGTTTCTCCATGGGGTTGTTTCTGTGAGTTCCGGGTATGGCACCTGGTGGCAAGCCCAAGTCTGCCCTTGGGACAGGTGGCCAAGGAGATGCTGTCCCCTTGGGTCCAGAGGCACAGGACAGGCCTGCCTTCTGCCCAGACTCCTTCCTCAGAGTGGAGCACGCGCCTCTGCCCTAGTCGTCCCCTCATTTCTCCTTAGCAGCCAGGCTTCCATCTCTCCGCGCAGGGAGCGGGTGACACTTGTCTTGCCACCGGCCTGCTGTTCGTGCCACTGCAGGCTATCCTGCTTCCCGAGGGTTTCCCGACCCCACAGCCAACGGCTCCTTCTCTTCTCCGGGGCCGTGTGCTGCGCCTTCCCCACACTTGGCTTCTCTCTCAGGCAGAGGGGATGCTAGGGCAAAGAGTATTTCGCTCCATGCAGGTATCTTGCACCGTGCTTCGGAGACTAGCTCAGGCAAGCAGCAGCAGCATCCCCAAACCCAACTCTGATTTCCCAAGGAATGGTGAGCTTTCCCAGGGGAGATGCCTAGGCAAAGAGGTTGTTGCTGTGTACGGGTTTCTCCCACCGCGATACTGGGCTCAGGCAAGCCGCAGCAGCCCGCAGAACATTTCTCAGCGAATGCTGTGCTTTCGCAGAGGCTTTGGCTTGGAGCGAACAGCACTTTGCTGCTGCTTCCTCAGCAAGGCTTCAGTCGCGTCAGGGAAGAGGAGCTGCAGGAGAGCTGGTGCCTATTGGGCCTTGCTTTCCCGGGCTCCAAGTTCACGCCCGGGCTTCACCTTGCTATGCCGAACTAAGCAGACACAGTCACAACCCTGCAGCAGCGTGCGTGTCCTAGCATGGCCCTCTATGCCTATTACCATCTCCTGGGGTAGGTAAGGCTTTGCCTTTTACTCTGGTGCTCAGGCAGACTTGGGGTCTCGGCCAGTGCCTTCAACACAGGAGAGAAGTGGCGACAGGATCACTGCACACGGCCCGTGCACTGGGATGGGGAACTGTGGGTCACTGTCTCCACTCTTTCCCGGCAGACCCCCTGCCACTCACTTCGCTGCCACATCTTGGTGGAAGATGGCATCTGACTGCCCGTTTCTCCATGGGTTGTTTCTGTGAGTTCCGGGTATGGCACCTGGTGGCAAGCCCAAGTCTGCCCTTGGGACAGGTGGCCAAGGAGATGCTGTCCCCTTGGGTCCAGAGGCACAGGACAGGCCTGCCTTCTGCCCAGACTCCTTCCTCAGAGTGGAGCACGCGCCTCTGCCCTAGTCGTCCCCTCATTTCTCCTTAGCAGCCAGGCTTCCATCTCTCCGCGCAGGGAGCGGGTGACACTTGTCTTGCCACCGGCCTGCTGTTCGTGCCACTGCAGGCTATCCTGCTTCCCGAGGGTTTCCCGACCCCACAGCCAACGGCTCCTTCTCTTCTCCGGGGCCGTGTGCTGCGCCTTCCCCACACTTGGCTTCTCTCTCAGGCAGAGGGGATGCTAGGGCAAAGAGTATTTCGCTCCATGCGGGTATCTTGCACCGTGCTTCGGAGACTAGCTCAGGCAAGCAGCAGCAGCATCCCCAAACCCAACTCTGATTTCCCAAGGAACGGTGAGCTTTCCCAGGGGAGATGCCTAGGCAAAGAAGTTGTTGCTGTATACGGGTTTCTCCCACCGCGAAACTGGGCTCAGGCAAGCAGCAGCAGCCCGCAGAACATTTCTCAGCGAATGCTGTGCTTTGTCAGAGGCTTTGGCTTGGAGCGAACAGCACTTTGCTGCTGCTTCCTCAGCAAGGCTTCAGTCGCGTCAGGGAAGAGGAGCTGCAGGAGAGCTGGTGCCTCTTGGGCCTTGCTTTCCCGGGCTCCAAGTTCACGCCCGGGCTTCACCTTGCTATGCCGAACTAAGCAGACACAGTCACAACCCTGCAGCAGCGTGCGTGTCCTAGCATGGCCCTCTATGCCTATTACCATCTCCTGGGGTAGGTAAGGCTTTGCCTTTTACTCTGGTGCTCAGGCAGACTCGGGTCTCGGCCAGTGCCTTCAACACAGGAGAGAAGTGGCGACAGGATCACTGCACACGGCCCGTGCACTGGGATGGGGAACTGTGGGTCACTGTCTCCACTCTTTCCCGGCACACCCCCTGCCACTCACATCGCTGCCACATCTTGGTCGAAGACGGCATCTGACTGCCCGTTTCTCCATGGGGTTGTTTCTGTGAGTTCCGGGTATGGCACCTGGTGGCAAGCCCAAGTCTGCCCTTGGGACAGGTGGCCAAGGAGATGCTGTCCCCTTGGGTCCAGAGGCACAGGACAGGCCTGCCTTCTGCCCAGACTCCTTCCTCAGAGTGGAGCACGCGCCTCTGCCCTAGTCGTCCCCTCATTTCTCCTTAGCAGCCAGGCTTCCATCTCTCCGCGCAGGGAGCGGGTGACACTTGTCTTGCCACCGGCCTGCTGTTCGTGCCACTGCAGGCTATCCTGCTTCCCGAGGGTTTCCCGACCCCACAGCCAACGGCTCCTTCTCTTCTCCGGGGCCGTGTGCTGCGCCTTCCCCACACTTGGCTTCTCTCTCAGGCAGAGGGGATGCTAGGGCAAAGAGTATTTCGCTCCATGCGGGTATCTTGCACCGTGCTTCGGAGACTAGCTCAGGCAAGCAGCAGCAGCATCCCCAAACCCAACTCTGATTTCCCAAGGAACGGTGAGCTTTCCCAGGGGAGATGCCTAGGCAAAGAAGTTGTTGCTGTATACGGGTTTCTCCCACCGCGAAACTGGGCTCAGGCAAGCAGCAGCAGCCCGCAGAACATTTCTCAGCGAATGCTGTGCTTTCGCAGAGGCTTTGGCTTGGAGCGAACAGCACTTTGCTGCTGCTTCCTCAGCAAGGCTTCAGTCGCGTCAGGGAAGAGGAGCTGCAGGAGAGCTGGTGCCTCTTGGGCCTTGCTTTCCCGGGCTCCAAGTTCACGCCCGGGCTTCACCTTGCTATGCCGAACTAAGCAGACACAGTCACAACCCTGCAGCAGCGTGCGTGTCCTAGCATGGCCCTCTATGCCTATTACCATCTCCTGGGGTAGGTAAGGCTTTGCCTTTTACTCTGGTGCTCAGGCAGACTCGGGTCTCGGCCAGTGCCTTCAACACAGGAGAGAAGTGGCGACAGGATCACTGCACACGGCCCGTGCACTGGGATGGGGAACTGTGGGTCACTGTCTCCACTCTTTCCCGGCACACCCCCTGCCACTCACATCGCTGCCACATCTTGGTCGAAGACGGCATGTGACTGCCCGTTTCTCCATGGGGTTGTTTCTGTGAGTTCCGGGTATGGCACCTGGTGGCAAGCCCAAGTCTGCCCTTGGGACAGGTGGCCAAGGAGATGCTGTCCCCTTGGGTCCAGAGGCACAGGACAGGCCTGCCTTCTGCCCAGACTCCTTCCTCAGAGTGGAGCACGCGCCTCTGCCCTAGTCGTCCCCTCATTTCTCCTTAGCAGCCAGGCTTCCATCTCTCCGCGCAGGGAGCGGGTGACACTTGTCTTGCCACCGGCCTGCTGTTCGTGCCACTGCAGGCTATCTTGCTTCCCGAGCGTTTCCCGACCCCACGGCCAACGGCTCCTACTCTTCTTCGGGGCCGTGTGCTGCGCCTTCCCCACACTTGGCTTCTCTCTCAGGCAGAGGGGATGCTAGGGCAAAGAGTATTTCGCTCCATGCGGGTATCTTGCACCGTGCTTCGGAGACTAGCTCAGGTAAGCAGCAGCAGCATCCCCAAACCCAACTCTGATTTCCCAAGGAACGTTGTGCTTTCCCAGGGGAGATGCCAAGGCAGAGACTCTTTCGATGTATGCGGGTTCCTCCCACCGCGAGACTGGGCTCAGGCAAGCAGCAGCAGCCCGCAGAACATTTCTCAGCGAATGTTGTGCTTTCGCAGAGGCTTTGGCTTGGAGCGAACAGCACTTCGCTGCTGCTTCCTCAGCAAGGCTTCAGTCGCGTCAGGGAAGAAGAGCTGCGGGAGAGCTGGTGCCTCTTGGGCCTTGCTTTTCCGGGCTCCATGTTCGCGTCCTGGGTTCACCCTCCCAGGCCAAACTAAGCAGTCACAGCCACAACCCTACAGTAGCATGCGTAGCCAGGGATGGCACTCTATGCACACTACCATCTCCCAGTGTAGGCGTCGCTTGGCCTTTTACTCTGGCGCTCAGGCGGACTCGCGGACTAGGACAGTGCTTTCCCCACAGGAAAGGATAGGTGACAGGATCCCTGCAAACCGCCCGTGCACTGATTAGGTAGCTTTGGTGGACTATCCCCACTCCTTCCCCTTAAACCCCGTGCCTCCTCCAGGCTTCCACATCCTGGAGGAAGACGGCATTGACTACCTGTTATTTCAGGTAACTGTTTCTGAAAGTTCAGCGTAGGCGCCTGGTGGCTAGCGCATGTCTGCCCCAGGGACAGGTGGCCAAGGAGCTGCTGTGTCCTTGGGCCCAGAGGCTCAGGACAGGCATGCTTTCTGCAAAGACTGCTTCCTAAGAGTGGAGCACGCGCCCTGTCCTACTCATCCCCTCCTGTCTCCATAGCAGCCAGGCTTCTGTCTCTCTGCACTGGGAGAGGGTGACACTTGTATTGCCACCGGCCGCGGGGCCTGCCAGGGCCGGCTCTCTTGATTCCCAACTGTTTCCAGTCCAGAAGGTCAACGGTTCCTGCTCTTCTCCAGGGGCAGCGTGCTGTACCTCCACAGACATTCTCCTGGGGAGCGAAGTGAAAAACGTGTCCCTTTCCTTAAGGCTCTTTCCAAAGACGCAACCGCGCTTCTCTCTCAGGCAGAGGGGATGCCCAGGCATAGAGGATTTTGTTCAATGCGGGTCCATTGCACCATGCTGAAGAGACCAGCTCTGGCAAACAGGAGCATCCTTCAGTCCGGACTCTGATTTTCCAAAGAATGCTGTGCTTTCCCAGAGGAGATGCCAGGGCAAAGAGGCTTTCGCTCTAGGCGGGTTTCTCCCATCGTGCTGCGAATACTAGGCTAAGGCAAGCAGCAACAGCAGCCCGCAGAACCGACTCTGATTTCGCAGCGACTGCTAAGCTTTCGCAGATGTTTTTAGCTTGGCATGAACCGTATTTAGCTGCTCCTTCCTCAGAAAGGCTTGGGTGTTCGCTCTGTCGCAGCAGGGAAGAAGAGCCACGGGAGAGCTGGTGCCTCTTGGGAATTGCTTTTCCGGCCTCCAAGTTCACGTCCAGGTTTCACCTTGCTATGCCGAACTAAGCAGACATGGTCACAACCCTGCAGCAGCTTGCGTTTCCTAGCATGGCACTCTATGCCTATTACCATCCCCAGGGCTAGGTAAGGCTTTGCCTTTTGCTTTGGCGCTCAGGCAGACTCGGGGTCTCGGCCAGTGCCTTCAACACAGGAGAGAAGTGGCGACAGGATCACTGCACACGGCCCGTGCACTGGGATGGGGAACTGTGGGTCACTGTCTCCACTCTTTCCCGGCACACCCCCTGCCACTCACATCGCTGCCACATCTTGGTGGAAGACGGCATCTGACTGCCCGTTTCTCCATGGGGTTGTTTCTGTGAGTTCCGGGTATGGCACCTGGTGGCAAGCCCAAGTCTGCCCTTGGGACAGGTGACCAAGGAGATGCTGTCCCCTTGGGTCCAGAGGCACAGGACAGGCCTGCCTTCTGCCCAGACTCCTTCCTCAGAGTGGAGCACGCGCCTCTGCCCTAGTCGTCCCCTCATTTCTCCTTAGCAGCCAGGCTTCCATCTCTCTGCGCAGGGAGCGGGTGACACTTGTCTTGCCACCGGCCTGCTGTTCGTGCCACTGCAGGCTATCCTGCTTCCCGAGCGTTTCCCGACCCCACAGCCAACGGCTCCTTCTCTTCTCCGGGGCCGTGTGCTGCGCCTTCCCCACACTTGGCTTCTCTCTCAGGCAGAGGGGATGCTAGGGCAAAGAGTATTTCGCTCCATGCAGGTATCTTGCACCGTGCTTCGGAGACTAGCTCAGGCAAGCAGCAGCAGCATCCCCAAACCCAACTCTGATTTCCCAAGGATTGGTGAGCTTTCCCAGGGGAGATGCCTAGGCAAAGAGGTTGTTGCTGTGTACGGGTTTCTCCCACCGCGAGACTGGGCTCAGGCAAGCCGCAGCAGCCCGCAGAACATTTCTCAGCGAATGCTGTGCTTTCGCAGAGGCTTTGGCTTGGAGCGAACAGCACTTTGCTGCTGCTTCCTCAGCAAGGCTTCAGTCGCGTCAGGGAAGAGGAGCTGCAGGAGAGCTGGTGCCTATTGGGCCTTGCTTTCCCGGGCTCCAAGTTCACGCCCGGGCTTCACCTTGCTATGCCGAACTAAGCAGACACAGTCACAACCCTGCAGCAGCGTGCGTGTCCTAGCATGGCCCTCTATGCCTATTACCATCTCCTGGGGTAGGTAAGGCTTTGCCTTTTACTCTGGTGCTCAGGCAGACTTGGGGTCTCGGCCAGTGCCTTCAACACAGGAGAGAAGTGGCGACAGGATCACTGCACACGGCCCGTGCACTGGGATGGGGAACTGTGGGTCACTGTCTCCACTCTTTCCCGGCACACCCCCTGCCACTCACATCGCTGCCACATCTTGGTGGAAGATGGCATCTGACTGCCCGTTTCTCCATGGGGTTGTTTCTGTGAGTTCCGGGTATGGCACCTGGTGGCAAGCCCAAGTCTGCCCTTGGGACAGGTGGCCAAGGAGATGCTGTCCCCTTGGGTCCAGAGGCACAGGACAGGCCTGCCTTCTGCCCAGACTCCTTCCTCAGAGTGGAGCACGCGCCTCTGCCCTAGTCGTCCCCTCATTTCTCCTTAGCAGCCAGGCTTCCATCTCTCCGCGCAGGGAGCGGGTGACACTTGTCTTGCCACCGGCCTGCTGTTCGTGCCACTGCAGGCTATCCTGCTTCCCGAGGGTTTCCCGACCCCACAGCCAACGGCTCCTTCTCTTCTCCGGGGCCGTGTGCTGCGCCTTCCCCACACTTGGCTTCTCTCTCAGGCAGAGGGGATGCTAGGGCAAAGAGTATTTCGCTCCATGCGGGTATCTTGCACCGTGCTTCGGAGACTAGCTCAGGCAAGCAGCAGCAGCATCCCCAAACCCAACTCTGATTTCCCAAGGAACGGTGAGCTTTCCCAGGGGAGATGCCTAGGCAAAGAAGTTGTTGATGTATACGGGTTTCTCCCACCGCGAAACTGGGCTCAGGCAAGCAGCAGCAGCCCGCAGAACATTTCTCAGCGAATGCTGTGCTTTCGCAGAGGCTTTGGCTTGGAGCGAACAGCACTTTGCTGCTGCTTCCTCAGCAAGGCTTAAGTCGCGTCAGGGAAGAAGAGCTGCGGGAGAGCTGGTGCCTCTTGGGCCTTGCTTTCCCGGGCTCCAAGTTCACGCCCGGGCTTCACCTTGCTATGCCGAACTAAGCAGACACAGTCACAACCCTGCAGCAGCGTGCGTGTCCTAGCATGGCCCTCTATGCCTATTACCATCTCCTGGGGTAGGTAAGGCTTTGCCTTTTACTCTGGTGCTCAGGCAGACTCGGGTCTCGGCCAGTAACTTCAACACAGGAGAGAAGTGGCGACAGGATCACTGCACACGGCCCGTGCACTGGGATGGGGAACTGTGGGTCACTGTCTCCACTCTTTCCCGGCACACCCCCTGCCACTCACATCGCTGCCACATCTTGGTCGAAGACGGCATGTGACTGCCCGTTTCTCCATGGGGTTGTTTCTGTGAGTTCCGGGTATGGCACCTGGTGGCAAGCCCAAGTCTGCCCTTGGGACAGGTGGCCAAGGAGATGCTGTCCCCTTGGGTCCAGAGGCACAGGACAGGCCTGCCTTCTGCCCAGACTCCTTCCTCAGAGTGGAGCACGCGCCTCTGCCCTAGTCGTCCCCTCATTTCTCCTTAGCAGCCAGGCTTCCATCTCTCCGCGCAGGGAGCGGGTGACACTTGTCTTGCCACCGGCCTGCTGTTCGTGCCACTGCAGGCTATCTTGCTTCCCGAGCGTTTCCCGACCCCACGGCCAACGGCTCCTACTCTTCTTCGGGGCCGTGTGCTGCGCCTTCCCCACACTTGGCTTCTCTCTCAGGCAGAGGGGATGCTAGGGCAAAGAGTATTTCGCTCCATGCGGGTATCTTGCACCGTGCTTCGGAGACTAGCTCAGGTAAGCAGCAGCAGCATCCCCAAACCCAACTCTGATTTCCCAAGGAACGTTGTGCTTTCCCAGGGGAGATGCCAAGGCAGAGAGGCTTTCGATGTATGCGGGTTCCTCCCACCGCGAGACTGGGCTCAGGCAAGCAGCAGCAGCCCGCAGAACATTTCTCAGCGAATGTTGTGCTTTCGCAGAGGCTTTGGCTTGGAGCGAATAGCACTTCGCTGCTGCTTCCTCAGCAAGGCTTCAGTCGCGTCAGGGAAGAAGAGCTGCGGGAGAGCTGGTGCCTCTTGGGCCTTGCTTTTCCGGGCTCCATGTTCGCGTCCTGGGTTCACCCTCCCAGGCCAAACTAAGCAGTCACAGCCACAACCCTACAGTAGCATGCGTAGCCAGGGATGGCACTCTATGCACACTACCATCTCCCATGTAGGCGTCGCTTGGCCTTTTACTCTGGCGCTCAGGCGGACTCGCGGACTAGGACAGTGCTTTCCCCACAGGAAAGGATAGGTGACAGGATCCCTGCAAACCGCCCGTGCACTGATTAGGTAGCTTTGGTGGACTATCCCCACTCCTTCCCCTTAAACCCCGTGCCTCCTCCAGGCTTCCACATCCTGGAGGAAGACGGCATTGACTACCTGTTATTTCAGGTAACTGTTTCTGAAAGTTCAGCGTAGGCGCCTGGTGGCTAGCGCATGTCTGCCCCAGGGACAGGTGGCCAAGGAGCTGCTGTGTCCTTGGGCCCAGAGGCTCAGGACAGGCATGCTTTCTGCAAAGACTGCTTCCTAAGAGTGGAGCACGCGCCCTGTCCTACTCATCCCCTCCTGTCTCCATAGCAGCCAGGCTTCTGTCTCTCTGCACTGGGAGAGGGTGACACTTGTATTGCCACCGGCCGCGGGGCCTGCCAGGGCCGGCTCTCTTGATTCCCAACTGTTTCCAGTCCAGAAGGTCAACGGTTCCTGCTCTTCTCCAGGGGCAGCGTGCTGTACCTCCACAGACATTCTCCTGGGGAGCGAAGTGAAAAACGTGTCCCTTTCCTTAAGGCTCTTTCCAAAGACGCAACCGCGCTTCTCTCTCAGGCAGAGGGGATGCCCAGGCATAGAGGATTTTGTTCAATGCGGGTCCATTGCACCATGCTGAAGAGACCAGCTCTGGCAAACAGGAGCATCCTTCAGTCCGGACTCTGATTTTCCAAAGAATGCTGTGCTTTCCCAGAGGAGATGCCAGGGCAAAGAGGCTTTCGCTCTAGGCGGGTTTCTCCCATCGTGTTGCGAATACTAGGCTAAGGCAAGCAGCAACAGCAGCCCGCAGAACCGACTCTGATTTCGCAGCGACTGCTAAGCTTTCGCAGATGTTTTTAGCTTGGCATGAACCGTATTTAGCTGCTCCTTCCTCAGAAAGGCTTGGGTGTTCGCTCTGTCGCAGCAGGGAAGAAGAGCCACGGGAGAGCTGGTGCCTCTTGGGAATTGCTTTTCCGGCCTCCAAGTTCACGTCCAGGTTTCACCTTGCTATGCCGAACTAAGCAGACATGGTCAAAACCCTGCAGCAGCTTGCGTTTCCTAGCATGGCACTCTATGCCTATTATCATCTCCTGGGCTAGGTAAGGCTTTGCCTTTTGCTTTGGCGCTCAGGCAGACTCGGGGTCTCGGCCAGTGCCTTCAACACAGGAGAGAAGTGGCGACAGGATCACTGCACACGGCCCGTGCACTGGGATGGGGAACTGTGGGTCACTGTCTCCACTCTTTCCCGGCACACCCCCTGCCACTCACATCGCTGCCACATCTTGGTGGAAGACGGCATCTGACTGCCCGTTTCTCCATGGGGTTGTTTCTGTGAGTTCCGGGTATGGCACCTGGTGGCAAGCCCAAGTCTGCCCTTGGGACAGGTGACCAAGGAGATGCTGTCCCCTTGGGTCCAGAGGCACAGGACAGGCCTGCCTTCTGCCCAGACTCCTTCCTCAGAGTGGTGCATGCGCCTCTGCCCTAGTCGTCCCCTCATTTCTCCTTAGCAGCCAGGCTTCCGTCTCTCCGCGCAGGGAGCGGGTGACACTTGTCTTGCCACCGGCCTGCTGTTCGTGCCACTGCAGGCTATCCTGCTACCCGAGCGTTTCCCGACCCCACGGCCAACGGCTCCTTCTCTTCTTCGGGGCCGTGTGCTGCGCCTTCCCCACACTTGGCTTCTCTCTCAGGCAGAGGGGATGCTAGGGCAAAGAGTATTTCGCTCCATGCGGGTATCTTGCACCATGCTTCGGAGACTAGCTCAGGCAAGCAGCAGCAGCATCCCCAAACCCAACTCTGATTTCCCAAGGAACGGTGAGCTTTCCCAGGGAAGATGCCTAGGCAAAGAGGTTGTTGCTGTATTTGGGTTCCTCCCACCGCGAGACTGGGCTCAGGCAAGCAGCAGCAGCCCGCAGAACATTTCTCAGCGAATGCTGTGCTTTCGCAGAGGCTTTGGCTTGGAGCGAACAGGACTTTATTTCTGCTTCCTCAGCAAGGCTTCAGTCGCGTCAGGGAAGACGAGCTGCAGGAGAGCTGGTGCCTCTTGGGCCTTGCTTTCCCGGGCTCCAAGTTCACGCCCGGGCTTCACCTTGCTATGCCGAACTAAGCAGACACAGTCACAACCCTGCAGCAGCGTGCGTGTCCTAGCATGGCCCTCTATGCCTATTACCATCTCCTGGGGTAGGTAAGGCTTTGCCTTTTACTCTGATGCTCAGGCAGACTCGGGGTCTCGGCCAGTGCCTTCAACACAGGAGAGAAGTGGCGACAGGATCACTGCACACGGCCCGTGCACTGGGATGGGGAACTGTGGGTCACTGTCTCCACTCTTTCCCGCACACCCCCTGCCACTCACATCGCTGCCACATCTTGGTGGAAGACGGCATCTGACTGCCCGTTTCTCCATGGGGTTGTTTCTGTGAGTTCCGGGTATGGCACCTGGTGGCAAGCCCAAGTCTGCTCTTGGGACAGGTGGCCAAGGAGATGCTGTCCCCTTGGGTCCAGAGGCACAGGACAGGCCTGCCTTCTGCCCAGACTCCTTCCTCAGAGTGGAGCACGCGCCTCTGCCCTAGTCGTCCCCTCATTTCTCCTTAGCAGCCAGGCTTCCATCTCTCCGCGCAGGGAGCGGGTGACACTTGTCTTGCCACCGGCCTGCTGTTCGTGCCACTGCAGGCTATCCTGTTCCCGAGCGTTTCCCGACCCCACGGCCAACGGCTCCTACTCTTCTTCGGGGCCGTGTGCTGCGCCTTCCCCACACTTGGCTTCTCTCTCAGGCAGAGGGGATGCTAGGGCAAAGAGTATTTCGCTCCATGCGGGTATCTTGCACCGTGCTTCGGAGACTAGCTCAGGCAAGCAGCAGCAGCATCCCCAAACCCAACTCTGATTTCCCAAGGAACGTTGTGCTTTCCTAGGGGAGATGCCAAGGCAGAGAGGCTTTCGATGTATGCGGGTTCCTCCCACCGCGAGACTGGGCTCAGGCAAGCAGCAGCAGCCCGCAGAACATTTCTCAGCAAATGTTGTGCTTTCGCAGAGGCTTTGGCTTGGAGCGAACAGCACTTCGCTGCTGCTTCCTCAGCAAGGCTTCAGTCGCGTCAGGGAAGAAGAGCTGCGGGAGAGCTGGTGCCTCTTGGGCCTTGCTTTTCCGGGCTCCATGTTCGCGTCCTGGGTTCACCCTCCCAGGCCAAACTAAGCAGTCACAGCCACAACCCTACAGTAGCATGCGTAGCCAGGGATGGCACTCTATTCACACTACCATCTCCCAGTGTAGGCGTCGCTTGGCCTTTTACTCTGGCGCTCAGGCGGACTCGCGGACTAGGACAGTGCTTTCCCCACAGGAAAGGATAGGTGACAGGATCCCTGCAAACCGCCCGTGCACTGATTAGGTAGCTTTGGTGGACTATCCCCACTCCTTCCCCTTAAACCCCGTGCCTCCTCCAGGCTTCCACATCCTGGAGGAAGACGGCATTGACTACCTGTTATTTCAGGTAACTGTTTCTGAAAGTTCAGCGTAGGCGCCTGGTGGCTAGCGCATGTCTGCCCCAGGGACAGGTGGCCAAGGAGCTGCTGTGTCCTTGGGCCCAGAGGCTCAGGACAGGCATGCTTTCTGCAAAGACTGCTTCCTAAGAGTGGAGCACGCGCCCTGTCCTACTCATCCCCTCCTGTCTCCATAGCAGCCAGGCTTCTGTCTCTCTGCACTGGGAGAGGGTGACACTTGTATTGCCACCGGCCGCGGGGCCTGCCAGGGCCGGCTCTCTTGATTCCCAACTGTTTCCAGTCCAGAAGGTCAACGGTTCCTGCTCTTCTCCAGGGGCAGCGTGCTGTACCTCCACAGACATTCTCCTGGGGAGCGAAGTGAAAAACGTGTCCCTTTCCTTAAGGCTCTTTCCAAAGACGCAACCGCGCTTCTCTCTCAGGCAGAGGGGATGCCCAGGCATAGAGGATTTTGTTCAATGCGGGTCCATTGCACCATGCTGAGGAGACCAGCTCTGGCAAACAGGAGCATCCTTCAGTCCGGACTCTGATTTTCCAAAGAATGCTGTGCTTTCCCAGAGGAGATGCCAGGGCAAAGAGGCTTTCGCTCTAGGCGGGTTTCTCCCATCGTGCTGCGAATACTAGGCTAAGGCAAGCAGCAACAGCAGCCCGCAGAACCGACTCTGATTTCGCAGCGACTGCTAAGCTTTCGCAGATGTTTTTAGCTTGGCATGAACCGTATTTAGCTGCTCCTTCCTCAGAAAGGCTTGGGTGTTCGCTCTGTCGCAGCAGGGAAGAAGAGCCACGGGAGAGCTGGTGCCTCTTGGGAATTGCTTTTCCGGCCTCCAAGTTCACGTCCAGGTTTCACCTTGCTATGCCGAACTAAGCAGACATGGTCACAACCCTGCAGCAGCTTGCGTTTCTTAGCATGGCACTCTATGCCTATTACCATCCCCAGGGCTAGGTAAGGCTTTGCCTTTTGCTTTGGCGCTCAGGCAGACTCGGGGTCTCGGCCAGTGCCTTCAACACAGGAGAGAAGTGGCGACAGGATCACTGCACACGGCCCGTGCACTGGGATGGGGAACTGTGGGTCACTGTCTCCACTCTTTCCCGGCACACCCCCTGCCACTCACATCGCTGCCACATCTTGGTGGAAGACGGCATCTGACTGCCCGTTTCTCCATGGGGTTGTTTCTGTGAGTTCCGGGTATGGCACCTGGTGGCAAGCCCAAGTCTGCCCTTGGGACAGGTGACCAAGGAGATGCTGTCCCCTTGGGTCCAGAGGCACAGGACAGGCCTGCCTTCTGCCCAGACTCCTTCCTCAGAGTGGAGCACGCGCCTCTGCCCTAGTCGTCCCCTCATTTCTCCTTAGCAGCCAGGCTTCCATCTCTCCGCGCAGGGAGCGGGTGACACTTGTCTTGCCACCGGCCTGCTGTTCGTGCCACTGCAGGCTATCCTGCTTCCCGAGCGTTTCCCGACCCCACAGCCAACGGCTCCTTCTCTTCTCCGGGGCCGTGTGCTGCGCCTTCCCCACACTTGGCTTCTCTCTCAGGCAGAGGGGATGCTAGGGCAAAGAGTATTTCGCTCCATGCAGGTATCTTGCACCGTGCTTCGGAGACTAGCTCAGGCAAGCAGCAGCAGCATCCCCAAACCCAACTCTGATTTCCCAAGGATTGGTGAGCTTTCCCAGGGGAGATGCCTAGGCAAAGAGGTTGTTGCTGTGTACGGGTTTCTCCCACCGCGAGACTGGGCTCAGGCAAGCCGCAGCAGCCCGCAGAACATTTCTCAGCGAATGCTGTGCTTTCGCAGAGGCTTTGGCTTGGAGCGAACAGCACTTTGCTGCTGCTTCCTCAGCAAGGCTTCAGTCGCGTCAGGGAAGAGGAGCTGCAGGAGAGCTGGTGCCTATTGGGCCTTGCTTTCCCGGGCTCCAAGTTCACGCCCGGGCTTCACCTTGCTATGCCGAACTAAGCAGACACAGTCACAACCCTGCAGCAGCGTGCGTGTCCTAGCATGGCCCTCTATGCCTATTACCATCTCCTGGGGTAGGTAAGGCTTTGCCTTTTACTCTGGTGCTCAGGCAGACTTGGGGTCTCGGCCAGTGCCTTCAACACAGGAGAGAAGTGGCGACAGGATCACTGCACACGGCCCGTGCACTGGGATGGGGAACTGTGGGTCACTGTCTCCACTCTTTCCCGGCAGACCCCCTGCCACTCACATCGCTGCCACATCTTGGTGGAAGATGGCATCTGACTGCCCGTTTCTCCATGGGGTTGTTTCTGTGAGTTCCGGGTATGGCACCTGGTGGCAAGCCCAAGTCTGCCCTTGGGACAGGTGGCCAAGGAGATGCTGTCCCCTTGGGTCCAGAGGCACAGGACAGGCCTGCCTTCTGCCCAGACTCCTTCCTCAGAGTGGAGCACGCGCCTCTGCCCTAGTCGTCCCCTCATTTCTCCTTAGCAGCCAGGCTTCCATCTCTCCGCGCAGGGAGCGGGTGACACTTGTCTTGCCACCGGCCTGCTGTTCGTGCCACTGCAGGCTATCCTGCTTCCCGAGGGTTTCCCGACCCCACAGCCAACGGCTCCTTCTCTTCTCCGGGGCCGTGTGCTGCGCCTTCCCCACACTTGGCTTCTCTCTCAGGCAGAGGGGATGCTAGGGCAAAGAGTATTTCGCTCCATGCGGGTATCTTGCACCGTGCTTCGGAGACTAGCTCAGGCAAGCAGCAGCAGCATCCCCAAACCCAACTCTGATTTCCCAAGGAACGGTGAGCTTTCCCAGGGGAGATGCCTAGGCAAAGAAGTTGTTGATGTATACGGGTTTCTCCCACCGCGAAACTGGGCTCAGGCAAGCAGCAGCAGCCCGCAGAACATTTCTCAGCGAATGCTGTGCTTTCGCAGAGGCTTTGGCTTGGAGCGAACAGCACTTTGCTGCTGCTTCCTCAGCAAGGCTTCAGTCGCGTCAGGGAAGAAGAGCTGCGGGAGAGCTGGTGCCTCTTGGGCCTTGCTTTCCCGGGCTCCAAGTTCACGCCCGGGCTTCACCTTGCTATGCCGAACTAAGCAGACACAGTCACAACCCTGCAGCAGCGTGCGTGTCCTAGCATGGCCCTCTATGCCTATTACCATCTCCTGGGGTAGGTAAGGCTTTGCCTTTTACTCTGGTGCTCAGGCAGACTCGGGTCTCGGCCAGTGCCTTCAACACAGGAGAGAAGTGGCGACAGGATCACTGCACACGGCCCGTGCACTGGGATGGGGAACTGTGGGTCACTGTCTCCACTCTTTCCCGGCACACCCCCTGCCACTCACATCGCTGCCACATCTTGGTCGAAGACGGCATGTGACTGCCCGTTTCTCCATGGGGTTGTTTCTGTGAGTTCCGGGTATGGCACCTGGTGGCAAGCCCAAGTCTGCCCTTGGGACAGGTGGCCAAGGAGATGCTGTCCCCTTGGGTCCAGAGGCACAGGACAGGCCTGCCTTCTGCCCAGACTCCTTCCTCAGAGTGGAGCACGCGCCTCTGCCCTAGTCGTCCCCTCATTTCTCCTTAGCAGCCAGGCTTCCATCTCTCCGCGCCGGGAGCGGGTGACACTTGTCTTGCCACCGGCCTGCTGTTCGTGCCGCTGCAGGCTATCTTGCTTCCCGAGCGTTTCCCGACCCCACGGCCAACGGCTCCTACTCTTCTTCGGGGCCGTGTGCTGCGCCTTCCCCACACTTGGCTTCTCTCTCAGGCAGAGGGGATGCTAGGGCAAAGAGTATTTCGCTCCATGCGGGTATCTTGCACCGTGCTTCGGAGACTAGCTCAGGTAAGCAGCAGCAGCATCCCCAAACCCAACTCTGATTTCCCAAGGAACGTTGTGCTTTCCCAGGGGAGATGCCAAGGCAGAGAGGCTTTCGATGTATGCGGGTTCCTCCCACCGCGAGACTGGGCTCAGGCAAGCAGCAGCAGCCCGCAGAACATTTCTCAGCGAATGTTGTGCTTTCGCAGAGGCTTTGGCTTGGAGCGAATAGCACTTCGCTGCTGCTTCCTCAGCAAGGCTTCAGTCGCGTCAGGGAAGAAGAGCTGCGGGAGAGCTGGTGCCTCTTGGGCCTTGCTTTTCCGGGCTCCATGTTCGCGTCCTGGGTTCACCCTCCCAGGCCAAACTAAGCAGTCACAGCCACAACCCTACAGTAGCATGCGTAGCCAGGGATGGCACTCTATGCACACTACCATCTCCCATGTAGGCGTCGCTTGGCCTTTTACTCTGGCGCTCAGGCGGACTCGCGGACTAGGACAGTGCTTTCCCCACAGGAAAGGATAGGTGACAGGATCCCTGCAAACCGCCCGTGCACTGATTAGGTAGCTTTGGTGGACTATCCCCACTCCTTCCCCTTAAACCCCGTGCCTCCTCCAGGCTTCCACATCCTGGAGGAAGACGGCATTGACTACCTGTTATTTCAGGTAACTGTTTCTGAAAGTTCAGCGTAGGCGCCTGGTGGCTAGCGCATGTCTGCCCCAGGGACAGGTGGCCAAGGAGCTGCTGTGTCCTTGGGCCCAGAGGCTCAGGACAGGCATGCTTTCTGCAAAGACTGCTTCCTAAGAGTGGAGCACGCGCCCTGTCCTACTCATCCCCTCCTGTCTCCATAGCAGCCAGGCTTCTGTCTCTCTGCACTGGGAGAGGGTGACACTTGTATTGCCACCGGCCGCGGGGCCTGCCAGGGCCGGCTCTCTTGATTCCCAACTGTTTCCAGTCCAGAAGGTCAACGGTTCCTGCTCTTCTCCAGGGGCAGCGTGCTGTACCTCCACAGACATTCTCCTGGGGAGCGAAGTGAAAAACGTGTCCCTTTCCTTAAGGCTCTTTCCAAAGACGCAACCGCGCTTCTCTCTCAGGCAGAGGGGATGCCCAGGCATAGAGGATTTTGTTCAATGCGGGTCCATTGCACCATGCTGAAGAGACCAGCTCTGGCAAACAGGAGAATCCTTCAGTCCGGACTCTGATTTTCCAAAGAATGCTGTGCTTTCCCAGAGGAGATGCCAGGGCAAAGAGGCTTTCGCTCTAGGCGGGTTTCTCCCATCGTGTTGCGAATACTAGGCTAAGGCAAGCAGCAACAGCAGCCCGCAGAACCGACTCTGATTTCGCAGCGACTGCTAAGCTTTCGCAGATGTTTTTAGCTTGGCATGAACCGTATTTAGCTGCTCCTTCCTCAGAAAGGCTTGGGTGTTCGCTCTGTCGCAGCAGGGAAGAAGAGCCACGGGAGAGCTGGTGCCTCTTGGGAATTGCTTTTCCGGCCTCCAAGTTCACGTCCAGGTTTCACCTTGCTATGCCGAACTAAGCAGACATGGTCACAACCCTGCAGCAGCTTGCGTTTCCTAGCATGGCACTCTATGCCTATTACCATCTCCTGGGCTAGGTAAGGCTTTGCCTTTTGCTTTGGCGCTCAGGCAGACTCGGGGTCTCGGCCAGTGCCTTCAACACAGGAGAGAAGTGGCGACAGGATCACTGCACACGGCCCGTGCACTGGGATGGGGAACTGTGGGTCACTGTCTCCACTCTTTCCCGGCACACCCCCTGCCACTCACATCGCTGCCACATCTTGGTGGAAGACGGCATCTGACTGCCCGTTTCTCCATGGGGTTGTTTCTGTGAGTTCCGGGTATGGCACCTGGTGGCAAGCCGAAGTCTGCCCTTGGGACAGGTGACCAAGGAGATGCTGTCCCCTTGGGTCCAGAGGCACAGGACAGGCCTGCCTTCTGCCCAGACTCCTTCCTCAGAGTGGTGCATGCGCCTCTGCCCTAGTCGTCCCCTCATTTCTCCTTAGCAGCCAGGCTTCCGTCTCTCCGCGCAGGGAGCGGGTGACACTTGTCTTGCCACCGGCCTGCTGTTCGTGCCACTGCAGGCTATCCTGCTACCCGAGCGTTTCCCGACCCCACGGCCAACGGCTCCTTCTCTTCTTCGGGGCCGTGTGCTGCGCCTTCCCCACACTTGGCTTCTCTCTCAGGCAGAGGGGATGCTAGGGCAAAGAGTATTTCGCTCCATGCGGGTATCTTGCACCATGCTTCGGAGACTAGCTCAGGCAAGCAGCAGCAGCATCCCCAAACCCAACTCTGATTTCCCAAGGAACGGTGAGCTTTCCCAGGGAAGATGCCTAGGCAAAGAGGTTGTTGCTGTATTTGGGTTCCTCCCACCGCGAGACTGGGCTCAGGCAAGCAGCAGCAGCCCGCAGAACATTTCTCAGCGAATGCTGTGCTTTCGCAGAGGCTTTGGCTTGGAGCGAACAGGACTTTATTTCTGCTTCCTCAGCAAGGCTTCAGTCGCGTCAGGGAAGACGAGCTGCAGGAGAGCTGGTGCCTCTTGGGCCTTGCTTTCCCGGGCTCCAAGTTCACGCCCGGGCTTCACCTTGCTATGCCGAACTAAGCAGACACAGTCACAACCCTGCAGCAGCGTGCGTGTCCTAGCATGGCCCTCTATGCCTATTACCATCTCCTGGGGTAGGTAAGGCTTTGCCTTTTACTCTGATGCTCAGGCAGACTCGGGGTCTCGGCCAGTGCCTTCAACACAGGAGAGAAGTGGCGACAGGATCACTGCACACGGCCCGTGCACTGGGATGGGGAACTGTGGGTCACTGTCTCCACTCTTTCCCGCACACCCCCTGCCACTCACATCGCTGCCACATCTTGGTGGAAGACGGCATCTGACTGCCCGTTTCTCCATGGGGTTGTTTCTGTGAGTTCCGGGTATGGCACCTGGTGGCAAGCCCAAGTCTGCTCTTGGGACAGGTGGCCAAGGAGATGCTGTCCCCTTGGGTCCAGAGGCACAGGACAGGCCTGCCTTCTGCCCAGACTCCTTCCTCAGAGTGGAGCACGCGCCTCTGCCCTAGTCGTCCCCTCATTTCTCCTTAGCAGCCAGGCTTCCATCTCTCCGCGCAGGGAGCGGGTGACACTTGTCTTGCCACCGGCCTGCTGTTCGTGCCACTGCAGGCTATCCTGTTCCCGAGCGTTTCCCGACCCCACGGCCAACGGCTCCTACTCTTCTTCGGGGCCGTGTGCTGCGCCTTCCCCACACTTGGCTTCTCTCTCAGGCAGAGGGGATGCTAGGGCAAAGAGTATTTCGCTCCATGCGGGTATCTTGCACCGTGCTTCGGAGACTAGCTCAGGCAAGCAGCAGCAGCATCCCCAAACCCAACTCTGATTTCCCAAGGAACGTTGTGCTTTCCTAGGGGAGATGCCAAGGCAGAGAGGCTTTCGATGTATTCGGGTTCCTCCCACCGCGAGACTGGGCTCAGGCAAGCAGCAGCAGCCCGCAGAACATTTCTCAGCAAATGTTGTGCTTTCGCAGAGGCTTTGGCTTGGAGCGAACAGCACTTCGCTGCTGCTTCCTCAGCAAGGCTTCAGTCGCGTCAGGGAAGAAGAGCTGCGGGAGAGCTGGTGCCTCTTGGGCCTTGCTTTTCCGGGCTCCATGTTCGCGTCCTGGGTTCACCCTCCCAGGCCAAACTAAGCAGTCACAGCCACAACCCTACAGTAGCATGCGTAGCCAGGGATGGCACTCTATGCACACTACCATCTCCCAGTGTAGGCGTCGCTTGGCCTTTTACTCTGGCGCTCAGGCGGACTCGCGGACTAGGACAGTGCTTTCCCCACAGGAAAGGATAGGTGACAGGATCCCTGCAAACCGCCCGTGCACTGATTAGGTAGCTTTGGTGGACTATCCCCACTCCTTCCCCTTAAACCCCGTGCCTCCTCCAGGCTTCCACATCCTGGAGGAAGACGGCATTGACTACCTGTTATTTCAGGTAACTGTTTCTGAAAGTTCAGCGTAGGCGCCTGGTGGCTAGCGCATGTCTGCCCCAGGGACAGGTGGCCAAGGAGCTGCTGTGTCCTTGGGCCCAGAGGCTCAGGACAGGCATGCTTTCTGCAAAGACTGCTTCCTAAGAGTGGAGCACGCGCCCTGTCCTACTCATCCCCTCCTGTCTCCATAGCAGCCAGGCTTCTGTCTCTCTGCACTGGGAGAGGGTGACACTTGTATTGCCACCGGCCGCGGGGCCTGCCAGGGCCGGCTCTCTTGATTCCCAACTGTTTCCAGTCCAGAAGGTCAACGGTTCCTGCTCTTCTCCAGGGGCAGCGTGCTGTACCTCCACAGACATTCTCCTGGGGAGCGAAGTGAAAAACGTGTCCCTTTCCTTAAGGCTCTTTCCAAAGACGCAACCGCGCTTCTCTCTCAGGCAGAGGGGATGCCCAGGCATAGAGGATTTTGTTCAATGCGGGTCCATTGCACCATGCTGAGGAGACCAGCTCTGGCAAACAGGAGCATCCTTCAGTCCGGACTCTGATTTTCCAAAGAATGCTGTGCTTTCCCAGAGGAGATGCCAGGGCAAAGAGGCTTTCGCTCTAGGCGGGTTTCTCCCATCGTGCTGCGAATACTAGGCTAAGGCAAGCAGCAACAGCAGCCCGCAGAACCGACTCTGATTTCGCAGCGACTGCTAAGCTTTCGCAGATGTTTTTAGCTTGGCATGAACCGTATTTAGCTGCTCCTTCCTCAGAAAGGCTTGGGTGTTCGCTCTGTCGCAGCAGGGAAGAAGAGCCACGGGAGAGCTGGTGCCTCTTGGGAATTGCTTTTCCGGCCTCCAAGTTCACGTCCAGGTTTCACCTTGCTATGCCGAACTAAGCAGACATGGTCACAACCCTGCAGCAGCTTGCGTTTCCTAGCATGGCACTCTATGCCTATTACCATCTCCTGGGGTAGGTAAGGCTTTGCCTTTTACTCTGGTGCTCAGGCAGACTCGGGATCTCGGCCAGTGCCTTCAACACAGGAGAGAAGTGGCGACAGGATCACTGCACACGGCCCGTGCACTGGGATGGGGAACTGTGGGTCACTGTCTCCACTCTTTCCCGGCACACCCCCTGCCACTCACATCGCTGCCACATCTTGGTGGAAGACGGCATCTGACTGCCCGTTTCTCCATGGGGTTCTTTCTGTGAGTTCCGGGTATGGCACCTGGTGGCAAGCCCAAGTCTGCCCTTGGGACAGGTGGCCAAGGAGATGCTGTCCCCTTGGGTCCAGAGGCACAGGACAGGCCTGCCTTCTGCCCAGACTCCTTCCTCAGAGTGGAGCACGCGCCTCTGCCCTAGTCGTCCCCTCATTTCTCCTTAGCAGCCAGGCTTCCATCTCTCCGCGCAGGGAGCGGGTGACACTTGTCTTGCCACCGGCCTGCTGTTCGTGCCACTGCAGGCTAACCTGCTTCCCGAGCGTTTCCCGACCCCACAGCCAACGGCTCCTTCTCTTCTCCGGGGCCGTGTGCTGCGCCTTCCCCACACTTGGCTTCTCTCTCAGGCAGAGGGGATGCTAGGGCAAAGAGTATTTCGCTCCATGCGGGTATCTTGCACCGTGCTTCGGAGACTAGCTCAGGCAAGCAGCAGCAGCATCCCCAAACCCAACTCTGATTTCCCAAGGAACGGTGAGCTTTCCCAGGGGAGATGCCTAGGCAAAGAGGTTGTTGCTGTATACGGGTTTCTCCCACCGCGAAACTGGGCTCAGGAAAGCAGCAGCAGCCCGCAGAACATTTCTCAGCGAATGCTGTGGTTTCACAGAGGCTTTGGCTTGGAGCGAACAGCACTTTGCTGCTGCTTCCTCAGCAAGGCTTCAGTCGCGTCAGGGAAGACGAGCTGCAGGAGAGCTGGTGCCTCTTGGGCCTTGCTTTCCCGGGCTCCAAGTTCACGCCCGGGCTTCACCTTGCTATGCCGAACTAAGGAGACACAGTCACAACCCTGCAGTAGCGTGCGTGTCTTAGCATGGCCCTCTATGCCTATTACCATCTCCTGGGGTAGGTAAGGCTTTGCCTTTTACTCTGGTTGTCAGGCAGACTCGGGGTCTCGGCCAGTGCCTTCAACACAGGAGAGAAGTGGCGACAGGATCACTGCACACGGCCCGTGCACTGGGATGGGGAACTGTGGGTCACTGTCTCCACTCTTTCCCGGCAGACCCCCTGCCACTCACATCGCTGCCACATCTTGGTGGAAGACGGCATCTGACTGCCCGTTTCTCCATGGGGTTGTTTCTGTGAGTTCCGGGTATGGCACCTGGTGGCAAGCCCAAGTCTGCCCTTGGGACAGGTGGCCAAGGAGATGCTGTCCCCTTGGGTCCAGAGGCACAGGACAGGCCTGCCTTCTGCCCAGACTCCTTCCTCAGAGTGGAGCACGCGCCTCTGCCCTAGTCGTCCCCTCATTTCTCCTTAGCAGCCAGGCTTCCATCTCTCCGCGCAGGGAGCGGGTGACACTTGTCTTGCCACCGGCCTGCTGTTCGTGCCACTGCAGGCAATCCTGCTTCCCGAGCTTTTCCCGACCCCATGGCCAACGGCTCCTTCTCTTCTTCGGGGCCGTGGGCTGCGCCTTCCCCACACTTGGCTTCTCTCTCAGGCAGAGGGGATGCTAGGCAAAGAGTATTTCGCTCCATGCGGGTATCTTGCACCGTGCTTCGGAGACTAGCTCAGGCAAGCAGCAGCAGCATCCCCAAACCCAACTCTGATTTCCCAAGGAACGGTGAGCTTTCCCAGGGAAGATGCCTAGGCAAAGAGGTTGTTGCTGTATTTGGGTTTCTCCCACCGCGAGACTGGGCTCAGGCAAGCAGCAGCAGCCCGCAGAACATTTCTCAGCGAATGCTGTGCTTTCGCAGAGGCTTTGGCTTAAAGCGAACAGCACTTTGCTGCTGTTTCCTCAGCAAGGCTTCAGTCGCGTCAGGGAAGACGAGCTGCAGGAGAGCTGGTGCCTATTGGGCCTTGCTTTCCCGGGCTCCAAGTTCACGCCCGGGCTTCACCTTGCTATGCCGAAATAAGCAGACACAGTCACAACCCTGCAGCAGCGTGCGTGTCTTAGCATGGCCCTCTATGCCTATTACCATCTCCTGGGGTAGGTAAGGCTTTGCCCTTTTTCTCTGGTGCTCAGGCAGACTCGGGGTCTCGGCCAGTGCCTTCAACACAGGAGAGAAGTGGCGACAGGATCACTGCACACGGCCAGTGCACTGGGATGTGGAACTGTGGGTCACTGTCTCCACTCTTTCCCGGCAGACCCCCTGCCACTCACATCGCTGCCACATCTTGGAGGAAGACGGCATCTGACTGCCCGTTTCTCCATGGGGTTGTTTCTGTGAGTTCCGGGTATGGCACCTGGTGGCAAGCCCAAGTCTGCCCTTGGGACAGGTGGCCAAGGAGATGCTGTCCCCTTGGGTCCAGAGGCACAGGACAGGCCTGCCTTCTGCCCAGACCTTCCTCAGATTGGAGCATGCGCCTCTGCCCTAGTCGTCCCCTCATTTCTCCTTAGCAGCCAGGCTTCCATCTCTCCGCGCAGGGAGCGGGTGACACTTGTCTTGCCACCGGCCTGCTGTTCGGGCCACTGCAGGCAATCCTGCTTCCCGAGCGTTTCCCGACCCCACGGCCAACGGCTCCTTCTCTTCTTCGGGGCCGTGGGCTGCGCCTTCCCCACACTTGGCTTCTCTCTCAGGCAGAGGGGATGCTAGGCAAAGAGTATTTCGCTCCATGCGGGTATCTTGCACCGTGCATCGGAGACTAGCTCAGGCAAGCAGGAGCAGCATCCCCAAACCCAACTCTGATTTCCCAAGGAACGGTGAGCTTTCCCAGGGAAGATGCCTAGGCAAAGAGGTTGTTGCTGTATTTGGGTTTCTCCCACCGCGAGACTGGGCTCAGGCAAGCAGCAGCAGCCCGCAGAACATTTCTCAGCGAATGCTGTGCTTTCGCAGAGGCTTTGGCTTGGAGCGAACAGCACTTTGCTGCTGCTTCCTCAGCAAGTCTTCAGTCGCTTCAGGGAAGACGAGCTGCAGGAGAGCTGGTGCCTCTTGGGCCTTGCTTTCCCGGGCTCCAAGTTCACGCACGGGCTTCAACTTGCTATGTCGAACTAAGCAGACACAGTCACAACCCTGCAGCAGCGTGCGTGTCCTAGCATGGCCCTCTATGCCTATTACCATCTCCTGGGGTAGGTAAGGCTTTGCCTTTTACTCTGGTGCTCAGGCAGACTCGGGGTCTCGGCCAGTGCCTTCAACACAGGAGAGAAGTGGCGACAGGATCACTGCACACGGCCCGTGCACTGGGATGGGGAACTGTGGGTCACTGTCTCCACTCTTTCCCGGCACAACCCCTGCCACTCACATCGCTGCCACATCTTGGTGGAAGACGGCATCTGACTGCCCGTTTCTCCATGGGGTTGTTTCTGTGAGTTCCGGGTATGGCACCTGGTGGCAAGCCCAAGTCTGCCCTTGGGACAGGTGGCCAAGGAGATGCTGTCCCCTTGGGTCCAGAGGCACAGGACAGGCCTGCCTTCTGCCCAGACTCCTTCCTCAGAGTGGAGCAAGCGCCTCTGCCCTAGTCGTCCCCTTATTTCTCCTTAGCAGCCAGGCTTCCATCTCTCCGCGCAGGGAGCGGGTGACACTTGTCTTGCCACCGGCCTGCTGTTCGTGCCACTGCAGTCTATCCTGCTTCCCGAGCGTTTCCCGACCCCACGGCCAACGGCTCCTTCTCTTCTTCGGGGCCGTGGGCTGCGCCTTCCCCACACTTGGCTTCTCTCTCAGGCAGAGGGGATGCTAGGGCAAAGAGTATTTCGCTCCATGCGGGTATCTTGCACCGTGCTTCGGAGACTAGCTCAGGCAAGCAGCAGCAGCATCCCCAAACCCAACTCTGATTTCCCAAGGAACGGTGAGCTTTCCCAGGGAAGATGCCTAGGCAAAGAGGTTGTTGCTGTATTTGGGTTTCTCCCACCGCGAGACTGAGCTCAGGCAAGCAGCAGCAGCCCGCAGAACATTTCTCAGCGAATGCTGTGCTTTCGCAGAGGCTTTGGCTTGGAGCGAACAGCACTTCGCTGCTGCTTCCTCAGCAAGGCTTCAGTCGCGTCAGGGAAGACGAGCTGCAGGAGAGCTGATGCCTCTTGGGCCTTGCTTTCCCGGGCTCCAAGTTCACGCCCGGGCTTCTCCTTGCTATGCCGAACTAAGCAGACACAGTCACAACCCTGCAGCAGCGTGCGTGTCCTAGCATGGCCCTCTAGGCCTATTACCATCTCCTGGGGTAGGTAAGGCTTTGCCTTTTACTAAGGTGCTCAGGCAGACTCGGGGTCTCGGCCAGTGCCTTCAACGCAGGAGAGAAGTGGCGACAGGATCACTGCACACGGCCCGTGCACTGGGATGGGGAACTGTGGGTCACTGTCTCCACTCTTTCCCGGCACACCCCCTGCCACTCACATCGCTGCCACATCTTGGTGGAAGACGGCATCTGACTGCCCGTTTCTCCATGGGGTTGTTTCTGTGAGTTCCGGGTATGGCACCTGGTGGCAAGCCCAAGTCTGCCCTTGGGACAGGTGGCCAAGGAGATGCTGTCCCATGGGGTCCAGAGGCACAGGACAGGCCTGCCTTCTGCCCAGACTCCTTCCTCAGAGTGGAGCACGCGCCTCTGCCCTAGTCGTCCCCTCATTTCTCCTTAGCAGCCAGGCTTCCATCTCTCCGCGCAGGGAGCGGGTGACACTTGTCTTGCCACCGGCCTGCTGTTCGTGCCACTGCAGGCTATCCTGCTTCCCGAGCGTTTCCCCACCCCACAGCCAACGGCTCTTTCTCTTCTCCAGGGCCATGTGCTGCGCCTTCCCCACACTTGGCTTCTCTCTCAGGCAGAGGGGATGCTAGGGCAAAGAGTATTTCGCTCCATGCGGGTATCTTGCACCGTGCTTCGGAGACTAGCTCAGGCAAGCAGCAGCAGCATCCCCAAACCCAACTCTGATTTCCCAAGGAACGGTGAGCTTTCCCAGGGGAGATGCCTAGGCAAAGAGGTTGTTGCTGTATACGGGTTTCTCCCACCGCGAAACTGGGCTCAGGCAAGCAGCAGCAGCCCGCAGAACATTTCTCAGCGAAATCTGTGCTTTCGCAGAGGCTTTGGCTTGGAGCGAACAGCACTTTGCTGCTGCTTCCTCAGCAAGGCTTCAGACGCGTCAGGGAAGACGAGCTGCAGGAGAGCTGTTGCCTCTTGGGCCTTGCTTTCCCGGGATCCAAGTTCACGCCCGGGCTTCACCTTGCTATGCCGAACTAAGCAGACACAGTCACAACCCTGCAGCAGCGTGCGTGTCCTAGCATGGCCCTCTATGCCTATTACCATCTCCTGGGGTAGGTAAGGCTTTGCCTTTTACTCTGGTGCTCAGGCAGACTCGGGGTCTCGGCCAGTGCCTTCAACACAGGAGAGAAGTGGCGACAGGATCACTGCACACGGCCCGTGCACTGGGATGGGGAACTGTGGGTCACTGTCTCCACTCTTTCCCGGCACACCCCCTGCCACTCACATCGCTGCCACATCTTGGTGGAAGACGGCATCTGACTGCCCGTTTCTCCATGGGGTTGTTTCTGTGAGTTCCGGGTATGGCACCTGGTGGCAAGCCCAAGTCTGCCCTTGGGACAGGTGGCCAAGGAGATGCTGTCCCCTTGGGTCCAGAGGCACAGGACAGGCCTGCCTTCTGCCCAGACTCCTTCCTCAGAGTGGAGCACGCGCCTCTGCCCTAGTCGTCCCCTCATTTCTCCTTAGCAGCCAGGCTTCCATCTCTCCGCGCAGGGTGCGGGTGACACTTGTCTTGCCACCGGCCTGCTGTTCGTGCCACTTCAGGCTATCCTGCTTCCCGGGCGTTTCCCGACCCCACGGCCAACGGCTCCTTCTCTTCTTCGGGGCCGTGTGCTGCGCCTTCCCCACACTTGGCTTCTCTCTCAGGCAGAGGGGATGCTAGGGCAAAGAGTATTTCGCTCCATGCAGGTATCTTGCACCGTGCTTCGGAGACTAGCTCAGGCAAGCAGCAGCAGCATCCCCAAACACAACTCTGATTTCCCAAGGAACGGTGAGCTTTCCCAGGGGAGATGCCTAGGCAAAGAGGTTGTTGCTGTATACGGGTTTCTTCCACATTGAGACTGGGCTCAGGCAAGCAGCAGCAGCCCGCAGAACATTTCTCAGCGAATGCTGTGCATTCACAGAGGCTTTGGCTTGGAGCGAACAGCACTTGCTGCTGCTTCCTCAGCAAGGCTTCAGTCGCGTCAGGGAAGACGAGCTGCAGGAGAGCTGGTGCCTCTTGGGCCTTGCTTTCCCGGGATCCAAGTTCACGCCCGGGCTTCACCTTGCTATGCCGAACTAAGCAGACACAGTCACAACCCTGCAGCAGCGTGCGTGTCCTAGCATGGCCCTCTATGCCTATTACCATCTCCTGGGGTAGGTAAGGCTTTGCCTTTTACTCTGGTGCTCAGGCAGACTCGGGATCTCGGCCAGTGCCTTCAACACAGGAGAGAAGTGGCGACAGGATCACTGCACACGGCCCGTGCACTGGGATGGGGAACTGTGGGTCACTGTCTCCACTCTTTCCCGGCACACCCCCTGCCACTCACATCGCTGCCACATCTTGGTGGAAGACGGCATCTGACTGCCCGTTTCTCCATGGGGTTCTTTCTGTGAGTTCCGGGTATGGCACCTGGTGGCAAGCCCAAGTCTGCCCTTGGGACAGGTGGCCAAGGAGATGCTGTCCCCTTGGGTCCAGAGGCACAGGACAGGCCTGCCTTCTGCCCAGACTCCTTCCTCAGAGTGGAGCACGCGCCTCTGCCCTAGTCGTCCCCTCATTTCTACTTAGCAGCCAGGCTTCCATCTCTCCGCGCAGGGAGCGGGTGACACTTGTCTTGCCACCGGCCTGCTGTTCGTGCCACTGCAGGCTAACCTGCTTCCCGAGCGTTTCCCGACCCCACAGCCAACGGCTCCTTCTCTTCTCCGGGGCCGTGGGCTGCGCCTTCCCCACACTTGGCTTCTCTCTCAGGCAGAGGGGATGCTAGGGCAAAGAGTATTTCGCTCCATGCGGGTATCTTGCACCGTGCTTCGGAGACTAGCTCAGGCAAGCAGCAGCAGCATCCCCAAACCCAACTCTGATTTCCCAAGGAACGGTGAGCTTTCCCAGGGGAGATGCCTAGGCAAAGAGGTTGTTGCTGTATACGGGTTTCTCCCACCGCGAAACTGGGCTCAGGAAAGCAGCAGCAGCCCGCAGAACATTTCTCAGCGAATGCTGTGGTTTCAGAGAGGCTTTGGCTTGGAGCGAACAGCACTTTGCTGCTGCTTCCTCAGCAAGGCTTCAATCGCGTCAGGGAAGACGAGCTGCAGGAGAGCTGGTGCCTCTTGGGCCTTGCTTTCCCGGGCTCCAAGTTCACGCCCGGGCTTCACCTTGCTATGCCGAACTAAGGAGACACAGTCACAACCCTGCAGTAGCGTGCGTGTCTTAGCATGGCCCTCTATGCCTATTACCATCTCCTGGGGTAGGTAAGGCTTTGCCTTTTACTCTGGTTGTCAGGCAGACTCGGGGTCTCGGCCAGTGCCTTCAACACAGGAGAGAAGTGGCGACAGGATCACTGCACACGGCCCGTGCACTGGGATGGGGAACTGTGGGTCACTGTCTCCACTCTTTCCCGGCAGACCCCCTGCCACTCACATCGCTGCCACATCTTGGTGGAAGACGGCATCTGACTGCCCGTTTCTCCATGGGGTTGTTTCTGTGAGTTCCGGGTATGGCACCTGGTGGCAAGCCCAAGTCTGCCCTTGGGACAGGTGGCCAAGGAGATGCTGTCCCCTTGGGTCCAGAGGCACAGGACAGGCCTGCCTTCTGCCCAGACTCCTTCCTCAGAGTGGAGCACGCGCCTCTGCCCTAGTCGTCCCCTCATTTCTCCTTAGCAGCCAGGCTTCCATCTCTCCGCGCAGGGAGCGGGTGACACTTGTCTTGCCACCGGCCTGCTGTTCGTGCCACTGCAGGCAATCCTGCTTCCCGAGCTTTTCCCGACCCCACGGCCAACGGCTCCTTCTCTTCTTCGGGGCCGTGGGCTGCGCCTTCCCCACACTTGGCTTCTCTCTCAGGCAGAGGGGATGCTAGGCAAAGAGTATTTCGCTCCATGCGGGTATCTTGCACCGTGCTTCGGAGACTAGCTCAGGCAAGCAGCAGCAGCATCCCCAAACCCAACTCTGATTTCCCAAGGAACGGTGAGCTTTCCCAGGGAAGATGCCTAGGCAAAGAGGTTGTTGCTGTATTTGGGTTTCTCCCACCGCGAGACTGGGCTCAGGCAAGCAGCAGCAGCCCGCAGAACATTTCTCAGCGAATGCTGTGCTTTCGCAGAGGCTTTGGCTTAAAGCGAACAGCACTTTGCTGCTGTTTCCTCAGCAAGGCTTCAGTCGCGTCAGGGAAGACGAGCTGCAGGAGAGCTGGTGCCTATTGGGCCTTGCTTTCCCGGGCTCCAAGTTCACGCCCGGGCTTCACCTTGCTATGCCGAACTAAGCAGACACAGTCACAACCCTGCAGCAGCGTGCGTGTCTTAGCATGGCCCTCTAAGCCTATTACCATCTCCTGGGGTAGGTAAGGCTTTGCCTTTTTCTCTGGTGCTCAGGCAGACTCGGGGTCTCGGCCAGTGCCTTCAACACAGGAGAGAAGTGGCGACAGGATCACTGCACACGGCCAGTGCACTGGGATGTGGAACTGTGGGTCACTGTCTCCACTCTTTCCCGGCAGACCCCCTGCCACTCACATCGCTGCCACATCTTGGAGGAAGACGGCATCTGACTGCCCGTTTCTCCATGGGGTTGTTTCTGTGAGTTTCGGGTATGGCACCTGGTGGCAAGCCCAAGTCTGCCCTTGGGACAGGTGGCCAAGGAGATGCTGTCCCCTTGGGTCCAGTGGCACAGGACAGGCCTGCCTTCTGCCCAGACTCCTTCCTCAGATTGGAGCATGCGCCTCTGCCCTAGTCGTCCCCTCATTTCTCCTTAGCAGCCAGGCTTCCATCTCTCCGCGCAGGGAGCGGGTGACACTTGTCTTGCCACCGGCCTGCTGTTCGGGCCACTGCAGGCAATCCTGCTTCCCGAGCGTTTCCCGACCCCACGGCCAACGGCTCCTTCTCTTCTTCGGGGCCGTGTGCTGCGCCTTCCCCACACTTGGCTTCTCTCTCAGGCAGAGGGGATGCTAGGCAAAGAGTATTTCGCTCCATGCGGGTATCTTGCACCGTGCATCGGAGACTAGCTCAGGCAAGCAGGAGCAGCATCCCCAAACCCAACTCTGATTTCCCAAGGAACGGTGAGCTTTCCCAGGGAAGATGCCTAGGCAAAGAGGTTGTTGCTGTATTTGGGTTTCTCCCACCGCGAGACTGGGCTCAGGCAAGCAGCAGCAGCCCGCAGAACATTTCTCAGCGAATGCTGTGCTTTCGCAGAGGCTTTGGCTTGGAGCGAACAGCACTTTGCTGCTGCTTCCTCAGCAAGTCTTCAGTCGCGTCAGGGAAGACGAGCTGCAGGAGAGCTGGTGCCTCTTGGGCCTTGCTTTCCCGGGCTCCAAGTTCACGCACGGGCTTCAACTTGCTATGTCGAACTAAGCAGACACAGTCACAACCCTGCAGCAGCGTGCGTGTCCTAGCATGGCCCTCTATGCCTATTACCATCTCCTGGGGTAGGTAAGGCTTTGCCTTTTACTCTGGTGCTCAGGCAGACTCGGGGTCTCGGCCAGTGCCTTCAACACCGGAGAGAAGTGGCGACAGGATCACTGCACACGGCCCGTGCACTGGGATGTGGAACTGTGGGTCACTGTCTCCACTCTTTCCCGGCACACCCCCTGCCACTCACATCGCTGCCACATCTTGGTGGAAGACGGCATCTGACTGCCCGTTTCTCCATGGGGTTGTTTCTGTGAGTTCCGGGTATGGCACCTGGTGGCAAGCCCAAGTCTGCCCTTGGGACAGGTGGCCAAGGAGATGCTGTCCCCTTGGGTCCAGAGGCACAGGACAGGCCTGCCTTCTGCCCAGACTCCTTCCTCAGAGTGGAGCAAGCGCCTCTGCCCTAGTCGTCCCCTTATTTCTCCTTAGCAGCCAGGCTTCCATCTCTCCGCGCAGGGAGCGGGTGACACTTGTCTTGCCACCGGCCTACTGTTCGTGCCACTGCAGTCTATCCTGCTTCCCGAGCGTTTCCCGACCCCCGGCCAACGGCTCCTTCTCTTCTTCGGGGCCGTGGGCTGCGCCTTCCCCACACTTGGCTTCTCTCTCAGGCAGAGGGGATGCTAGGGCAAAGAGTATTTCGCTCCATGCGGGTATCTTGCACCGTGCTTCGGAGACTAGCTCAGGCAAGCAGCAGCAGCATCCCCAAACCCAACTCTGATTTCCCAAGGAACGGTGAGCTTTCCCAGGGAAGATGCCTAGGCAAAGAGGTTGTTGCTGTATTTGGGTTTCTCCCACCGCGAGACTGAGCTCAGGCAAGCAGCAGCAGCCCGCAGAACATTTCTCAGCGAATGCCGTGCTTTCGCAGAGGCTTTGGTTTGGAGCGAACAGCACTTCGCTGCTGCTTCCTCAGCAAGGCTTCAGTCGCGTCAGGGAAGACGAGCTGCAGGAGAGCTGATGCCTCTTGGGCCTTGCTTTCCCGGGCTCCAAGTTCACGCCCGGGCTTCTCCTTGCTATGCCGAACTAAGCAGACACAGTCACAACCCTGCAGCAGCGTGCGTGTCCTAGCATGGCCCTCTAGGCCTATTACCATCTCCTGGGTTAGGTAAGGCTCTGCCTTTTACTAAGGTGCTCAGGCAGACTCGGGGTCTCGGCCAGTGCCTTCAACGCAGGAGAGAAGTGGCGACAGGATCACTGCACACGGCCCGTGCACTGGGATGGGGAACTGTGGGTCACTGTCTCCACTCTTTCCCGGCACACCCCCTGCCACTCACATCGCTGCCACATCTTGGTGGAAGACGGCATCTGACTGCCCGTTTCTCCATGGGGTTGTTTCTGTGAGTTCCGGGTATGGCACCTGGTGGCAAGCCCAAGTCTGCCCTTGGGACAGGTGGCCAAGGAGATGCTGTCCCCTGGGGTCCAGAGGCACAGGACAGGCCTGCCTTCTGCCCAGACTCCTTCCTCAGAGTGGAGCACGCGCCTCTGCCCTAGTCGTCCCCTCATTTCTCCTTAGCAGCCAGGCTTCCATCTCTCCGCGCAGGGAGCGGGTGACACTTGTCTTGCCACCGGCCTGCTGTTCGTGCCACTGCAGGCTATCCTGCTTCCCGAGCGTTTTTCCACCCCACAGCCAACGGCTCTTTCTCTTCTCCAGGGCCATGTGCTGCGCCTTCCCCACACTTGGCTTCTCTCTCAGGCAGAGGGGATGCTAGGGCAAAGAGTATTTCGCTCCATGCGGGTATCTTGCACCGTGCTTCGGAGACTAGCTCAGGCAAGCAGCAGCAGCATCCCCAAACCCAACTCTGATTTCCCAAGGAACGGTGAGCTTTCCCAGGGGAGATGCCTAGGCAAAGAGGTTGTTGCTGTATACGGGTTTCTCCCACCGCGAAACTGGGCTCAGGCAAGCAGCAGCAGCCCGCAGAACATTTCTCAGCGAAATCTGTGCTTTCGCAGAGGCTTTGGCTTGGAGCGAACAGCACTTTGCTGCTGCTTCCTCAGCAAGGCTTCAGACGCGTCAGGGAAGACGAGCTGCAGGAGAGCTGGTGCCTCTTGGGCCTTGCTTTCCCGGGCTCCAAGTTCACGCCCGGGCTTCACCTTGCTATGCCGAACTAAGCAGACACAGTCACAACCCTGCAGCAGCGTGCGTGTCCTAGCATGGCCCTCTATGCCTATTACCATCTCCTGGGGTAGGTAAGGCTTTGCCTTTTACTCTGGTGCTCAGGCAGACTCGGGGTCTCGGCCAGTGCCTTCAACACAGGAGAGAAGTGGCGACAGGATCACTGCACACGGCCCGTGCACTGGGATGGGGAACTGTGGGTCACTGTCTCCACTCTTTCCCGGCACACCCCCTGCCACTCACATCGCTGCCACATCTTGGTGGAAGACGGCATCTGACTGCCCGTTTCTCCATGGGGTTGTTTCTGTGAGTTCCGGGTATGGCACCTGGTGGCAAGCCCAAGTCTGCCCTTGGGACAGGTGGCCAAGGAGATGCTGTCCCCTTGGGTCCAGAGGCACAGGACAGGCCTGCCTTCTGCCCAGACTCCTTCCTCAGAGTGGAGCACGCGCCTCTGCCCTAGTCGTCCCCTCATTTCTCCTTAGCAGCCAGGCTTCCATCTCTCCGCGCAGGGTGCGGGTGACACTTGTCTTGCCACCGGCCTGCTGTTCGTGCCACTGCAGGCTATCCTGCTTCCCGGGCGTTTCCCGACCCCACGGCCAACGGCTCCTTCTCTTCTTCGGGGCCGTGTGCTGCGCCTTCCCCACACTTGGCTTCTCTCTCAGGCAGAGGGGATGCTAGGGCAAAGAGTATTTCGCTCCATGCAGGTATCTTGCACCGTGCTTCGGAGACTAGCTCAGGCAAGCAGCAGCAGCATCCCCAAACCCAACTCTGATTTCCCAAGGAACGGTGAGCTTTCCCAGGGGAGATGCCTAGGCAAAGAGGTTGTTGCTGTATACGGGTTTCTTCCACCGTGAGACTGGGCTTAGGCAAGCAGCAGCAGCCCGCAGAACATTTCTCAGCGAATGCTGTGCATTCACAGAGGCTTTGGCTTGGAGCGAACAGCACTTGCTGCTGCTTCCTCAGCAAGGCTTCAGTCGCGTCAGGGAAGACGAGCTGCAGGAGAGCTGGTGCCTCTTGGGCCTTGCTTTCCCGGGCTCCAAGTTCACGCCCGGGCTTCACCTTGCTATGCCGAACTAAGCAGACACAGTCACAACCCTGCAGCAGCGTGCGTGTCCTAGCATGGCCCTCTATGCCTATTACCATCTCCTGGGGTAGGTAAGGCTTTGCCTTTTACTCTGGTGCTCAGGCAGACTCGGGATCTCGGCCAGTGCCTTCAACACAGGAGAGAAGTGGCGACAGGATCACTGCACACGGCCCGTGCACTGGGATGGGGAACTGTGGGTCACTGTCTCCACTCTTTCCCGGCAGACCCCCTGCCACTCACATCGCTGCCACATCTTGGTGGAAGACGGCATCTGACTGCCCGTTTCTCCATGGGGTTGTTTCTGTGAGTTCCGGGTATGGCACCTGGTGGCAAGCCCAAGTCTGCCCTTGGGACAGGTGGCCAAGGAGATGCTGTCCCCTTGGGTCCAGAGGCACAGGACAGGCCTGCCTTCTGCCCAGACTCCTTCCTCAGAGTGGAGCACGCGCCTCTGCCCTAGTCGTCCCCTCATTTCTCCTTAGCAGCCAGGCTTCCATCTCTCCGCGCAGGGAGCGGGTGACACTTGTCTTGCCACCGGCCTGCTGTTCGTGCAACTGCAGGCTAACCTGCTTCCCGAGCGTTTCCCGACCCCAAAGCCAACGGCTCCTTCTCTTCTCCGGGGCCGTGTGCTGCGCCTTCCCCACACTTGGCTTCTCTCTCAGGCAGAGGGGATGCTAGGGCAAAGAGTATTTCGCTCCATGCGGGTATCTTGCACCGTGCTTCGGAGACTAGCTCAGGCAAGCAGCAGCAGCATCCCCAAACCCAACTCTGATTTCCCAAGGAACGGTGAGCTTTCCCAGGGGAGATGCCTAGGCAAAGAGGTTGTTGCTGTATACGGGTTTCTCCCACGGCGAAACTGGGCTCAGGAAAGCAGCAGCAGCCCGCAGAACATTTCTCAGCGAATGCTGTGGTTTCAGAGAGGCTTTGGCTTGGAGCGAACAGCACTTTGCTGCTGCTTCCTCAGCAAGGCTTCAGTCGCGTCAGGGAAGACGAGCTGCAGGAGAGCTGGTGCCTCTTGGGCCTTGCTTTCCCGGGCTCCAAGTTCACGCCCGGGCTTCACCTTGCTATGCCGAACTAAGGAGACACAGTCACAACCCTGCAGTAGCGTGCGTGTCTTAGCATGGCCCTCTATGCCTATTACCATCTCCTGGGGTAGGTAAGGCTTTGCCTTTTACTCTGGTTGTCAGGCAGACTCGGGTTCTCGGCCAGTGCCTTCAACACAGGAGAGAAGTGGCGACAGGATCACTGCACACGGCCCGTGCACTGGGATGGGGAACTGTGGGTCACTGTCTCCACTCTTTCCCGGCAGACCCCCTGCCACTCACATCGCTGCCACATCTTGGTGGAAGACGGCATCTGACTGCCCGTTTCTCCATGGGGTTGTTTCTGTGAGTTCCGGGTATGGCACCTGGTGGCAAGCCCAAGTCTGCCCTTGGGACAGGTGGCCAAGGAGATGCTGTCCCCTTGGGTCCAGAGGCACAGGACAGGCCTGCCTTCTGCCCAGACTCCTTCCTCAGAGTGGAGCACGCGCCTCTGCCCTAGTCGTCCCCTCATTTCTCCTTAGCAGCCAGGCTTCCATCTCTCCGCGCAGGGAGCCGGTGACACTTGTCTTGCCACCGGCCTGCTGTTCGTGCCACTGCAGGCAATCCTGCTTCCCGAGCTTTTCCCGACCCCACGGCCAACGGCTCCTTCTCTTCTTCGGGGCCGTGGGCTGCGCCTTCCCCACACTTGGCTTCTCTCTCAGGCAGAGGGGATGCTAGGCAAAGAGTATTTCGCTCCATGCGGGTATCTTGCACCGTGCTTCGGAGACTAGCTCAGGCAAGCAGCAGCAGCATCCCCAAACCCAACTCTGATTTCCCAAGGAACGGTGAGCTTTCCCAGGGAAGATGCCTAGGCAAAGAGGTTGTTGCTGTATTTGGGTTTCTCCCACCGCGAGACTGGGCTCAGGCAAGCAGCAGCAGCCCGCAGAACATTTCTCAGCGAATGCTGTGCTTTCGCAGAGGCTTTGGCTTAAAGCGAACAGCACTTTGCTGCTGTTTCCTCAGCAAGGCTTCAGTCGCGTCAGGGAAGACGGGCTGCAGGAGAGCTGGTGCCTATTGGGCCTTGCTTTCCCGGGCTCCAAGTTCACGCCCGGGCTTCACCTTGCTATGCCGAACTAAGCAGACACAGTCACAACCCTGCAGCAGCGTGCGTGTCTTAGCATGGCCCTCTATGCCTATTACCATCTCCTGGGGTAGGTAAGGCTTTGCCTTTTTCTCTGGTGCTCAGGCAGACTCGGGGTCTCGGCCAGTGCCTTCAACGCAGGAGAGAAGTGGCGACAGGATCACTGCACACGGCCAGTGCACTGGGATGTGGAACTGTGGGTCACTGTCTCCACTCTTTCCCGGCAGACCCCCTGCCACTCACATCGCTGCCACATCTTGGTGGAAGACGGCATCTGACTGCCCGTTTCTCCATGGGGTTGTTTCTGTGAGTTCCGGGTATGGCACCTGGTGGCAAGCCCAAGTCTGCCCTTGGGACAGGTGGCCAAGGAGATGCTGTCCCCTTGGGTCCAGAGGCACAGGACAGGCCTGCCTTCTGCCCAGACTCCTTCCTCAGATTGGAGCATGCGCCTCTGCCCTAGTCGTCCCCTCATTTCTCCTTAGCAGCCAGGCTTCCATCTCTCCGCGCAGGGAGCGGGTGACACTTGTCTTGCCACCGGCCTGCTGTTCGGGCCACTGCAGGCAATCCTACTTCCCGAGCGTTTCCCGACCCCACGGCCAACGGCTCCTTCTCTTCTTCGGGGCCGTGGGCTGCGCCTTCCCCACACTTGGCTTCTCTCTCAGGCAGAGGGGATGCTAGGCAAAGAGTATTTCGCTCCATGTGGGTATCTTGCACCGTGCTTCGGAGACTAGCTCAGGCAAGCAGGAGCAGCATCCCCAAACCCAACTCTGATTTCCCAAGGAACGGTGAGCTTTCTCAGGGAAGATGCCTAGGCAAAGAGGTTGTTGCTGTATTTGGGTTTCTCCCACCGCGAGACTGGGCTCAGGCAAGCAGCAGCAGCCCGCAGAACATTTCTCAGCGAATGCTGTGCTTTCGCAGAGGCTTTGGCTTGGAGCGAACAGCACTTTGCTGCTGCTTCCTCAGCAAGTCTTCAGTCGCGTCAGGGAAGACGAGCTGCAGGAGAGCTGGTGCCTCTTGGGCCTTGCTTTCCCGTGCTCCAAGTTCACGCACGGGCTTCAACTTGCTATGTCGAACTAAGCAGACACAGTCACAACCCTGCAGCAGCGTGCGTGTCCTAGCATGGCCCTCTATGCCTATTACCATCTCCTGGGGTAGGTAAGGCTTTGCCTTTTACTCTGGTGCTCAGGCAGACTCGGGGTCTCGGCCAGTGCCTTCAACACAGGAGAGAAGTGGCGACAGGATCACTGCACACGGCCCGTGCACTGGGATGGGGAACTGTGGGTCACTGTCTCCACTCTTTCCCGGCACACCCCCTGCCACTCACATCGCTGCCACATCTTGGTGGAAGACGGCATCTGACTGCCCGTTTCTCCATGGGGTTGTTTCTGTGAGTTCCGGGTATGGCACCTGGTGGCAAGCCCAAGTCTGCCCTTGGGACAGGTGGCCAAGGAGATGCTGTCCCCTTGGGTCCAGAGGCACAGGACAGGCCTGCCTTCTGCCCAGACTCCTTCCTCAGAGTGGAGCACGCGCCTCTGCCCTAGTCGTCCCCTCATTTCTCCTTAGCAGCCAGGCTTCCATCTCTCCGCGCAGGGTGCGGGTGACACTTGTCTTGCCACCGGCCTGCTGTTCGTGCCACTGCAGGCTATCCTGCTTCCCGGGCGTTTCCCGACCCCACGGCCAACGGCTCCTTCTCTTCTTCGGGGCCGTGTGCTGCGCCTTCCCCACACTTGGCTTCTCTCTCAGGCAGAGGGGATGCTAGGGCAAAGAGTATTTCGCTCCATGCAGGTATCTTGCACCGTGCTTCGGAGACTAGCTCAGGCAAGCAGCAGCAGCATCCCCAAACCCAACTCTGATTTCCCAAGGAACGGTGAGCTTTCCCAGGGGAGATGCCTAGGCAAAGAGGTTGTTGCTGTATACGGGTTTCTTCCACCGTGAGACTGGGCTTAGGCAAGCAGCAGCAGCCCGCAGAACATTTCTCAGCGAATGCTGTGCATTCACAGAGGCTTTGGCTTGGAGCGAACAGCACTTGCTGCTGCTTCCTCAGCAAGGCTTCAGTCGCGTCAGGGAAGACGAGCTGCAGGAGAGCTGGTGCCTCTTGGGCCTTGCTTTCCCGGGCTCCAAGTTCACGCCCGGGCTTCACCTTGCTATGCCGAACTAAGCAGACACAGTCACAACCCTGCAGCAGCGTGCGTGTCCTAGCATGGCCCTCTATGCCTATTACCATCTCCTGGGGTAGGTAAGGCTTTGCCTTTTACTCTGGTGCTCAGGCAGACTCGGGATCTCGGCCAGTGCCTTCAACACAGGAGAGAAGTGGCGACAGGATCACTGCACACGGCCCGTGCACTGGGATGGGGAACTGTGGGTCACTGTCTCCACTCTTTCCCGGCAGACCCCCTGCCACTCACATCGCTGCCACATCTTGGTGGAAGACGGCATCTGACTGCCCGTTTCTCCATGGGGTTGTTTCTGTGAGTTCCGGGTATGGCACCTGGTGGCAAGCCCAAGTCTGCCCTTGGGACAGGTGGCCAAGGAGATGCTGTCCCCTTGGGTCCAGAGGCACAGGACAGGCCTGCCTTCTGCCCAGACTCCTTCCTCAGAGTGGAGCACGCGCCTCTGCCCTAGTCGTCCCCTCATTTCTCCTTAGCAGCCAGGCTTCCATCTCTCCGCGCAGGGAGCGGGTGACACTTGTCTTGCCACCGGCCTGCTGTTCGTGCCACTGCAGGCTAACCTGCTTCCCGAGCGTTTCCCGACCCCAAAGCCAACGGCTCCTTCTCTTCTCCGGGGCCGTGTGCTGCGCCTTCCCCACACTTGGCTTCTCTCTCAGGCAGAGGGGATGCTAGGGCAAAGAGTATTTCGCTCCATGCGGGTATCTTGCACCGTGCTTCGGAGACTAGCTCAGGCAAGCAGCAGCAGCATCCCCAAACCCAACTCTGATTTCCCAAGGAACGGTGAGCTTTCCCAGGGGAGATGCCTAGGCAAAGAGGTTGTTGCTGTATACGGGTTTCTCCCACGGCGAAACTGGGCTCAGGAAAGCAGCAGCAGCCCGCAGAACATTTCTCAGCGAATGCTGTGGTTTCAGAGAGGCTTTGGCTTGGAGCGAACAGCACTTTGCTGCTGCTTCCTCAGCAAGGCTTCAGTCGCGTCAGGGAAGACGAGCTGCAGGAGAGCTGGTGCCTCTTGGGCCTTGCTTTCCCGGGCTCCAAGTTCACGCCCGGGCTTCACCTTGCTATGCCGAACTAAGGAGACACAGTCACAACCCTGCAGTAGCGTGCGTGTCTTAGCATGGCCCTCTATGCCTATTACCATCTCCTGGGGTAGGTAAGGCTTTGCCTTTTACTCTGGTTGTCAGGCAGACTCGGGGTCTCGGCCAGTGCCTTCAACACAGGAGAGAAGTGGCGACAGGATCACTGCACACGGCCCGTGCACTGGGATGGGGAACTGTGGGTCACTGTCTCCACTCTTTCCCGGCAGACCCCCTGCCACTCACATCGCTGCCACATCTTGGTGGAAGACGGCATCTGACTGCCCGTTTCTCCATGGGGTTGTTTCTGTGAGTTCCGGGTATGGCACCTGGTGGCAAGCCCAAGTCTGCCCTTGGGACAGGTGGCCAAGGAGATGCTGTCCCCTTGGGTCCAGAGGCACAGGACAGGCCTGCCTTCTGCCCAGACTCCTTCCTCAGAGTGGAGCACGCGCCTCTGCCCTAGTCGTCCCCTCATTTCTCCTTAGCAGCCAGGCTTCCATCTCTCCGCGCAGGGAGCCGGTGACACTTGTCTTGCCACCGGCCTGCTGTTCGTGCCACTGCAGGCAATCCTGCTTCCCGAGCTTTTCCCGACCCCACGGCCAACGGCTCCTTCTCTTCTTCGGGGCCGTGGGCTGCGCCTTCCCCACACTTGGCTTCTCTCTCAGGCAGAGGGGATGCTAGGCAAAGAGTATTTCGCTCCATGCGGGTATCTTGCACCGTGCTTCGGAGACTAGCTCAGGCAAGCAGCAGCAGCATCCCCAAACCCAACTCTGATTTCCCAAGGAACGGTGAGCTTTCCCAGGGAAGATGCCTAGGCAAAGAGGTTGTTGCTGTATTTGGGTTTCTCCCACCGCGAGACTGGGCTCAGGCAAGCAGCAGCAGCCCGCAGAACATTTCTCAGCGAATGCTGTGCTTTCGCAGAGGCTTTGGCTTAAAGCGAACAGCACTTTGCTGCTGTTTCCTCAGCAAGGCTTCAGTCGCGTCAGGGAAGACGGGCTGCAGGAGAGCTGGTGCCTATTGGGCCTTGCTTTCCCGGGCTCCAAGTTCACGCCCGGGCTTCACCTTGCTATGCCGAACTAAGCAGACACAGTCACAACCCTGCAGCAGCGTGCGTGTCTTAGCATGGCCCTCTATGCCTATTACCATCTCCTGGGGTAGGTAAGGCTTTGCCTTTTTCTCTGGTGCTCAGGCAGACTCGGGGTCTCGGCCAGTGCCTTCAACGCAGGAGAGAAGTGGCGACAGGATCACTGCACACGGCCAGTGCACTGGGATGTGGAACTGTGGGTCACTGTCTCCACTCTTTCCCGGCAGACCCCCTGCCACTCACATCGCTGCCACATCTTGGTGGAAGACGGCATCTGACTGCCCGTTTCTCCATGGGGTTGTTTCTGTGAGTTCCGGGTATGGCACCTGGTGGCAAGCCCAAGTCTGCCCTTGGGACAGGTGGCCAAGGAGATGCTGTCCCCTTGGGTCCAGAGGCACAGGACAGGCCTGCCTTCTGCCCAGACTCCTTCCTCAGATTGGAGCATGCGCCTCTGCCCTAGTCGTCCCCTCATTTCTCCTTAGCAGCCAGGCTTCCATCTCTCCGCGCAGGGAGCGGGTGACACTTGTCTTGCCACCGGCCTGCTGTTCGGGCCACTGCAGGCAATCCTACTTCCCGAGCGTTTCCCGACCCCACGGCCAACGGCTCCTTCTCTTCTTCGGGGCCGTGGGCTGCGCCTTCCCCACACTTGGCTTCTCTCTCAGGCAGAGGGGATGCTAGGCAAAGAGTATTTCGCTCCATGTGGGTATCTTGCACCGTGCTTCGGAGACTAGCTCAGGCAAGCAGGAGCAGCATCCCCAAACCCAACTCTGATTTCCCAAGGAACGGTGAGCTTTCTCAGGGAAGATGCCTAGGCAAAGAGGTTGTTGCTGTATTTGGGTTTCTCCCACCGCGAGACTGGGCTCAGGCAAGCAGCAGCAGCCCGCAGAACATTTCTCAGCGAATGCTGTGCTTTCGCAGAGGCTTTGGCTTGGAGCGAACAGCACTTTGCTGCTGCTTCCTCAGCAAGTCTTCAGTCGCGTCAGGGAAGACGAGCTGCAGGAGAGCTGGTGCCTCTTGGGCCTTGCTTTCCCGTGCTCCAAGTTCACGCACGGGCTTCAACTTGCTATGTCGAACTAAGCAGACACAGTCACAACCCTGCAGCAGCGTGCGTGTCCTAGCATGGCCCTCTATGCCTATTACCATCTCCTGGGGTAGGTAAGGCTTTGCCTTTTACTCTGGTGCTCAGGCAGACTCGGGGTCTCGGCCAGTGCCTTCAACACAGGAGAGAAGTGGCGACAGGATCACTGCACACGGCCCGTGCACTGGGATGGGGAACTGTGGGTCACTGTCTCCACTCTTTCCCGGCACAACCCCTGCCACTCACATCGCTGCCACATCTTGGTGGAAGACGGCATCTGACTGCCCGTTTCTCCATGGGGTTGTTTCTGTGAGTTCCGGGTATGGCACCTGGTGGCAAGCCCAAGTCTGCCCTTGGGACAGGTGGCCAAGGAGATGCTGTCCCCTTGGGTCCAGAGGCACAGGACAGGCCTGCCTTCTGCCCAGACTCCTTCCTCAGAGTGGAGCAAGCGCCTCTGCCCTAGTCGTCCCCTTATTTCTCCTTAGCAGCCAGGCTTCCATCTCTCCGCGCTGGGAGCGGGTGACACTTGTCTTGCCACCGGCCTGCTGTTCGTGCCACTGCAGTCTATCCTGCTTCCCGAGCGTTTCCCGACCCCACGGCCAACGGCTCCTTCCCTTCTTCGGGGCCGTGGGCTGCGCCTTCCCCACACTTGGCTTCTCTCTCAGGCAGAGGGGATGCTAGGGCAAAGAGTATTTCGCTCCATGCGGGTATCTTGCACCGTGCTTCGGAGACTAGCTCAGGCAAGCAGCAGCAGCATCCCCAAACCCAACTCTGATTTCCCAAGGAACGGTGAGCTTTCCCAGGGAAGATGCCTAGGCAAAGAGGTTGTTGCTGTATTTGGGTTTCTCCCACCGCGAGACTGAGCTCAGGCAAGCAGCAGCAGCCCGCAGAACATTTCTCAGCGAATGCTGTGCTTTCGCAGAGGCTTTGGCTTGGAGCGAACAGCACTTCGCTGCTGCTTCCTCAGCAAGGCTTCAGTCGCGTCAGGGAAGACGAGCTGCAGGAGAGCTGATGCCTCTTGGGCCTTGCTTTCCCGGGCTCCAAGTTCACGCCCGGGCTTCTCCTTGCTATGCCGAACTAAGCAGACACAGTCACAACCCTGCAGCAGCGTGCGTGTCCTAGCATGGCCCTCTATGCCTATTACCATCTCCTGGGGTAGGTAAGGCTTTGCCTTTTACTAATGCTCAGGCAGACTCGGGGTCTCGGCCAGTGCCTTCAACGCAGGAGAGAAGTGGCGACAGGATCACTGCACACGGCCCGTGCACTGGGATGGGGAACTGTGGGTCACTGTCTCCACTCTTTCCCGGCACACCCCCTGCCACTCACATCGCTGCCACATCTTGGTGGAAGACGGCATCTGACTGCCCGTTTCTCCATGGGGTTGTTTCTGTGAGTTCCGGGTATGGCACCTGGTGGCAAGCCCAAGTCTGCCCTTGGGACAGGTGGCCAAGGAGATGCTGTCCCCTGGGGTCCAGAGGCACAGGACAGGCCTGCCTTCTGCCCAGACTCCTTCCTCAGAGTGGAGCACGCGCCTCTGCCCTAGTCGTCCCCTCATTTCTCCTTAGCAGCCAGGCTTCCATCTCTCCGCGCAGGGAGCGGGTGACACTTGTCTTGCCACCGGCCTGCTGTTCGTGCCACTGCAGGCTATCCTGCTTCCCGAGCGTTTCCCGACCCCACGGCCAACGGCTCCTTCTCTTCTTCGGGGCCGTGGGCTGCGCCTTCCCCACACTTGGCTTCTCTCTCAGGCAGAGGGGATGCTAGGGCAAAGAGTATTTCGCTCCATGCGGGTATCTTGCACCGTGCTTCGGAGACTAGCTCAGGCAAGCAGCAGCAGCATCCCCAAACCCAACTCTGATTTCCCAAGGAACGGTGAGCTTTCCCAGGGGAGATGCCTAGGCAAAGAGGTTGTTGCTGTATTTGGGTTTCTCCCACCGCGAGACTGGGCTCAGGCAAGCAGCAGCAGCCCGCAGAACATTTCTCAGCGAATGCTGTGCTTTCGCAGAGGCTTTGGCTTGGAGCGAACAGCACTTCGCTGCTGCTTCCTCAGCAAGGCTTCAGTCGCGTCAGGGAAGACGAGCTGCAGGAGAGCTGATGCCTCTTGGGCCTTGCTTTCCCGGGCTCCAAGTTCACGCCCGGGCTTCTCCTTGCTATGCCGAACTAAGCAGACACAGTCAGAACCCTGCAGCAGCGTGCGTGTCCTAGCATGGCCCTCTATGCCTATTACCATCTCCTGGGGTAGGTAAGGCTTTGCCTTTTCTAAGGTGCTCAGGCAGACTCGGGGTCTCGGCCAGTGCCTTCAACGCAGGAGAGAAGTGGCGACAGGATCACTGCACACGGCCCGTGCACTGGGATGGGGAACTGTGGGTCACTGTCTCCACTCTTTCCCGGCACACCCCCTGCCACTACATCGCTGCCACATCTTGGTGGAAGACGGCATCTGACTGCCCGTTTCTCCATGGGGTTGTTTCTGTGAGTTCCGGGTATGGCACCTGGTGGCAAGCCCAAGTCTGCCCTTGGGACAGGTGGCCAAGGAGATGCTGTCCCCTTGGGTCCAGAGGCACAGGACAGGCCTGCCTTCTGCCCAGACTCCTCCATCAGAGTGGAGACGCGCCTCTGCCCTAGTCGTCCCCTCATTTCTCCTTAGCAGCCAGGCTTCCATCTCTCCGCGCAGGGAGCGGGTGACACTTGTCTTGCCACCGGCCTGCTGTTCGGGCCACTGCAGGCAATCCTGCCACCCGAGCGTTTCCCGACCCCACGGCCAACGGCTCCTTCTCTTCTTCGGGGCCGTGGGCTGCGCCTTCCCCACACTTGGCTTCTCTCTCAGGCAGAGGGGATGCTAGGCAAAGAGTATTTCGCTCCATGCGGGTATCTTGCACCGTGCTTCGGAGACTAGCTCAGGCAAGCAGGAGCAGCATCCCCAAACCCAACTCTGATTTCCCAAGGAACGGTGAGCTTTCTCAGGGAAGATGCCTAGGCAAAGAGGTTGTTGCTGTATTTGGGTTTCTCCCACCGCGAGACTGGGCTCAGGCAAGCAGCAGCAGCCCGCAGAACATTTCTCAGCGAATGCTGTGCTTTCGCAGAGGCTTTGGCTTGGAGCGAACAGCACTTTGCTGCTGCTTCCTCAGCAAGTCTTCAGTCGCGTCAGGGAAGACGAGCTGCAGGAGAGCTGGTGCCTCTTGGGCCTTGCTTTCCCGTGCTCCAAGTTCACGCACGGGCTTCAACTTGCTATGTCGAACTAAGCAGACACAGTCACAACCCTGCAGCAGCGTGCGTGTCCTAGCATGGCCCTCTATGCCTATTACCATCTCCTGGGGTAGGTAAGGCTTTGCCTTTTACTCTGGTGCTTAGGCAGACTCGGGGTCTCGGCCAGTGCCTTCAACACAGGAGAGAAGTGGCGACAGGATCACTGCACACGGCCCGTGCACTGGGATGGGGAACTGTGGGTCACTGTCTCCACTCTTTCCCGGCACACCCCCTGCCACTCACATCGCTGCCACATCTTGGTGGAAGACGGCATCTGACTGCCCGTTTCTCCATGGGGTTGTTTCTGTGAGTTCCGGGTATGGCACCTGGTGGCAAGCCCAAGTCTGCCCTTGGGACAGGTGGCCAAGGAGATGCTGTCCCCTTGGGTCCAGAGGCACAGGACAGGCCTGCCTTCTGCCCAGACTCCTTCCTCAGAGTGGAGCAAGCGCCTCTGCCCTAGTCGTCCCCTTATTTCTCCTTAGCAGCCAGGCTTCCATCTCTCCGCGCAGGGAGCGGGTGACACTTGTCTTGCCACCGGCCTGCTGTTCGTGCCACTGCAGTCTATCCTGCTTCCCGAGCGTTTCCCGACCCCATGGCCAACGGCTCCTTCTCTTCTTCGGGGCCGTGGGCTGCGCCTTCCCCACACTTGGCTTCTCTCTCAGGCAGAGGGGATGCTAGGGCAAAGAGTATTTCGCTCCATGCGGGTATCTTGCACCGTGCTTCGGAGACTAGCTCAGGCAAGCAGCAGCAGCATCCCCAAACCCAACTCTGATTTCCCAAGGAACGGTGAGCTTTCCCAGGGAAGATGCCTAGGCAAAGAGGTTGTTGCTGTATTTGGGTTTCTCCCACCGCGAGACTGGGCTCAGGCAAGCAGCAGCAGCCCGCAGAACATTTCTCAGCGAATGCTGTGCTTTCGCAGAGGCTTTGGCTTGGAGCGAACAGCACTTCGCTGCTGCTTCCTCAGCAAGGCTTCAGTCGCGTCAGGGAAGACGAGCTGCAGGAGAGCTGATGCCTCTTGGGCCTTGCTTTCCCGGGCTCCAAGATCACGCCCGGGCTTCAACTTGCTTTGCCGAACTAAGCAGACACAGTCACAACCCTGCAGGAGCGTGCGTGTCCTAGCATGGCCCTCTATGCCTATTACCATCTCCCTGGGTAGGTAAGGCTTTGCCTTTTACCCTGGTGCTCAGGCAGACTCGGGGTCTCGGCCAGTGCCTTCAACACAGGAGAGAAGTGGCGACAGGATCACTGCACACGGCCCGTACACTGGGATGAGGAACTGTGGGTCACTGTCTCCACTCTTTCCCGGCACACCCCTTGCCACTCACATCGCTGCCACATCTTGGTGGAAGACGGCATCTGACTGCCCGTTTCTCCATGGGGTTGTTTCTGTGAGTTCCGGGTATGGCACCTGGTGGCAAGCCCAAGTCTGCCCTTGGGACAGGTGGCCAAGGAGATGCTGTCCCCTTGGGTCCAGAGGCACAGGACAGGCCTGCCTTCTGCCCAGACTCCTTCCTCAGAGTGGAGCACGCGCCTCAGCCCTAGTCGTCCCCTCATTTCTCCTTAGCAGCCAGGCTTCCATCTCTCCGCGCAGGGACCGGGTGACACTTGTCTTGCCACCGGCCTGCTGTTCGTGCCACTGCAGGCTATCCTGCTTCCGAGCGTTTCCCGACCCCACAGCCAACGGCTCCTTCTCTTCTCCGGGGCCGTGTGCTGCGCCTTCCCCACACTTGGCTTCTCTCTCAGGCAGAGGGGATGCTAGGGCAAAGAGTATTTCGCTCCATGCGGGTATCTTGCACCGTGCTTCGGAGACTAGCTCAGGCAAGCAGCAGCAGCATCCCCAAACCCAACTCTGATTTCCCAAGGAACGGTGAGCTTTCCCAGGGGAGATGCCTTTGCAAAGAGGTTGTTGCTGTATACGGGTTTCTCCCACCGCGAAACTGGGCTCAGGCAAGCAGCAGCAGCCCGCAGAACATTTCGCAGCGAATGCTGTGCTTTCGCAGAGGCTTTGGCTTGGAGCGAACAGCACTTTGCTGCTGCTTCCTCAGCAAGGCTTCAGTCGCGTCAGGGAAGACGAGCTGCAGGAGAGCTGGTGCCTCTTGGGCCTTGCTTTCCCGGGCTCCAAGTTCACGCCCGGGTTTCACCTTGCTATGCCGAACTAAGCAGACACAGTCACAACCCTGCAGCAGCGTGCGTGTCCTAGCATGGCCCTCTATGCCTATTACCATCTCCTGGGGTAGGTAAGGCTTTGCCTTTTACTAAGGTGCTCAGGCAGACTCGGGGTCTCGGCCAGTGCCTTCAACGCAGGAGAGAAGTGGCGACAGGATCACTGCACACGGCCCGTGCACTGGGATGGGGAACTGTGGGTCACTGTCTCCACTCTTTCTCGGCACACACCCTGCCACTCACATCGCTGCCACATCTTTGTGGAAGACGGCATCTGACTGCCCGTTTCTCCATGGGGTTGTTTCTGTGAGTTCCGGGTATGGCACCTGGTGGCAAGCCCAAGTCTGCCCTTGGGACAGGTGGCCAAGGAGATGCTGTCCCCTGGGGTCCAGAGGCACAGGACAGGCCTGCCTTCTGCCCAGACTCCTTCCTCAGAGTGGAGCACGCGCCTCTGCCCTAGTCGTCCCCTCATTTCTCCTTAGCAGCCAGGCTTCCATCTCTCCGCGCAGGGAGCGGGTGACACTTGTCTTGCCACCGGCCTGCTGTTCGTGCCACTGCAGGCTATCCTGCTTCCCGAGCGTTTCCCGACCCCACGGCCAACGGCTCCTTCTCTTCTTCGGGGCCGTGTGCTGCGCCTTCCCCACACTTGGCTTCTCTCTCAGGCAGAGGGGATGCTACGGCAAAGAGTATTTCGCTCCATGCGGGTATCTTGCACCGTGCTTCGGAGACTAGCTCAGGCAAGCAGCAGCAGCATCCCCAAACCCAACTCTGATTTCCCAAGGAACGGTGAGCTTTCCCAGGGGAGATGCCTAGGCAAAGAGGTTGTTGCTGTATTTGGGTTTCTCCCACCGCGAGACTGGGCTCAGGCAAGCAGCAGCAGCCCGCAGAACATTTCTCAGCGAATGCTGTGCTTTCGCAGAGGCTTTGGCTTGGAGCGAACAGCACTTCGCTGCTGCTTCCTCAGCAAGGCTTCAGTCGCGTCAGGGAAGACGAGCTGCAGGAGAGCTGATGCCTCTTGGGCCTTGCTTTCCCGGGCTCCAAGTTCACGCCCGGGCTTCTCCTTGCTATGCCGAACTAAGCAGACACAGTCACAACCCTGCAGGAGCGTGCGTGTCCTAGCATGGCCCTCTATGCCTATTACCATCTCCTGGGGTAGGTAAGGCTTTGCCTTTTACTAAGGTGCTCAGGCAGACTCGGGGTCTCGGCCAGTGCCTTCAACGCAGGAGAGAAGTGGCGACAGGATCACTGCACACGGCCCGTGCACTGGGATGGGGAACTGTGGGTCACTGTCTCCACTCTTTCCCGGCACACCCCCTGCCACTCACATCGCTGCCACATCTTGGTGGAAGACGGCATCTGACTGCCCGTTTCTCCATGGGGTTGTTTCTGTGAGTTCCGGGTATGGCACCTGGTGGCAAGCCCAAGTCTGCCCTTGGGACAGGTGGCCAAGGAGATGCTGTCCCCTGGGGTCCAGAGGCACAGGACAGGCCTGCCTTCTGCCCAGACTCCTTCCTCAGAGTGGAGCACGCGCCTCTGCCCTAGTCGTCCCCTCATTTCTCCTTAGCAGCCAGGCTTCCATCTCTCCGCGCAGGGAGCGGGTGACACTTGTCTTGCCACCGGCCTGCTGTTCGTGCCACTGCAAGCTATCCTGCTTCCCGAGCGTTTCCCGACCCCACGGCCAACGGCTCCTTCTCTTCTTCGGGGCCGTGGGCTGCGCCTTCCCCACACTTGGCTTCTCTCTCAGGCAGAGGGGATGCTAGGGCAAAGAGTATTTCGCTCCATGCGGGTATCTTGCACCGTGCTTCGGAGACTAGCTCAGGCAAGCAGCAGCAGCATCCCCAAACCCAACTCTGATTTCCCAAGGAACGGTGAGCTTTCCCAGGGAAGATGCCTAGGCAAAGAGGTTGTTGCTGTATTTGGGTTTCTCCCACCGCGAGACTGGGCTCAGGCAAGCAGCAGCAGCCCGCAGAACATTTCTCAGCGAATGCTGTGCTTTCGCAGAGGCTTTGGCTTGGAGCGAACAGCACTTCGCTGCTGCTTCCTCAGCAAGGCTTCAGTCGCGTCAGGGAAGACGAGCTGCAGGAGAGCTGATGCCTCTTGGGCCTTGCTTTCCCGGGCTCCAAGTTCACGCCCGGGCTTCTCCTTGCTATGCCGAACTAAGCAGACACAGTCACAACCCTGCAGCAGCGTGCGTGTCCTAGCATGGCCCTCTATGCCTATTACCATCTCCTGGGGTAGGTAAGGCTTTGCCTTTTACTAAGGTGCTCAGGCAGACTCGGGGTCTCGGCCAGTGCCTTCAACGCAGGAGAGAAGTGGCGAAAGGATCACTGCACACGGCCCGTGCACTGGGATGGGGAACTGTGGGTCACTGTCTCCACTCTTTCCCGGCACACCCCTTGCCACTCACATCGCTGCCACATCTTTGTGGAAGACGACATCTGACTGCCCGTTTCTCCATGGGGTTGTTTCTGTGAGTTCCGGGTATGGCACCTGGTGGCAAGCCCAAGTCTGCCCTTGGGACAGGTGGCCAAGGAGATGCTGTCCCCTTGGGTCCAGAGGCACAGGACAGGCCTGCCTTCTGCCCAGACTCCTTCCTCAGAGTGGAGCACGCGCCTCTGCCCTAGTCGTCCCCTCATTTCTCCTTAGCAGCCAGGCTTCCATCTCTCCGCGCAGGGAGCGGGTGACACTTGTCTTGCCACCGGCCTGCTGTTCGTGCCACTGCAGGCTATCCTGCTTCCCGAGCGTTTCCCGACCCCACGGCCAACGGCTCCTTCTCTTCTCTGGGGCCGTGTGCTGCGCCTTCCCCACACTTGGCTTCTCTCTCAGGCAGAGGGGATGCTAGGGCAAAGAGTATTTCGCTCCATGCGGGTATCTTGCACCGTGCTTCAGAGACTAGCTCAGGCAAGCAGCAGCATCCCCAAACCCAACTCTGATTTCCCAAGGAATGGTGAGCTTTCCCAGGGGAGATGCCTAGGCAAAGAGGTTGTTGCTGTATTTGGGTTTCTCCCACCGCGAGACTGGGCTCAGGCAAGCAGCAGCAGCCCGCAGAACATTTCTCAGCGAATGCTGTGCTTTCGCAGAGGCTTTGGCTTGGAGCGAACAGCACTTTGCTGCTGCTTCCTCAGCAAGGCTTCAGTCGCGTCAGGAAAGACGAGCTGCAGGAGAGCTGGTGCCTCTTGGGCCTTGCTTTCCCGGGCTCCAAGTTCACGCACGGGCTTCAACTTGCTATGCCGAACTAAGCAGACACAGTCACAACCCTGCAGCAGCGTGCGTGTCCTAGCATGGCCCTCTATGCCTATTACCATCTCCTGGGGTAGGTAAGGCTTTGCCTTTTACTCTGGTGCTCAGGCAGACTCGGGGTCTCGGCCAGTGCCTTCAACACAGGAGAGAAGTGGCGACAGGATCACTGCACACGGCCCGTGCACTGGGATGGGGAACTGTGGGTCACTGTCTCCACTCTTTCCCGGCAGACCCCCTGCCACTCACATCGCTGCCACATCTTGGTGGAAGACGGCATCTGACTGCCCGTTTCTCCATGGGGTTGTTTCTGTGAGTTCCGGGTATGGCACCTGGTGGCAAGCCCAAGTCTGCCCTTGGGACAGGTGGCCAAGGAGATGCTGTCCCCTTGGGTCCAGAGGCACAGGACAGGCCTGCCTTCTGCCCAGACTCCTTCCTCAGAGTGGAGCACGCGCCTCTGCCCTAGTCGTCCCCTCATTTCTCCTTAGCAGCCAGGCTTCCATCTCTCCGCGCAGGGAGCGGGTGACACTTGTCTTGCCACCGGCCTGCTGTTCGTGCCACTGCAGGCTATCCTGCTTCCCGAGCGTTTCCCGACCCCACGGCCAACGGCTCCTTCTCTTCTCCGGGCCCTGGGCTGCGCCTTCCCCACACTTGGCTTCTATTTCAGGCAGAGGGGATGCTAGGGCAAAGAGTATTTCGCTCCATGCGGGTATCTTGCACCGTGCTTCGGAGACTAGCTCAGGCAAGCAGCAGCATCCCCAAACCCAACTCTGATTTCCCAAGGAATGGTGAGCTTTCCCAGGGGAGATGCCTAGGCAAAGAGGTTGTTGCTGTATACGGGTTTCTCCCACCGAGAAACTGGGCTCAGGCAAGCAGCAGCAGCCCGCAGAACATTTCTCAGCGAATGCTGTGCTTTCGCAGAGGCTTTGGCTTGGAGCGAACAGCACTTTGCTGCTGCTTCCTCAGCAAGGCTTCAGTCGCGTCAGGGTAGACGAGCTGCAGGAGAGCTGGTGCCTCTTGGGCCTTGCTTTCCCGGGCTCCAAGTTCACGCACGGGCTTCAACTTGCTATGCCGAACTAAGCAGACACAGTCACAACCCTGCAGCAGCGTGCGTGTCCTAGCATGGCCCTCTATGCCTATTACCATCTCCTGGGGTAGGTAAGGCTTTGCCTTTTACTCTGGTGCTCAGGCAGACTCGGGGTCTCGGCCAGTGCCTTCAACACAGGAGAGAAGTGGCGACAGGATCACTGCACACAGCCCGTGCACTGGGATGGGGAACTGTGGGTCACTGTCTCCACTCTTTCCCGGCAGACCCCCTGCCACTCACATCGCTGCCACATCTTGGTGGAAGACGGCATCTGACTGCCCGTTTCTCCATGGGGTTGTTTCTGTGAGTTCCGGGTATGGCACCTGGTGGCAAGCCCAAGTCTGCCCTTGGGACAGGTGGCCAAGGAGATGCTGTCCCCTTGGGTCCAGAGGCACAGGACAGGCCTGCCTTCTGCCCAGACTCCTTCCTCAGAGTGGAGCACATGCCTCTGCCCTAGTCGTCCCCTCATTTCTCCTTAGCAGCCAGGCTTCCATCTCTCCGCGCAGGGAGCGGGTGACACTTGTCTTGCCACCGGCCTGCTGTTCGTGCCACTGCAGGCTATCCTGCTTCCCGAGCGTTTCCCGACCCCACGGCCAACGGCTCCTTCTCTTCTTCGGGACCGTGGGCTGCGCCTTCCCCACACTTGGCTTCTCTCTCAGGCAGAGGAGATGCTAGGGCAAAGAGTATTTCGCTCCATGCGGGTATCTTGCACCGTGCTTCGGAGACTAGCTCAGGCAAGCAGCAGCAGCATCCCCAAACCCAACTCTGATTTCCCAAGGAACGGTGAGCTTTCCCAGGGAAGATGCCTAGGCAAAGAGGTTGTTGCTGTATTTGGGTTTCTCCCACCGCGAGACTGGGCTCAGGCAAGCAGCAGCAGCCCGCAGAACATTTCTCAGCGAATGCTGTGCTTTCGCAGAGGCTTTGGCTTGGAGCGAACAGCACTTCGCTGCTGCTTCCTCAGCAAGGCTTCAGTCGCGTCAGGGAAGACGAGCTGCAGGAGAGCTGATGCCTCTTGGGCCTTGCTTTCCCGGGCTCCAAGATCACGCCCGGGCTTCAACTTGCTTTGCCGAACTAAGCAGACACAGTCACAACCCTGCAGGAGCGTGCGTGTCCTAGCATGGCCCTCTATGCCTATTACCATCTCCCTGGGTAGGTAAGGCTTTGCCTTTTACCCTGGTGCTCAGGCAGACTCGGGGTCTCGGCCAGTGCCTTCAACACAGGAGAGAAGTGGCGACAGGATCACTGCACACGGCCCGTACACTGGGATGAGGAACTGTGGGTCACTGTCTCCACTCTTTCCCGGCACACCCCTTGCCACTCACATCGCTGCCACATCTTGGTGGAAGACGGCATCTGACTGCCCGTTTCTCCATGGGGTTGTTTCTGTGAGTTCCGGGTATGGCACCTGGTGGCAAGCCCAAGTCTGCCCTTGGGACAGGTGGCCAAGGAGATGCTGTCCCCTTGGGTCCAGAGGCACAGGACAGGCCTGCCTTCTGCCCAGACTCCTTCCTCAGAGTGGAGCACGCGCCTCTGCCCTAGTCGTCCCCTCATTTCTCCTTAGCAGCCAGGCTTCCATCTCTCCGCGCAGGGACCGGGTGACACTTGTCTTGCCACCGGCCTGCTGTTCGTGCCACTGCAGGCTATCCTGCTTCCGAGCGTTTCCCGACCCCACAGCCAACGGCTCCTTCTCTTCTCCGGGGCCGTGTGCTGCGCCTTCCCCACACTTGGCTTCTCTCTCAGGCAGAGGGGATGCTAGGGCAAAGAGTATTTCGCTCCATGCGGGTATCTTGCACCGTGCTTCGGAGACTAGCTCAGGCAAGCAGCAGCAGCATCCCCAAACCCAACTCTGATTTCCCAAGGAACGGTGAGCTTTCCCAGGGGAGATGCCTTTGCAAAGAGGTTGTTGCTGTATACGGGTTTCTCCCACCGCGAAACTGGGCTCAGGCAAGCAGCAGCAGCCCGCAGAACATTTCTCAGCGAATGCTGTGCTTTCGCAGAGGCTTTGGCTTGGAGCGAACAGCACTTTGCTGCTGCTTCCTCAGCAAGGCTTCAGTCGCGTCAGGGAAGACGAGCTGCAGGAGAGCTGGTGCCTCTTGGGCCTTGCTTTCCCGGGCTCCAAGTTCACGCCCGGGTTTCACCTTGCTATGCCGAACTAAGCAGACACAGTCACAACCCTGCAGCAGCGTGCGTGTCCTAGCATGGCCCTCTATGCCTATTACCATCTCCTGGGGTAGGTAAGGCTTTGCCTTTTACTAAGGTGCTCAGGCAGACTCGGGGTCTCGGCCAGTGCCTTCAACGCAGGAGAGAAGTGGCGACAGGATCACTGCACACGGCCCGTGCACTGGGATGGGGAACTGTGGGTCACTGTCTCCACTCTTTCTCGGCACACCCCCTGCCACTCACATCGCTGCCACATCTTGGTGGAAGACGGCATCTGACTGCCCGTTTCTCCATGGGGTTGTTTCTGTGAGTTCCGGGTATGGCACCTGGTGGCAAGCCCAAGTCTGCCCTTGGGACAGGCGTCCAAGGAGATGCTGTCCCCTGGGGTCCAGAGGCACAGGACAGGCCTGCCTTCTGCCCAGACTCCTTCCTCAGAGTGGAGCACGCGCCTCTGCCCTAGTCGTCCCCTCATTTCTCCTTAGCAGCCAGGCTTCCATCTCTCCGCGCAGGGAGCGGGTGACACTTGTCTTGCCACCGGCCTGCTGTTCGTGCCACTGCAGGCTATCCTGCTTCCCGAGCGTTTCCCGACCCCACGGCCAACGGCTCCTTCTCTTCTTCGGGGCCGTGTGCTGCGCCTTCCCCACACTTGGCTTCTCTCTCAGGCAGAGGGGATGCTACGGCAAAGAGTATTTCGCTCCATGCGGGTATCTTGCACCGTGCTTCGGAGACTAGCTCAGGCAAGCAGCAGCAGCATCCCCAAACCCAACTCTGATTTCCCAAGGAACGGTGAGCTTTCCCAGGGGAGATGCCTAGGCAAAGAGGTTGTTGCTGTATTTGGGTTTCTCCCACCGCGAGACTGGGCTCAGGCAAGCAGCAGCAGCCCGCAGAACATTTCTCAGCGAATGCTGTGCTTTCGCAGAGGCTTTGGCTTGGAGCGAACAGCACTTCGCTGCTGCTTCCTCAGCAAGGCTTCAGTCGCGTCAGGGAAGACGAGCTGCAGGAGAGCTGATGCCTCTTGGGCCTTGCTTTCCCGGGCTCCAAGTTCACGCCCGGGCTTCTCCTCGCTATGCCGAACTAAGCAGACACAGTCACAACCCTGCAGGAGCGTGCGTGTCCTAGCATGGCCCTCTATGCCTATTACCATCTCCTGGGGTAGGTAAGGCTTTGCCTTTTACTCTGGTGCTCAGGCAGACTCGGGGTCTCGGCCAGTGCCTTCAACGCAGGAGAGAAGTGGCGACAGGATCACTGCACACGGCCCGTGCACTGGGATGGGGAACTGTGGGTCACTGTCTCCACTCTTTCCCGGCACACCCCCTGCCACTACATCGCTGCCACATCTTGGTGGAAGACGGCATCTGACTGCCCGTTTCTCCATGGGGTTGTTTCTGTGAGTTCCGGGTATGGCACCTGGTGGCAAGCCCAAGTCTGCCCTTGGGACAGGTGGCCAAGGAGATGCTGTCCCCTTGGGTCCAGAGGCACAGGACAGGCCTGCCTTCTGCCCAGACTCCTTCCTCAGAGTGGAGCACGCGCCTCTGCCCTAGTCGTCCCCTCATTTCTCCTTAGCAGCCAGGCTTCCATCTCTCCGCGCAGGGAGCGGGTGACACTTGTCTTGCCACCGGCCTGCTGTTCGTGCCACTGCAGGCTATCCTGCTTCCCGAGCGTTTCCCGACCCCACGGCCAACGGCTCCTTCTCTTCTTCGGGGCCGTGGGCTGCACCTTCCCCACACTTGGCTTCTCTCTCAGGCAGAGGGGATGCTAGGGCAAAGAGTATTTCGCTCCATGCGGGTATCTTGCACCGTGCTTCGGAGACTAGCTCAGGCAAGCAGCAGCAGCATCCCCAAACCCAACTCTGATTTCCCAAGGAACGGTGAGCTTTCCCAGGGAAGATGCCTAGGCAAAGAGGTTGTTGCTTTATTTGGGTTTCTCCCACGGCGAGACACGGCTCAGGCAAGCAGCAGCAGCCCGCAGAACATTTCTCAGCGAATGCTGTGCTTTCGCAGAGGCTTTGGCTTGGAGCGAACAGCACTTCGCTGCTGCTTCCTCAGCAAGGCTTCAGTCGCGTCAGGGAAGACGAGCTGCAGGAGAGCTGATGTCTCTTGGGCCTTGCTTTCCCGGGCTCCAAGATCACGCCCGGGCTTCAACTTGCTTTCCCGAACTAAGCAGACACAATAACAACCCTGCAGGAGCGTGCGTGTCCTAGCATGGCCCTCTATGCCTATTACCATCTCCTGGGGTAGGTAAGGCTTTGCCTTTTACTCTGGTGCTCAGGCAGACTCGGGGTCTCGGCCAGTGCCTTCAACACAGGAGAGAAGTGGCGACAGGATCACTGCACACGGCCCATACACTGGGATGAGGAACTGTGGGTCACTGTCTCCACTCTTTCCCGGCACACCCCTTGCCACTCACATCGCTGCCACATCTTTGTGGAAGACGACATCTGACTGCCCGTTTCTCCATGGGGTTGTTTCTGTGAGTTCCGGGTATGGCACCTGGTGGCAAGCCCAAGTCTGCCCTTGGGACAGGTGGCCAAGGAGATGCTGTCCCCTTGGGTCCAGAGGCACAGGACAGGCCTGCCTTCTGCCCAGACTCCTTCCTCAGAGTGGAGCACGCGCCTCTGCCCTAGTCGTCCCCTCATTTCTCCTTAGCAGCCAGGCTTCCATCTCTCCGCGCAGGGAGCGGGTGACACTTGTCTTGCCACCGGCCTGCTGTTCGTGCCACTGCAGGCTATCCTGCTTCCCGAGCGTTTCCCGACCCCACAGCCAACGGCTCCTTCTCTTCTCTGGGGCGGTGTGCTGCGCCTTCCCCACACTTGGCTTCTCTCTCAGGCAGAGGGGATGCTAGGGCAAAGAGTATTTCGCTCCATGCGGGTATCTTGCACCGTGCTTCGGAGACTAGCTCAGGCAAGCAGCAGCATCCCCAAACCCAACTCTGATTTCCCAAGGAACGGTGAGCTTTCCCAGGGGAGATGCCTAGGCAAATAGGTTGTTGCTGTATTTGGGTTTCTCCCACCGCGAGACTGGGCTCAGGCAAGCAGCAGCAGCCCGCAGAACATTTCTCAGCGAATGCTGTGCTTTCGCAGAGTCTTTGGCTTGGAGCGAACAGCACTTTGCTGCTGCTTCCTCAGCAAGGCTTCAGTCGCGTCAGGGAAGACGAGCTGCAGGAGAGCTGGTGCCTCTTGGGCCTTGCTTTCCCGGGCTCCAAGTTCACGCACGGGCTTCAACTTGCTATGCCGAACTAAGCAGACACAGTCACAACCCTGCAGCAGCGTGCGTGTCCTAGCATGGCCCTCTATGCCTATTACCATCTCCTGGGGTAGGTAAGGCTTTGCCTTTTACTCTGGTGCTCAGGCAGACTCGGGGTCTCGGCCAGTGCCTTCAACGCAGGAGAGAAGTGGCGACAGGATCACTGCACACGGCCCGTGCACTGGGATGGGGAACTGTGGGTCACTGTCTCCACTCTTTCCCGGCACACCCCCTGCCACTCACATCGCTGCCACATCTTGGTGGAAGACGGCATCTGACTGCCCGTTTCTCCATGGGGTTGTTTCTGTGAGTTCCGGGTATGGCACCTGGTGGCAAGCCCAAGTCTGCCCTTGGGACAGGTGGCCAAGGAGATGCTGTCCCCTTGGGTCCAGAGGCCCAGGACAGGCCTGCCTTCTGCCCAGACTCCTTCCTCAGAGTGGAGCACGCGCCTCTGCCCTAGTCGTCCCCTCATTTCTCCTTAGCAGCCAGGCTTCCATCTCTCCGCGCAGGGAGCGGGTGACACTTGTCTTGCCACCGGCCTGCTGTTCGTGCCACTGCAGGCTATCCTGCTTCCCGAGCGTTTCCCGACCCCACGGCCAACGGCTCCTTCTCTTCTTCGGGGCCGTGGGCTGCGCCTTCCCCACACTTGGCTTCTCTCTCAGGCAGAGGGGATGCTAGGGCAAAGAGTATTTCGCTCCATGCGGGTATCTTGCACCGTGCTTCGGAGACTAGCTCAGGCAAGCAGCAGCAGCATCCCCAAACCCAACTCTGATTTCCCAAGGAACGGTGAGCTTTCCCAGGGAAGATGCCTAGGCAAAGAGGTTGTTGCTTTATTTGGGTTTCTCCCACCGCGAGACACGGCTCAGGCAAGCAGCAGCAGCCCGAAGAACATTTCTCAGCGGATGCTGTGCTTTCGCAGAGGCTTTGGCTTGGAGCGAACAGCACTTCGCTGCTGCTTCCTCAGCAAGGCTTCAGTCGCGTCAGGGAAGACGAGCTGCAGGAGAGCTGATGCCTCTTGGGCCTTGCTTTCCCGGGCTCCAAGTTCACGCCCGGGCTTCTCCTTGCTATGCCGAACTAAGCAGACACAGTCACAACCCTGCAGCAGTGTGCGTGTCCTAGCATGAACCTCTATGCCTATTACCATCTCCTGGGGTAGGTAAGGCTTTGCCTTTTACTAAGGTGCTCATGCAGACTCGGGGTCTCGGCCAGTGCCTTCAACGCAGGAGAGAAGTGGCGACAGGATCACTGCACACGGCCTGTGCACTGGGATGGGGAACTGTGGGTCACTGTCTCCACTCTTTCCCGGCAGACCCCCTGCCACTCACATCGCTGCCGCATCTTGGTGGAAGACGGCATCTGACTGCCCGTTTCTCCATGGGGTTGTTTCTGTGAGTTCCGGGTATGGCACCTGGTGGCAAGCCCAAGTCTGCCCTTGGGACAGGTGGCCAAGGAGATGCTGTCCCCTTGGGTCCAGAGGCACAGGACAGGCCTGCCTTCTGCCCAGACTCCTTCCTCAGAGTGGAGCACGCGCCTCTGCCCTAGTCGTCCCCTCATTTCTCCTTAGCAGCCAGGCTTCCATCTCTCCGCGCAGGGAGCGGGTGACACTTGTCTTGCCACCGGCCTGCTGTTCGTGCCACTGCAGGCTATCCTGCTTCCCGAGCGTTTCCCGACCCCACAGCCAACGGCTCCTTCTCTTCTCTGGGGCCGTGTGCTGCGCCTTTCCCACACTTGGCTTCTCTCTCAGGCAGAGGGGATGCTAGGGCAAAGAGTATTTCGCTCCATGCGGGTATCTTGCACCGTGCTTCGGAGACTAGCTCAGGCAAGCAGCAGCATCCCCAAACCCTACTCTGATTTCCCAAGGAATGGAGAGCTTTCCCAGGGGAGATGCCTAGGCAAAGAGGTTGTTGCTGTATTTGGGTTTCTCCCACCGCGAGACTGGGCTCAGGCAAGCAGCAGCAGCCCGCAGAACATTTCTCAGCGAATGCTGTGCTTTCGCAGAGGCTTTGGCTTGGAGCGAACAGCACTTTGCTGCTGCTTCCTCAGCAAGGCTTCAGTCGCGTCAGGGAAGACGAGCTGCAGGAGAGCTGGTGCCTCTTGGGCCTTGCTTTCCCGGGCTCCAAGTTCACGCACGGGCTTCAACTTGCTATGCCGAACTAAGCAGACACAGTCACAACCCTGCAGCAGCGTGCGTGTCCTAGCATGGCCCTCTATGCCTATTACCATCTCCTGGGGTAGGTAAGGCTTTGCCTTTTACTCTGGTGCTCAGGCAGACTCGGGGTCTCGGCCAGTGCCTTCAACACAGGAGAGAAGTGGCGACAGGATCACTGCACACGGCCCGTGCACTGGGATGGGGAACTGGGGGTCACTGTCTCCACTCTTTCCCGGCACACCCCCTGCCACTCACATCGCTGCCACATCTTGGTGGAAGACGGCATCTGACTGCCCGTTTCTCCATGGGGTTGTTTCTGTGAGTTCCGGGTATGGCACCTGGTGGCAAGCCCAAGTCTGCCCTTGGGACAGGTGGCCAAGGAGATGCTGTCCCCTTGGGTCCAGAGGCACAGGACAGGCCTGCCTTCTGCCCAGACTCCTTCCTCAGAGTGGAGCACGCGCCTCTGCCCTAGTCGTCCCCTCATTTCTCCTTAGCAGCCAGGCTTCCATCTCTCCGCGCAGGGAGCGGGTGACACTTGTCTTGCCACCGGCCTGCTGTTCGTGCCACTGCAGGCTATCCTGCTTCCCGAGCGTTTCCCGACCCCACGGCCAACGGCTCCTTCTCTTCTTCGGGGCCGTGGGCTGCGCCTTCCCCACACTTGGCTTCTCTCTCAGGCAGAGGGGATGCTAGGGCAAAGAGTATTTCGCTCCATGCGGGTATCTTGCACCGTGCTTCGGAGACTAGCTCAGGCAAGCAGCAGCAGCATCCCCAAACCCAACTCTGATTTCCCAAGGAACGGTGAGCTTTCCCAGGGAAGATGCCTAGGCAAAGAGGTTGTTGCTTTATTTGGGTTTCTCCCACCGCGAGACACGGCTCAGGCAAGCAGCAGCAGCCCGAAGAACATTTCTCAGCGAATGCTGTGCTTTCGCAGAGGCTTTGGCTTGGAGCGAACAGCACTTCGCTGCTGCTTCCTCAGCAAGGCTTCAGTCGCGTCAGGGAAGACGAGCTGCAGGAGAGCTGATGCCTCTTGGGCCTTGCTTTCCCGGGCTCCAAGTTCACGCCCGGCTTCTCCTTGCTATGCCGAACTAAGCAGACACAGTCACAACCCTGCAGCAGCGTGCGTGTCCTAGCATGGCCCTCTATGCCTATTACCATCTCCTGGGGTAGGGAAGGCTTTGCCTTTTACTAAGGTGCTCAGGCAGACTGGGGTCTCGGCCAGTGCCTTCAACGCAGGAGAGAAGTGGCGACAGGATCACTGCACATGGCCCGTGCACTGGGATGGGGAACTGTGGGTCACTGTCTCCACTCTTTCCCGGCAGACCCCCTGCCACTCACATCGCTGCCGCATCTTGGTGGAAGACGGAATCTGACTGCCCGTTTCTCCATGGGGTTGTTTCTGTGAGTTCCGGGTATGGCACCTGGTGGCAAGCCCAAGTCTGCCCTTGGGACAGGTGGCCAAGGAGATGCTGTCCCCTTGGGTCCAGAGGCACAGGACAGGCCTGCCTTCTGCCCAGACTCCTTCCTCAGAGTGGAGCACGCGCCTCTGCCCTAGTCGTCCCCTCATTTCTCCTTAGCAGCCAGGCTTCCATCTCTCCGCGCAGGGAGCGGGTGACACTTGTCTTGCCACCGGCCTGCTGTTCGTGCCACTGCAGGCTATCCTGCTTCCCGAGCGTTTCCCGACCCCACGGCCAACGGCTCCTTCTCTTCTCCGGGCCCTGGGCTGCGCCTTCCCCACACTTGGCTTCTCTCTCAGGCAGAGGGGATGCTAGGGCAAAGAGTATTTCGCTCCATGCGGGTATCTTGCACCGTGCTTCGGAGACTAGCTCAGGCAAGCAGCAGCATCCCCAAACCCAACTCTGATTTCCCAAGGAATGGTGAGCTTTCCCAGGGGAGATGCCTAGGCAAAGAGGTTGTTGCTGTATACGGGTTTCTCCCACCGAGAAACTGGGCTCAGGCAAGCAGCAGCAGCCCGCAGAACATTTCTCAGCGAATGCTGTGCTTTCGCAGAGGCTTTGGCTTGGAGCGAACAGCACTTTGCTGCTGCTTCCTCAGCAAGGCTTCAGTCGCGTCAGGGAAGACGAGCTGCAGGAGAGCTGGTGCCTCTTGGGCCTTGCTTTCCCGGGCTCCAAGTTCACGCACGGGCTTCAACTTGCTATGCCGAACTAAGCAGACACAGTCACAACCCTGCAGCAGCGTGCGTGTCCTAGCATGGCCCTCTATGCCTATTACCATCTCCTGGGGTAGGTAAGGCTTTGCCTTTTACTCTGGTGCTCAGGCAGACTCGGGGTCTCGGCCAGTGCCTTCAACACAGGAGAGAAGTGGCGACAGGATCACTGCACACGGCCCGTGCACTGGGATGGGGAACTGTGGGTCACTGTCTCCACTCTTTCCCGGCAGACCCCCTGCCACTCACATCGCTGCCACATCTTGGTGCAAGACGGCATCTGACTGCCCGTTTCTCCATGGGGTTGTTTCTGTGAGTTCCGGGTATGGCACCTGGTGGCAAGCCCAAGTCTGCCCTTGGGACAGGTGGCCAAGGAGATGCTGTCCCCTTGGGTCCAGAGGCACAGGACAGGCCTGCCTTCTGCCCAGACTCCTTCCTCAGAGTGGAGCACACGCCTCTGCCCTAGTCGTCCCCTCATTTCTCCTTAGCAGCCAGGCTTCCATCTCTCCGCGCAGGGAGCGGGTGACACTTGTCTTGCCACCGGCCTGCTGTTCGTGCCACTGCAGGCTATCCTGCTTCCCGAGCGTTTCCCGACCCCACGGCCAACGGCTCCTTCTCTTCTTCGGGACCGTGGGCTCGCGTTCCCCACACTTGGCTTCTCTCTCAGGCAGAGGAGATGCTAGGGCAAAGAGTATTTCGCTCCATGCGGGTATCTTGCACCGTGCTTCGGAGACTAGCTCAGGCAAGCAGCAGCAGCATCCCCAAACCCAACTCTGATTTCCCAAGGAACGGTGAGCTTTCCCAGGGAAGATGCCTAGGCAAAGAGGTTGTTGCTCTATTTGGGTTTCTCCCACCGCGAGACTGGCTCAGGCAAGCAGCAGCAGCCCGCAGAACATTTTGCAGCGAATGCTGTGCTTTCGCAGAGGCTTTGGCTTGGAGCGAACAGCACTTCGCTGCTGCTTCCTCAGCAAGGCTTCAGTCACGTCAGGGAAGACGAGCTGCAGGAGAGCTGATGCCTCTTGGGCCTTGCTTTCCCGGGCTCCAAGTTCACGCCCGGGCTTCACCTTGCTATGGCGAACTAAGCAGACACAGTCACAACCCTGCAGCAGCGTGCGTGTCCTAGCATGGCCCTCTATGCCTATTACCATCTCCTGGGGTCGGTAAGGCTTTGCCTTTTACTAAGGTCCTCAGGCAGACTCGGGGTCTCGGCCAGTGCCTTCAACGCAGGAGAGAAGTGGCGACAGGATCACTGCACACGGCTCGTGCACTGGGAAGGGGAACTGTGGGTCACTGTCTCCACTCTTTCCCGGCAGACCCCCTGCCACTCACATCGCTGCCACATCTTGGTGGAAGACGGCATCTGACTGCCCGTTTCTCCATGGGGTTGTTTCTGTGATTTCCGGGTATGGCACCTGGTGGCAAGCCCAAGTCTGCCCTTGGGACAGGTGGCCAAGGAGATGCTGTCCCCTTGGGTCCAGAGGCACAGGACAGGCCTGCCTTCTGCCCAGACTCCTTCCTCAGAGTGGAGCACGCGCCTCTGCCCTAGTCGTCCCCTCATTTCTCCTTAGCAGCCAGGCTTCCATCTCTCCGCGCAGGGAGCGGGTGACACTTGTCTTGCCACCGGCCTGCTGTTCGTGCCACTGCAGGCTATCCTGCTTCCCGAGCGTTTCCCGACCCCACGGCCAACGGCTCCTTCTCTTCTTCGGGGCCGTGGGCTCGCCTTCCCCACACTTGGCTTCTCTCTCAGGCAGAGGGGATGCTAGGGCAAAGAGTATTTCGCTCCATGCGGGTATCTTGCACCGTTCTTCGGAGACTAGCTCAGGCAAGCAGCAGCAGGATCCCCAAACCCAACTCTGATTTCCCAAGGAACGGTGAGCTTTCCCAGGGAAGATGCCTAGGCAAAGAGGTTGTTGCTGTATTTGGGTTTCTCCCACCGCGAGACTGGGCTCAGGCAAACAGCAGCAGCCCGCAGAACATTTCTCAACGAATGCTGTGCTTTCGCAGAGGCTTTGGCTTGGAGCGAACAGCACTTCGCTGCTGCTTCCTCAGCAAGGCTTCAGTCGCGTCAGGGAAGACGAGGTGCAGGAGAGCTGATGCCTCTTGGGCCTTGCTTTCCCGGGCTCCAAGTTCACGCCCGGGCTTCACCTTGCTATGCCGAACTAAGCAGACACAATCACAACCCTGCAGCAGCGTGCGTGTCCTAGCATGGCCCTCTATGCCTATTACCATCTCCTGGGGTAGGTAAGGCTTTGCCTTTAACTAAGGTGCTCAGGCAGACTCGGGGTCTCGGCCAGTGCCTTCAACGCAGGAGAGAAGTGGCGACAGGGTCACTGCACACGGCCCGTGCACTGGGATGGGGAACTGTGGGTCACTGTCTCCACTCTTTCCCGGCAGACCCCCTGCCACTCACATCGCTGCCACATCTTGGTGGAAGACGGCATCTGACTGCCCGTTTCTCCACGGGGTTGTTTCTGTGAGTTCCGGGTATGGCACCTGGTGGCAAGCCCAAGTCTGCCCTTGGGACAGGTGGCCAAGGAGATGCTGTCCCCTTGGGTCCAGAGGCACAGGACAGGCCTGCCTTCTGCCCAGACTCCTTCCTCAGAGTGGAGCACGCGCCTCTGCCCTAGTCGTCCCCTCATTTCTCCTTAGCAGCCAGGCTTCCATCTCTCCGCGCAGGGACCGGGTGACACTTGTCTTGCCACCGGCCTGCTGTTCGTGCCACTGCAGGCTATCCTGCTTCCGAGCGTTTCCCGACCCCACAGCCAACGGCTCCTTCTCTTCTCCGGGGCCGTGTGCTGCGCCTTCCCCACACTTGGCTTCTCTCTCAGGCAGAGGGGATGCTAGGGCAAAGAGTATTTCGCTCCATGCGGGTATCTTGCACCGTGCTTCGGAGACTAGCTCAGGCAAGCAGCAGCAGCATCCCCAAACCCAACTCTGATTTCCCAAGGAACGGTGAGCTTTCCCAGGGGAGATGCCTTTGCAAAGAGGTTGTTGCTGTATACGGGTTTCTCCCACCGCGAAACTGGGCTCAGGCAAGCAGCAGCAGCCCGCAGAACATTTCGCAGCGAATGCTGTGCTTTCGCAGAGGCTTTGGCTTGGAGCGAACAGCACTTTGCTGCTGCTTCCTCAGCAAGGCTTCAGTCGCGTCAGGGAAGACGAGCTGCAGGAGAGCTGGTACCTCTTGGGCCTTGCTTTCCCGGGCTCCAAGTTCACGCCCGGGTTTCACCTTGCTATGCCGAACTAAGCAGACACAGTCACAACCCTGCAGCAGCGTGCGTGTCCTAGCATGGCCCTCTATGCCTATTACCATCTCCTGGGGTAGGTAAGGCTTTGCCTTTTACTCTGGTGCTCAGGCAGACTCGGGGTTTCGGCCAGTGCCTTCAACACAGGAGAGAAGTGGCGACAGGATCACTGCACACGGCCCGTGCACTGGGATGGGGAACTGTGGGTCACTGTCTCCACTCTTTCCCGGCAGACCCCCTGCCACTCACATCGCTGCCACATCTTTGTGGAAGATGACATCTGACTGCCCGTTTCTCCATGGGGTTGTTTCTGTGATTTCCGGGTATGGCACCTGGTGGCAAGCCCAAGTCTGCCCTTGGGACAGGTGGCCAAGGAGATGCTGTCCCCTTGGGTCCAGAGGCACAGGACAGGCCTGCCTTCTGCCCAGACTCCTTCCTCAGAGTGGAGCACGCGCCTCTGCCCTAGTCGTCCCCTCATTTCTCCTTAGCAGCCAGGCTTCCATCTCTCCGCGCAGGGAGCGGGTGACACTTGTCTTGCCACCGGCCTGCTGTTCGTGCCACTGCAGGCTATCCTGCTTCCCGAGCGTTTCCCGACCCCACGGCCAACGGCTCCTTCTCTTCTTCGGGGCCGTGGGCTGCGCCTTCCCCACACTTGGCTTCTCTCTCAGGCAGAGGGGATGCTAGGGCAAAGAGTATTTCGCTCCATGCGGGTATCTTGCACCGTTCTTCGGAGACTAGCTCAGGCAAGCAGCAGCAGCATCCCCAAACCCAACTCTGATTTCCCAAGGAACGGTGAGCTTTCCCAGGGAAGATGCCTAGGCAAAGAGGTTGTTGCTGTATTTGGGTTTCTCCCACCGCGAGACTGGGCTCAGGCAAACAGCAGCAGCCCGCAGAACATTTCTCAGCGAATGCTGTGCTTTCGCAGAGGCTTTGGCTTGGAGCGAACAGCACTTTGCTGCTGCTTCCTCAGCAAGGCTTCAGTCGCGTCAGGGAAGACGAGGTGCAGGAGAGCTGATGCCTCTTGGGCCTTGCTTTCCCGGGCTCCAAGTTCACGCCCGGGCTTCACCTTGCTATGCCGAACTAAGCAGACACAGTCACAACCCTGCAGCAGCGTGCGTGTCCTAGCATGGCCCTCTATGCCTATTACCATCTCCTGGGGTAGGTAAGGCTTTGCCTTTAACTAAGGTGCTCAGGCAGACTCGGGGTCTCGGCCAGTGCCTTCAACGCAGGAGAGAAGTGGCGACAGGATCACTGCACACGGCCCGTGCACTGGGATGGGGAACTGTGGGTCACTGTCTCCACTCTTTCCCGGCAGACCCCCTGCCACTCACATCGCTGCCACATCTTGGTGGAAGACGGCATCTGACTGCCCGTTTCTCCACGGGGTTGTTTCTGTGAGTTCCGGGTATGGCACCTGGTGGCAAGCCCAAGTCTGCCCTTGGGACAGGTGGCCAAGGAGATGCTGTCCCCTTGGGTCCAGAGGCACAGGACAGGCCTGCCTTCTGCCCAGACTCCTTCCTCAGAGTGGAGCACGCGCCTCTGCCCTAGTCGTCCCCTCATTTCTCCTTAGCAGCCAGGCTTCCATCTCTCCGCGCAGGGAGCGGGTGACACTTGTCTTGCCACCGGCCTGCTGTTCGTGCCACTGCAGGCTATCCTGCTTCCCGAGCGTTTCCCGACCCCACGGCCAACGGCTCCTTCTCTTCTTCGGGGCCGTGGGCTGCGCCTTCCCCACACTTGGCTTCTCTCTCAGGCAGAGGGGATGCTAGGGCAAAGAGTATTTCGCTCCATGCGGGTATCTTGCACCGTGCTTCGGAGACTAGCTCAGGCAAGCAGCAGCAGCATCCCCAAACCCAACTCTGATATCCCAAGGAACGGTGAGCTTTCCCAGGGAAGATGCCTAGGCAAAGAGGTTGTTGCTTTATTTGGGTTTCTCCCACCGCGAGACACGGCTCAGGCAAGCAGCAGCAGCCCGCAGAACATTTCTCAGCGAATGCTGTGCTTTCGCAGAGGCTTTGGCTTGGAGCGAACAGCACTTCGCTGCTGCTTCCTCAGCAAGGCTTCAGTCGCGTCAGGGAAGACGAGCTGCAGGAGAGCTGATGCCTCTTGGGCCTTGCTTTCCCGGGCTCCAAGATCACGCCCGGGCTTCAACTTGCTTTGCCGAACTAAGCAGACACAGTCACAACCCTGCAGGAGCGTGCGTGTCCTAGCATGGCCCTCTATGCCTATTACCATCTCCTGGGGTAGGTAAGGCTTTGCCTTTTACTCTGGTGCTCAGGCAGACTCGGGGTCTCGGCCAGTGCCTTCAACACAGGAGAGAAGTGGCGACAGGATCACTGCACACGGCCCGTACACTGGGATGAGGAACTGTGGGTCACTGTCTCCACTCTTTCCCGGCACACCCCTTGCCACTCACATCGCTGCCACATCTTTGTGGAAGACGACATCTGACTGCCCGTTTCTCCATGGGGTTGTTTCTGTGAGTTCCGGGTATGGAACCTGGTGGCAAGCCCAAGTCTGCCCTTGGGACAGGTGGCCAAGGAGATGCTGTCCCCTTGGGTCCTGAGGCACAGGACAGGCCTGCCTTCTGCCCAGACTCCTTCCTCAGAGTGGAGCACGCGCCTCTGCCCTAGTCGTCCCCTCATTTCTCCTTAGCAGCCAGGCTTCCATCTCTCCGCGCAGGGAGCGGGTGACACTTGTCTTGCCACCGGCCTGCTGTTCGTGCCACTGCAGGCTATCCTGCTTCCTGAGCGTTTCCCGACCCCACAGCCAACGGCTCCTTCTCTTCTCCGGGGCCGTGTGCTGCGCCTTCCCCACACTTGGCTTCTCTCTCAGGCAGAGGGGATGCTAGGGCAAAGAGTATTTCGCTCCATGCAGGTATCTTGCACCGTGCTTCGGAGACTAGCTCAGGCAAGCAGCAGCAGCATCCCCAAACCCAACTCTGATATCCCAAGGAACGGTGAGCTTTCCCAGGGGAGATGCCTAGGCAAAGAGGTTGTTGCTGTATTTGGGTTTCTCCCACCGCGAGACTGGGCTCAGGCAAACAGCAGCAGCCCGCAGAACATTTCTCAGCGAATGCTGTGCTTTCGCAGAGGCTTTGGCTTGGAGCGAACAGCACTTTGCTGCTGCTTCCTCAGCAAGGCTTCAGTCGCGTCAGGGAAGACGAGGTGCAGGAGAGCTGATGCCTCTTGGGCCTTGCTTTCCCGGGCTCCAAGTTCACGCCCGGGCTTCACCTTGCTATGCCGAACTAAGCAGACACAGTCACAACCCTGCAGCAGCGTGCGTGTCCTAGCATGGCCCTCTATGCCTATTACCATCTCCTGGGGTAGGTAAGGCTTTGCCTTTAACTAAGGTGCTCAGGCAGACTCGGGGTCTCGGCCAGTGCCTTCAACGCAGGAGAGAAGTGGCGACAGGATCACTGCACACGGCCCGTGCACTGGGATGGGGAACTGTGGGTCACTGTCTCCACTCTTTCCCGGCAGACCCCCTGCCACTCACATCGCTGCCACATCTTGGTGGAAGACGGCATCTGACTGCCCGTTTCTCCACGGGGTTGTTTCTGTGAGTTCCGGGTATGGCACCTGGTGGCAAGCCCAAGTCTGCCCTTGGGACAGGTGGCCAAGGAGATGCTGTCCCCTTGGGTCCAGAGGCACAGGACAGGCCTGCCTTCTGCCCAGACTCCTTCCTCAGAGTGGAGCACGCGCCTCTGCCCTAGTCGTCCCCTCATTTCTCCTTAGCAGCCAGGCTTCCATCTCTCCGCGCAGGGAGCGGGTGACACTTGTCTTGCCACCGGCCTGCTGTTCGTGCCACTGCAGGCTATCCTGCTTCCCGAGCGTTTCCCGACCCCACGGCCAACGGCTCCTTCTCTTCTTCGGGGCCGTGGGCTGCGCCTTCCCCACACTTGGCTTCTCTCTCAGGCAGAGGGGATGCTAGGGCAAAGAGTATTTCGCTCCATGCGGGTATCTTGCACCGTGCTTCGGAGACTAGCTCAGGCAAGCAGCAGCAGCATCCCCAAACCCAACTCTGATATCCCAAGGAACGGTGAGCTTTCCCAGGGAAGATGCCTAGGCAAAGAGGTTGTTGCTTTATTTGGGTTTCTCCCACCGCGAGACACGGCTCAGGCAAGCAGCAGCAGCCCGCAGAACATTTCTCAGCGAATGCTGTGCTTTCGCAGAGGCTTTGGCTTGGAGCGAACAGCACTTCGCTGCTGCTTCCTCAGCAAGGCTTCAGTCGCGTCAGGGAAGACGAGCTGCAGGAGAGCTGATGCCTCTTGGGCCTTGCTTTCCCGGGCTCCAAGATCACGCCCGGGCTTCAACTTGCTTTGCCGAACTAAGCAGACACAGTCACAACCCTGCAGGAGCGTGCGTGTCCTAGCATGGCCCTCTATGCCTATTACCATCTCCTGGGGTAGGTAAGGCTTTGCCTTTTACTCTGGTGCTCAGGCAGACTCGGGGTCTCGGCCAGTGCCTTCAACACAGGAGAGAAGTGGCGACAGGATCACTGCACACGGCCCGTACACTGGGATGAGGAACTGTGGGTCACTGTCTCCACTCTTTCCCGGCACACCCCTTGCCACTCACATCGCTGCCACATCTTTGTGGAAGACGACATCTGACTGCCCGTTTCTCCATGGGGTTGTTTCTGTGAGTTCCGGGTATGGAACCTGGTGGCAAGCCCAAGTCTGCCCTTGGGACAGGTGGCCAAGGAGATGCTGTCCCCTTGGGTCCTGAGGCACAGGACAGGCCTGCCTTCTGCCCAGACTCCTTCCTCAGAGTGGAGCACGCGCCTCTGCCCTAGTCGTCCCCTCATTTCTCCTTAGCAGCCAGGCTTCCATCTCTCCGCGCAGGGAGCGGGTGACACTTGTCTTGCCACCGGCCTGCTGTTCGTGCCACTGCAGGCTATCCTGCTTCCTGAGCGTTTCCCGACCCCACAGCCAACGGCTCCTTCTCTTCTCCGGGGCCGTGTGCTGCGCCTTCCCCACACTTGGCTTCTCTCTCAGGCAGAGGGGATGCTAGGGCAAAGAGTATTTCGCTCCATGCAGGTATCTTGCACCGTGCTTCGGAGACTAGCTCAGGCAAGCAGCAGCAGCATCCCCAAACCCAACTCTGATTTCCCAAGGAATGGTGAGCTTTCCCAGGGGAGATGCCTATGCAAAGAGGTTGTTGCTATATACGGGTTTCTCCCACCGCGAAACTGGGCTCAGGCAAGCAGCAGCAGCCCGCAGAACATTTTGCAGCGAATGCTGTGCTTTCGCAGAGGCTTTGGCTTGGAGCGAACAGCACTTTGCTGCTGCTTCCTCAGCAAGGCTTCAGTCGCGTCAGGGAAGACGAGCTGCAGGAGAGCTGGTGCCTCTTGGGCCTTGCTTTCCCGGGCTCAAGTTCACGCCCGGGCTTCACCTTGCTATGCCGAACTAAGCAGACACAGTCACAACCCTGCAGCAGCGTGCGTGTCCTAGCATGGCCCTCTATGCCTATTACCATCTCCTGGGGTAGGTAAGGCTTTGCCTTTTACTCTGGTGCTCAGGCAGACTCGGGGTCTCGGCCAGTGCCTTCAACACAGGAGAGAAGTGGCGACAGGATCACTGCACACGGCCCGTGCACTGGGATGGGGAACTGTGGGTCACTGTCTCCACTCTTTCCCGGCACACCCCCTGCCACTCACATCGCTGCCACATCTTGGTGGAAGACGGCATCTGACTGCCCGTTTCTCCATGGGGTTGTTTCTGTGAGTTCCGGGTATGGCACCTGGTGGCAAGCCCAAGTCTGCCCTTGGGACAGGTGGCCAAGGAGATGCTGTCCCCTTGGGTCCAGAGGCACAGGACAGGCCTGCCTTCTGCCCAGACTCCTTCCTCAGAGTGGAGCACGCGCCTCTGCCCTAGTCGTCCCCTCATTTCTCCTTAGCAGCCAGGCTTCCATCTCTCCGCGCAGGGAGCGGGTGACACTTGTCTTGCCACCGGCCTGCTGTTCGTGCCACTGCAGGCTATCCTGCTTCCCGAGCGTTTCCCGACCCCACGGCCAACGGCTCCTTCTCTTCTTCGGGGCCGTGGGCTGCGCCTTCCCCACACTTGGCTTCTCTCTCAGGCAGAGGGGATGCTAGGGCAAAGAGTATTTCGCTCCATGCGGGTATCTTGCACCGTGCTTCGGAGACTAGCTCAGGCAAGCAGCAGCAGCATCCCCAAACCCAACTCTGATTTCCCAAGGAACGGTGAGCTTTCCCAGGGAAGATGCCTAGGCAAAGAGGTTGTTGCTTTATTTGGGTTTCTCCCACGGCGAGACACGGCTCAGCCAAGCAGCAGCAGCCCGCAGAACATTTCTCAGCGAATGCTGTGCTTTCGCAGAGGCTTTGGCTTGGAGCGAACAGCACTTCGCTGCTGCTTCCTCAGCAAGGCTTCAGTCGCGTCAGGGAAGACGAGCTGCAGGAGAGCTGATGCCTCTTGGGCCTTGCTTTCCCGGGCTCCAAGATCACGCCCGGGCTTCAACTTTCTTTGCCGAACTAAGCAGACACAGTCACAACCCTGCAGGAGCGTGCGTGTCCTAGCATGGCCCTCTATGCCTATTACCATCTCCCTGGGTAGGTAAGGCTTTGCCTTTTACTCTGGTGCTCAGGCAGACTCGGGGTCTCGGCCAGTGCCTTCAACACAGGAGAGAAGTGGCGACAGGATCACTGCACACGGCCCGTGCACTGGGATGGGGAACTGTGGGTCACTGTCTCCACTCTTTCCCGGCACACCCCTTGCCACTCACATCGCTGCCACATCTTGGTGGAAGACGGCATCTGACTGCCCGTTTCTCCATGGGGTTGTTTCTGTGAGTTCCGGGTATGGCACCTGGTGGCAAGCCCAAGTCTGCCCTTGGGACAGGTGGCCAAGGAGATGCTGTCCCCTTGGGTCCAGAGGCACAGGACAGGCCTGCCTTCTGCCCAGACTCCTTCCTCAGAGTGGAGCACGCGCCTCTGCCCTAGTCGTCCCCTCATTTCTCCTTAGCAGCCAGGCTTCCATCTCTCCGCGCAGGGACCGGGTGACACTTGTCTTGCCACCGGCCTGCTGTTCGTGCCACTGCAGGCTATCCTGCTTCCCGAGCGTTTCCCGACCCCACGGCCAACGGCTCCTTCTCTTCTTCGGGGCCGTGGGCTGCGCCTTCCCCACACTTGGCTTCTCTCTCAGGCAGAGGGGATGCTAGGGCAAAGAGTATTTCGCTCCATGCGGGTATCTTGCACCGTGCTTCGGAGACTAGCTCAGGCAAGCAGCAGCAGCATCCCCAAACCCAACTCTGATTTCCCAAGGAACGGTGAGCTTTCCCAGGGAAGATGCCTAGGCAAAGAGGTTGTTGCTTTATTTGGGTTTCTCCCACGGCGAGACACGGCTCAGCCAAGCAGCAGCAGCCCGCAGAACATTTCTCAGCGAATGCTGTGCTTTCGCAGAGGCTTTGGCTTGGAGCGAACAGCACTTCGCTGCTGCTTCCTCAGCAAGGCTTCAGTCGCGTCAGGGAAGACGAGCTGCAGGAGAGCTGATGCCTCTTGGGCCTTGCTTTCCCGGGCTCCAAGATCACGCCCGGGCTTCAACTTGCTTTGCCGAACTAAGCAGACACAGTCACAACCCTGCAGGAGCGTGCGTGTCCTAGCATGGCCCTCTATGCCTATTACCATCTCCTGGGGTAGGTAAGGCTTTGCCTTTTACTCTGGTGCTCAGGCAGACTCGGGGTCTCGGCCAGTGCCTTCAACACAGGAGAGAAGTGGCGACAGGATCACTGCACACGGCCCGTACACTGGGATGAGGAACTGTGGGTCACTGTCTCCACTCTTTCCCGGCACACCCCTTGCCACTCACATCGCTGCCACATCTTTGTGGAAGACGACATCTGACTGCCCGTTTCTCCATGGGGTTGTTTCTGTGAGTTCCGGGTATGGAACCTGGTGGCAAGCCCAAGTCTGCCCTTGGGACAGGTGGCCAAGGAGATGCTGTCCCCTTGGGTCCTGAGGCACAGGACAGGCCTGCCTTCTGCCCAGACTCCTTCCTCAGAGTGGAGCACGCGCCTCTGCCCTAGTCGTCCCCTCATTTCTCCTTAGCAGCCAGGCTTCCATCTCTCCGCGCAGGGAGCGGGTGACACTTGTCTTGCCACCGGCCTGCTGTTCGTGCCACTGCAGGCTATCCTGCTTCCTGAGCGTTTCCCGACCCCACAGCCAACGGCTCCTTCTCTTCTCCGGGGCCGTGTGCTGCGCCTTCCCCACACTTGGCTTCTCTCTCAGGCAGAGGGGATGCTAGGGCAAAGAGTATTTCGCTCCATGCAGGTATCTTGCACCGTGCTTCGGAGACTAGCTCAGGCAAGCAGCAGCAGCATCCCCAAACCCAACTCTGATTTCCCAAGGAATGGTGAGCTTTCCCAGGGGAGATGCCTATGCAAAGAGGTTGTTGCTATATACGGGTTTCTCCCACCGCGAAACTGGGCTCAGGCAAGCAGCAGCAGCCCGCAGAACATTTTGCAGCGAATGCTGTGCTTTCGCAGAGGCTTTGGCTTGGAGCGAACAGCACTTTGCTGCTGCTTCCTCAGCAAGGCTTCAGTCGCGTCAGGGAAGACGAGCTGCAGGAGAGCTGGTGCCTCTTGGGCCTTGCTTTCCCGGGCTCAAGTTCACGCCCGGGCTTCACCTTGCTATGCCGAACTAAGCAGACACAGTCACAACCCTGCAGCAGCGTGCGTGTCCTAGCATGGCCCTCTATGCCTATTACCATCTCCTGGGGTAGGTAAGGCTTTGCCTTTTACTCTGGTGCTCAGGCAGACTCGGGGTCTCGGCCAGTGCCTTCAACACAGGAGAGAAGTGGCGACAGGATCACTGCACACGGCCCGTGCACTGGGATGGGGAACTGTGGGTCACTGTCTCCACTCTTTCCCGGCACACCCCCTGCCACTCACATCGCTGCCACATCTTGGTGGAAGACGGCATCTGACTGCCCGTTTCTCCATGGGGTTGTTTCTGTGAGTTCCGGGTATGGCACCTGGTGGCAAGCCCAAGTCTGCCCTTGGGACAGGTGGCCAAGGAGATGCTGTCCCCTTGGGTCCAGAGAGGCACAGGACAGGCCTGCCTTCTGCCCAGACTCCTTCCTCAGAGTGGAGCACGCGCCTCTGCCCTAGTCGTCCCCTCATTTCTCCTTAGCAGCCAGGCTTCCATCTCTCCGCGCAGGGAGCGGGTGACACTTGTCTTGCCACCGGCCTGCTGTTCGTGCCACTGCAGGCTATCCTGCTTCCCGAGCGTTTCCCGACCCCACGGCCAACGGCTCCTTCTCTTCTTCGGGGCCGTGGGCTGCGCCTTCCCCACACTTGGCTTCTCTCTCAGGCAGAGGGGATGCTAGGGCAAAGAGTATTTCGCTCCATGCGGGTATCTTGCACCGTGCTTCGGAGACTAGCTCAGGCAAGCAGCAGCAGCATCCCCAAACCCAACTCTGATTTCCCAAGGAACGGTGAGCTTTCCCAGGGAAGATGCCTAGGCAAAGAGGTTGTTGCTTTATTTGGGTTTCTCCCACGGCGAGACACGGCTCAGCCAAGCAGCAGCAGCCCGCAGAACATTTCTCAGCGAATGCTGTGCTTTCGCAGAGGCTTTGGCTTGGAGCGAACAGCACTTCGCTGCTGCTTCCTCAGCAAGGCTTCAGTCGCGTCAGGGAAGACGAGCTGCAGGAGAGCTGATGCCTCTTGGGCCTTGCTTTCCCGGGCTCCAAGATCACGCCCGGGCTTCAACTTTCTTTGCCGAACTAAGCAGACACAGTCACAACCCTGCAGGAGCGTGCGTGTCCTAGCATGGCCCTCTATGCCTATTACCATCTCCCTGGGTAGGTAAGGCTTTGCCTTTTACTCTGGTGCTCAGGCAGACTCGGGGTCTCGGCCAGTGCCTTCAACACAGGAGAGAAGTGGCGACAGGATCACTGCACACGGCCCGTGCACTGGGATGGGGAACTGTGGGTCACTGTCTCCACTCTTTCCCGGCACACCCCTTGCCACTCACATCGCTGCCACATCTTGGTGGAAGACGGCATCTGACTGCCCGTTTCTCCATGGGGTTGTTTCTGTGAGTTCCGGGTATGGCACCTGGTGGCAAGCCCAAGTCTGCCCTTGGGACAGGTGGCCAAGGAGATGCTGTCCCCTTGGGTCCAGAGGCACAGGACAGGCCTGCCTTCTGCCCAGACTCCTTCCTCAGAGTGGAGCACGCGCCTCTGCCCTAGTCGTCCCCTCATTTCTCCTTAGCAGCCAGGCTTCCATCTCTCCGCGCAGGGACCGGGTGACACTTGTCTTGCCACCGGCCTGCTGTTCGTTCCACTGCAGGCTATCCTGCTTCCGAGCGTTTCCCGACCCCACAGCCAACGGCTCCTTCTCTTCTCCGGGGTCGTGTGCTGCGCCTTCCCCACACTTGGCTTCTCTCTCAGGCAGAGGGGATGCTAGGGCAAAGAGTATTTCGCTCCATGCGGGTATCTTGCACCGTGCTTCGGAGACTAGCTCAGGCAAGCAGCAGCAGCATCGCCAAACCCAACTCTGATTTCCCAAGGAACGGTGAGCTTTCCCAGGGGAGATGCCTTTGCAAAGAGGTTGTTGCTGTATACGGGTTTCTCCCACCGCGAAACTGGGCTCAGGCAAGCAGCAGCAGCCCGCAGAACATTTCGCAGCGAATGCTGTGCTTTCGCAGAGGCTTTGGCTTGGAGCGAACAGCACTTTGCTGCTGCTTCCTCAGCAAGGCTTCAGTCGCGTCAGGGAAGACGAGCTGCAGGAGAGCTGGTGCCTCTTGGGCCTTGCTTTCCCGGGCTCCAAGTTCACGCCCGGGTTTCACCTTGCTATGCCGAACTAAGCAGACACAGTCACAACCCTGCAGCAGCGTGCGTGTCCTAGCATGGCCCTCTATGCCTATTACCATCTCCTGGGGTAGGTAAGGCTTTGCCTTTTACTCTGGTGCTCAGGCAGACTCGGGGTTTCGGCCAGTGCCTTCAACACAGGAGAGAAGTGGCGACAGGATCACTGCACACGGCCCGTGCACTGGGATGGGGAACTGTGGGTCACTGTCTCCACTCTTTCCCGGCAGACCCCCTGCCACTCACATCGCTGCCACATCTTTGTGGAAGACGACATCTGACTGCCCGTTTCTCCATGGGGTTGTTTCTGTGATTTCCGGGTATGGCACCTGGTGGCAAGCCCAAGTCTGCCCTTGGGACAGGTGGCCAAGGAGATGCTGTCCCCTTGGGTCCAGAGGCACAGGACAGGCCTGCCTTCTGCCCAGACTCCTTCCTCAGAGTGGAGCACGCGCCTCTGCCCTAGTCGTCCCCTCATTTCTCCTTAGCAGCCAGGCTTCCATCTCTCCGCGCAGGGAGCGGGTGACACTTGTCTTGCCACCGGCCTGCTGTTCGTGCCACTGCAGGCTATCCTGCTTCCCGAGCGTTTCCCGACCCCACGGCCAACGGCTCCTTCTCTTCTTCGGGGCCGTGGGCTGCGCCTTCCCCACACTTGGCTTCTCTCTCAGGCAGAGGGGATGCTAGGGCAAAGAGTATTTCGCTCCATGCGGGTATCTTGCACCGTTCTTCGGAGACTAGCTCAGGCAAGCAGCAGCAGCATCCCCAAACCCAACTCTGATTTCCCAAGGAACGGTGAGCTTTCCCAGGGAAGATGCCTAGGCAAAGAGGTTGTTGCTGTATTTGGGTTTCTCCCACCGCGAGACTGGGCTCAGGCAAACAGCAGTAGCCCGCAGAACATTTCTCAACGAATGCTGTGCTTTCGCAGAGGCTTTGGCTTGGAGCGAACAGCACTTCGCTGCTGCTTCCTCAGCAAGGCTTCAGTCGCGTCAGGGAAGACCAGGTGCAGGAGAGCTGATGCCTCTTGGGCCTTGCTTTCCTGGGCTCCAAGTTCACGCCCGGGCTTCACCTTGCTATGCCGAACTAAGCAGACACAGTCACAACCCTGCAGCAGCGTGCGTGTCCTAGCATGGCCCTCTATGCCTATTACCATCTCCTTGGGTAGGTAAGGCTTTGCCTTTAACTAAGGTGCTCAGGCAGACTCTGGGTCTCGGCCAGTGCCTTCAACGCAGGAGAGAAGTGGCGACAGGATCACTGCACACGGCCCGTGCACTGGGATGGGGAACTGTGGGTCACTGTCTCCATTCTTTCCCGGCAGACCCCCTGCCACTCACATCGCTGCCACATCTTGGTGGAAGACGGCATCTGACTGCCCGTTTCTCCACGGGGTTGTTTCTGTGAGTTCCGGGTATGGCACCTGGTGGCAAGCCCAAGTCTGCCCTTGGACAGGTGGCCAAGGAGATGCTGTCCCCTTGGGTCCAGAGGCACAGGACAGGCCTGCCTTCTGCCCAGACTCCTTCCTCAGAGTGGAGCACGCGCCTCTGCCCTAGTCGTCCCCTCATTTCTCCTTAGCAGCCAGGCTTCCATCTCTCCGCGCAGGGACCGGGTGACACTTGTCTTGCCACCGGCCTGCTGTTCGTGCCACTGCAGGCTATCCTGCTTCCGAGCGTTTCCCGACCCCACAGCCAACGGCTCCTTCTCTTCTCCGGGGCCGTGTGCTGCGCCTTCCCCACACTTGGCTTCTCTCTCAGGCAGAGGGGATGCTAGGGCAAAGAGTATTTCGCTCCATGCGGGTATCTTGCACCGTGCTTCGGAGACTAGCTCAGGCAAGCAGCAGCAGCATCCCCAAACCCAACTCTGATTTCCCAAGGAACGGTGAGCTTTCCCAGGGGAGATGCCTTTGCAAAGAGGTTGTTGCTGTATACGGGTTTCTCCCACCGCGAAACTGGGCTCAGGCAAGCAGCAGCAGCCCGCAGAACATTTCGCAGCGAATGCTGTGCTTTCGCAGAGGCTTTGGCTTGGAGCGAACAGCACTTCGCTGCTGCTTCCTCAGCAAGGCTTCAGTCGCGTCAGGGAAGACGAGCTGCAGGAGAGCTGATGCCTCTTGGGCCTTGCTTTCCCGGGCTCCAAGATCACGCCCGGGCTTCAACTTGCTTTGCCGAACTAAGCAGACACAGTCACAACCCTGCAGGAGCGTGCGTGTCCTAGCATGGCCCTCTATGCCTATTACCATCTCCTGGGGTAGGTAAGGCTTTGCCTTTTACTCTGGTGCTCAGGCAGACTCGGGGTCTCGGCCAGTGCCTTCAACACAGGAGAGAAGTGGCGACAGGATCACTGCACACGGCCCGTACACTGGGATGAGGAACTGTGGGTCACTGTCTCCACTCTTTCCCGGCACACCCCTTGCCACTCACATCGCTGCCACATCTTTGTGGAAGACGACATCTGACTGCCCGTTTCTCCATGGGGTTGTTTCTGTGAGTTCCGGGTATGGAACCTGGTGGCAAGCCCAAGTCTGCCCTTGGGACAGGTGGCCAAGGAGATGCTGTCCCCTTGGGTCCTGAGGCACAGGACAGGCCTGCCTTCTGCCCAGACTCCTTCCTCAGAGTGGAGCACGCGCCTCTGCCCTAGTCGTCCCCTCATTTCTCCTTAGCAGCCAGGCTTCCATCTCTCCGCGCAGGGAGCGGGTGACACTTGTCTTGCCACCGGCCTGCTGTTCGTGCCACTGCAGGCTATCCTGCTTCCTGAGCGTTTCCCGACCCCACAGCCAACGGCTCCTTCTCTTCTCCGGGGCCGTGTGCTGCGCCTTCCCCACACTTGGCTTCTCTCTCAGGCAGAGGGGATGCTAGGGCAAAGAGTATTTCGCTCCATGCAGGTATCTTGCACCGTGCTTCGGAGACTAGCTCAGGCAAGCAGCAGCAGCATCCCCAAACCCAACTCTGATTTCCCAAGGAATGGTGAGCTTTCCCAGGGGAGATGCCTATGCAAAGAGGTTGTTGCTATATACGGGTTTCTCCCACCGCGAAACTGGGCTCAGGCAAGCAGCAGCAGCCCGCAGAACATTTTGCAGCGAATGCTGTGCTTTCGCAGAGGCTTTGGCTTGGAGCGAACAGCACTTTGCTGCTGCTTCCTCAGCAAGGCTTCAGTCGCGTCAGGGAAGACGAGCTGCAGGAGAGCTGGTGCCTCTTGGGCCTTGCTTTCCCGGGCTCAAGTTCACGCCCGGGCTTCACCTTGCTATGCCGAACTAAGCAGACACAGTCACAACCCTGCAGCAGCGTGCGTGTCCTAGCATGGCCCTCTATGCCTATTACCATCTCCTGGGGTAGGTAAGGCTTTGCCTTTTACTCTGGTGCTCAGGCAGACTCGGGGTCTCGGCCAGTGCCTTCAACACAGGAGAGAAGTGGCGACAGGATCACTGCACACGGCCCGTGCACTGGGATGGGGAACTGTGGGTCACTGTCTCCACTCTTTCCCGGCACACCCCCTGCCACTCACATCGCTGCCACATCTTGGTGGAAGACGGCATCTGACTGCCCGTTTCTCCATGGGGTTGTTTCTGTGAGTTCCGGGTATGGCACCTGGTGGCAAGCCCAAGTCTGCCCTTGGGACAGGTGGCCAAGGAGATGCTGTCCCCTTGGGTCCAGAGGCACAGGACAGGCCTGCCTTCTGCCCAGACTCCTTCCTCAGAGTGGAGCACGCGCCTCTGCCCTAGTCGTCCCCTCATTTCTCCTTAGCAGCCAGGCTTCCATCTCTCCGCGCAGGGAGCGGGTGACACTTGTCTTGCCACCGGCCTGCTGTTCGTGCCACTGCAGGCTATCCTGCTTCCCGAGCGTTTCCCGACCCCACGGCCAACGGCTCCTTCTCTTCTTCGGGGCCGTGGGCTGCGCCTTCCCCACACTTGGCTTCTCTCTCAGGCAGAGGGGATGCTAGGGCAAAGAGTATTTCGCTCCATGCGGGTATCTTGCACCGTGCTTCGGAGACTAGCTCAGGCAAGCAGCAGCAGCATCCCCAAACCCAACTCTGATTTCCCAAGGAACGGTGAGCTTTCCCAGGGAAGATGCCTAGGCAAAGAGGTTGTTGCTTTATTTGGGTTTCTCCCACGGCGAGACACGGCTCAGGCAAGCAGCAGCAGCCCGCAGAACATTTCTCAGCGAATGCTGTGCTTTCGCAGAGGCTTTGGCTTGGAGCGAACAGCACTTCGCTGCTGCTTCCTCAGCAAGGCTTCAGTCGCGTCAGGGAAGACGAGCTGCAGGAGAGCTGATGCCTCTTGGGCCTTGCTTTCCCGGGCTCCAAGATCACGCCCGGGCTTCAACTTTCTTTGCCGAACTAAGCAGACACAGTCACAACCCTGCAGGAGCGTGCGTGTCCTAGCATGGCCCTCTATGCCTATTACCATCTCCCTGGGTAGGTAAGGCTTTGCCTTTTACTCTGGTGCTCAGGCAGACTCGGGGTCTCGGCCAGTGCCTTCAACACAGGAGAGAAGTGGCGACAGGATCACTGCACACGGCCCGTGCACTGGGATGGGGAACTGTGGGTCACTGTCTCCACTCTTTCCCAGCACACCCCTTGCCACTCACATCGCTGCCACATCTTGGTGGAAGACGGCATCTGACTGCCCGTTTCTCCATGGGGTTGTTTCTGTGAGTTCCGGGTATGGCACCTGGTGGCAAGCCCAAGTCTGCCCTTGGGACAGGTGGCCAAGGAGATGCTGTCCCCTTGGGTCCAGAGGCACAGGACAGGCCTGCCTTCTGCCCAGACTCCTTCCTCAGAGTGGAGCACGCGCCTCTGCCCTAGTCGTCCCCTCATTTCTCCTTAGCAGCCAGGCTTCCATCTCTCCGCGCAGGGACCGGGTGACACTTGTCTTGCCACCGGCCTGCTGTTCGTTCCACTGCAGGCTATCCTGCTTCCGAGCGTTTCCCGACCCCACAGCCAACGGCTCCTTCTCTTCTCCGGGGTCGTGTGCTGCGCCTTCCCCACACTTGGCTTCTCTCTCAGGCAGAGGGGATGCTAGGGCAAAGAGTATTTCGCTCCATGCGGGTATCTTGCACCGTGCTTCGGAGACTAGCTCAGGCAAGCAGCAGCAGCATCGCCAAACCCAACTCTGATTTCCCAAGGAACGGTGAGCTTTCCCAGGGGAGATGCCTTTGCAAAGAGGTTGTTGCTGTATACGGGTTTCTCCCACCGCGAAACTGGGCTCAGGCAAGCAGCAGCAGCCCGCAGAACATTTCGCAGCGAATGCTGTGCTTTCGCAGAGGCTTTGGCTTGGAGCGAACAGCACTTTGCTGCTGCTTCCTCAGCAAGGCTTCAGTCGCGTCAGGGAAGACGAGCTGCAGGAGAGCTGGTGCCTCTTGGGCCTTGCTTTCCCGGGCTCCAAGTTCACGCCCGGGTTTCACCTTGCTATGCCGAACTAAGCAGACACAGTCACAACCCTGCAGCAGCGTGCGTGTCCTAGCATGGCCCTCTATGCCTATTACCATCTCCTGGGGTAGGTAAGGCTTTGCCTTTTACTCTGGTGCTCAGGCAGACTCGGGGTCTCGGCCAGTGCCTTCAACACAGGAGAGAAGTGGCGACAGGATCACTGCACACGGCCCGTGCACTGGGATGGGGAACTGTGGGTCACTGTCTCCACTCTTTCCCGGCAGACCCCCTGCCACTCACATCGCTGCCACATCTTTGTGGAAGACGACATCTGACTGCCCGTTTCTCCATGGGGTTGTTTCTGTGATTTCCGGGTATGGCACCTGGTGGCAAGCCCAAGTCTGCCCTTGGGACAGGTGGCCAAGGAGATGCTGTCCCCTTGGGTCCAGAGGCACAGGACAGGCCTGCCTTCTGCCCAGACTCCTTCCTCAGAGTGGAGCACGCGCCTCTGCCCTAGTCGTCCCCTCATTTCTCCTTAGCAGCCAGGCTTCCATCTCTCCGCGCAGGGAGCGGGTGACACTTGTCTTGCCACCGGCCTGCTGTTCGTGCCACTGCAGGCTATCCTGCTTCCCGAGCGTTTCCCGACCCCACGGCCAACGGCTCCTTCTCTTCTTCGGGGCCGTGGGCTGCGCCTTCCCCACACTTGGCTTCTCTCTCAGGCAGAGGGGATGCTAGGGCAAAGAGTATTTCGCTCCATGCGGGTATCTTGCACCGTTCTTCGGAGACTAGCTCAGGCAAGCAGCAGCAGCATCCCCAAACCCAACTCTGATTTCCCAAGGAACGGTGAGCTTTCCCAGGGAAGATGCCTAGGCAAAGAGGTTGTTGCTGTATTTGGGTTTCTCCCACCGCGAGACTGGGCTCAGGCAAACAGCAGTAGCCCGCAGAACATTTCTCAACGAATGCTGTGCTTTCGCAGAGGCTTTGGCTTGGAGCGAACAGCACTTCGCTGCTGCTTCCTCAGCAAGGCTTCAGTCGCGTCAGGGAAGACCAGGTGCAGGAGAGCTGATGCCTCTTGGGCCTTGCTTTCCTGGGCTCCAAGTTCACGCCCGGGCTTCACCTTGCTATGCCGAACTAAGCAGACACAGTCACAACCCTGCAGCAGCGTGCGTGTCCTAGCATGGCCCTCTATGCCTATTACCATCTCCTGGGGTAGGTAAGGCTTTGCCTTTAACTAAGGTGCTCAGGCAGACTCTGGGTCTCGGCCAGTGCCTTCAACGCAGGAGAGAAGTGGCGACAGGATCACTGCACACGGCCCGTGCACTGGGATGGGGAACTGTGGGTCACTGTCTCCACTCTTTCCCGGCACACCCCCTGCCACTCACATCGCTGCCACATCTTGGTGGAAGACGGCATCTGACTGCCCGTTTCTCCACGGGGTTGTTTCTGTGAGTTCCGGGTATGGCACCTGGTGGCAAGCCCAAGTCTGCCCTTGGACAGGTGGCCAAGGAGATGCTGTCCCCTTGGGTCCAGAGGCACAGGACAGGCCTGCCTTCTGCCCAGACTCCTTCCTCAGAGTGGAGCACGCGCCTCTGCCCTAGTCGTCCCCTCATTTCTCCTTAGCAGCCAGGCTTCCATCTCTCCGCGCAGGGACCGGGTGACACTTGTCTTGCCACCGGCCTGCTGTTCGTGCCACTGCAGGCTATCCTGCTTCCGAGCGTTGCCCCGACCCCACAGCCAACGGCTCCTTCTCTTCTCCGGGGCCGTGTGCTGCGCCTTCCCCACACTTGGCTTCTCTCTCAGGCAGAGGGGATGCTAGGGCAAAGAGTATTTCGCTCCATGCGGGTATCTTGCACCGTGCTTCGGAGACTAGCTCAGGCAAGCAGCAGCAGCATCCCCAAACCCAACTCTGATTTCCCAAGGAACGGTGAGCTTTCCCAGGGGAGATGCCTTTGCAAAGAGGTTGTTGCTGTATACGGGTTTCTCCCACCGCGAAACTGGGCTCAGGCAAGCAGCAGCAGCCCGCAGAACATTTCGCAGCGAATGCTGTGCTTTCGCAGAGGCTTTGGCTTGGAGCGAACAGCACTTTGCTGCTGCTTCCTCAGCAAGGCTTCAGTCGCGTCAGGGAAGACAAGCTGCAGGAGAGCTGGTGCCTCTTGGGCCTTGATTTCCCGGGCTCCAAGTTCACGCCCGGGTTTCACCTTGCTATGCCGAACTAAGCAGACACAGTCACAACCCTGCAGCAGCGTGCGTGTCCTAGCATGGCCCTCTATGCCTATTACCATCTCCTGGGGTAGGTAAGGCTTTGCCTTTTACTCTGGTGCTCAGGCAGACTCGGGGTTTCGGCCAGTGCCTTCAACACAGGAGAGAAGTGGCGACAGGATCACTGCACACGGCCCGTGCACTGGGATGGGGAACTGTGGGTCACTGTCTCCACTCTTTCCCGGCAGACCCCCTGCCACACACATCGCTGCCACATCTTTGTGGAAGACGACATCTGACTGCCCGTTTCTCCATGGGGTTGTTTCTGTGATTTCCGGGTATGGCACCTGGTGGCAAGCCCAAGTCTGCCCTTGGGACAGGTGGCCAAGGAGATGCTGTCCCCTTGGGTCCAGAGGCACAGGACAGGCCTGCCTTCTGCCCAGACTCCTTCCTCAGAGTGGAGCACGCGCCTCTGCCCTAGTCGTCCCCTCATTTCTCCTTAGCAGCCAGGCTTCCATCTCTCCGCGCAGGGAGCGGGTGACACTTGTCTTGCCACCGGCCTGCTGTTCGTGCCACTGCAGGCTATCCTGCTTCCCGAGCGTTTCCCGACCGCACGGCCAACGGCTCCTTCTCTTCTTGGGGCCGTGTACTGCGCCTTCCCCACACTTGGCTTCTCTCTCAGGCAGAGGGGATGCTAGGGCAAAGAGTATTTCGCTCCATGCGGGTATCTTGCACCGTTCTTCGGAGACTAGCTCAGGCAAGCAGCAGCAGCATCCCCAAACCCAACTCTGATTTCCCAAGGAACGGTGAGCTTTCCCAGGGAAGATGCCTAGGCAAAGAGGTTGTTGCTGTATTTGGGTTTCTCCCACTGCGAGACTGGGCTCAGGCAAACAGCAGCAGCCCGCAGAACATTTCTCAGCGAATGCTGTGCTTTCGCAGAGGCTTTGGCTTGGAGCGAACAGCACTTCGCTGCTGCTTCCTCAGCAAGGCTTCAGTCGCGTCAGGGAAGACGAGGTGCAGGAGAGCTGGTGCCTCTTGGGCCTTGCTTTCCCGGGCTCCAAGTTCACGCCCGGGCTTCACCTTGCTATGCCGAACTAAGCAGACACAGTCACAACCCTGCAGCAGCGTGAGTGTCCTAGCATGGCCCTCTATGCCTATTACCATCTCCTGGGGTAGGTAAGGCTTTGCCTTTAACTAAGGTGCTCAGGCAGACTCGGGGTCTCGGCCAGTGCCTTCAACGCAGGAGAGAAGTGGCGACAGGATCACTGCACACGGCCCGTGCACTGGGATGGGGAACTGTGGGTCACTGTCTCCACTCTTTCCCGGCAGAACCCCTGCCACTCACATCGCTGCCACATCTTGGTGGAAGACGGCATCTGACTGCCCGTTTCTCCACGGGGTTGTTTCTGTGAGTTCCGGGTATGGCACCTGGTGGCAAGCCCAAGTCTGCCCTTGGGACAGGTGGCCAAGGAGATGCTGTCCCCTTGGGTCCAGAGGCACAGGACAGGCCTGCCTTCTGCCCAGACTCCTTCCTCAGAGTGGAGCACGCGCCTCTGCCCTAGTCGTCCCCTCATTTCTCCTTAGCAGCCAGGCTTCCATCTCTCCGCGCAGGGAGCGGGTGACACTTGTCTTGCCACCGGCCTGCTGTTCGTGCCACTGCAGGCTATCCTGCTTCCCGAGCGTTACCCGACCCCACGGCCAACGGCTCCTTCTCTTCTCTGGGGCCGTGGGCTGCGCCTTCCCCACACTTGGCTTCTCTCTCAGGCAGAGGGGATGCTAGGGCAAAGAGTATTTCGCTCCATGCGGGTATCTTGCACCGTGCTTCGGAGACTAGCTCAGGCAAGCAGCAGCAGCATCCCCAAACCCAACTCTGATTTCCCAAGGAACGGTGAGCTTTCCCAGGGAAGATGCCTAGGCAAAGAGGTTGTTGCTTTATTTGGGTTTCTCCCACCGCGAGACACGGCTCAGGCAAGCAGCAGCAGCCCGCAGAACATTTCTCAGCGAATGCTGTGCTTTCGCAGAGGCTTTGGCTTGGAGCGAACAGCACTTCGCTGCTGCTTCCTCAGCAAGGCTTCAGTCGCGTCAGGGAAGACGAGCTGCAGGAGAGCTGATGCCTCTTGGGCCTTGCTTTCCCGGGCTCCAAGATCACGCCCGGGCTTCAACTTGCTATGCCGAACTAGGCAGACACAGTCACAACCCTGCAGGAGCGTGCGTGTCCTAGCATGGCCCTCTATGCCTATTACCATCTCCTGGGGTAGGTAAGGCTTTGCCTTTTACTCTGGTGCTCAGGCAGACTCGGGGTCTCGGCCAGTGCCTTCAACACAGGAGAGAAGTGGCGACAGGATCACTGCACACGGCCCGTACACTGGGATGAGGAACTGTGGGTCACTGTCTCCACTCTTTCCCGGCACACCCCTTGCCACTCACATCGCTGCCACATCTTTGTGGAAGACGACATCTGACTGCCCGTTTCTCCATGGGGTTGTTTCTGTGAGTTCCGGGTATGGAACCTGGTGGCAAGCCCAAGTCTGCCCTTGGGACAGGTGGCCAAGGAGATGCTGTCCCCTTGGGTCCTGAGGCACAGGACAGGCCTGCCTTCTGCCCAGACTCCTTCCTCAGAGTGGAGCACGCGCCTCTGCCCTAGTCGTCCCCTCATTTCTCCTTAGCAGCCAGGCTTCCATCTCTCCGCGCAGGGAGCGGGTGACACTTGTCTTGCCACCGGCCTGCTGTTCGTGCCACTGCAGGCTATCCTGCTTCCCGAGCGTTTCCCGACCCCACAGCCAACGGCTCCTTCTCTTCTCCGGGGCCGTGTGCTGCGCCTTCCCCACACTTGGCTTCTCTCTCAGGCAGAGGGGATGCTAGGGCAAAGAGTATTTCGCTCAATGCAGGTATCTTGCACCGTGCTTCGGAGACTAGCTCAGGCAAGCAGCAGCAGCATCCCCAAACCCAACTCTGATTTCCCAAGGAATGGTGAGCTTTCCCAGGGGAGATGCCTATGCAAAGAGGTTGTTGCTATATACGGGTTTCTCCCACCGCGAAACTGGGCTCAGGCAAGCAGCAGCAGCCCGCAGAACATTTCGCAGCGAATGCTGTGCTTTCGCAGAGGCTTTGGCTTGGAGCGAACAGCACTTTGCTGCTGCTTCCTCAGCAAGGCTTCAGTCGCGTCAGGGAAGACGAGCTGCAGGAGAGCTGGTGCCTCTTGGGCCTTGCTTTCCCGGGCTCCAAGTTCACGCCCGGGCTTCACCTTGCTATGCCGAACTAAGCAGACACAGTCACAACCCTGCAGCAGCGTGCGTGTCCTAGCATGGCCCTCTATGCCTATTACCATCTCCTGGGGTAGGTAAGGCTTTGCCTTTTACTCTGGTGCTCAGGCAGACTCGGGGTCTCGGCCAGTGCCTTCAACACAGGAGAGAAGTGGCGACAGGATCACTGCACACGGCCCGTGCACTAGGATGGGGAACTGTGGGTCACTGTCTCCACTCTTTCCCGGCAGACCCCCTGCCACTCACATCGCTGCCACATCTTGGTGGAAGACGGCATCTGACTGCCCGTTTCTCCATGGGGTTGTTTCTGTGAGTTCCGGGTATGGCACCTGGTGGCAAGCCCAAGTCTGCCCTTGGGACAGGTGGCCAAGGAGATGCTGTCCCCTTGGGTCCAAGGCACAGGACAGGCCTGCCTTCTGCCCAGACTCCTTCCTCAGAGCGGAGCACGCGCCTTTGCCCTAGTCGTCCCCTCATTTCTCCTTAGCAGCCAGGCTTCCATCTCTCCGCGCAGGGAGCGGGTGACACTTGTCTTGCCACCGGCCTGCTGTTCGTGCCACTGCAGGCTATCCTGCTTCCCGAGCGTTTCCCGACCCCACGGCCAACGGCTCCTTCTCTTCTTCGGGGCCGTGGGCTGCGCCTTCCCCACACTTGGCTTCTCTCTCAGGCAGAGGGGATGCTAGGGCAAAGAGTATTTCGCTCCATGCGGGTATCTTGCACCGTGCTTCGGAGACTAGCTCAGGCAAGCAGCAGCAAAATCCCCAAACCCAACTCTGATTTCCCAAGGAACGGTGAGCTTTCCCAGGGAAGATGCCTAGGCAAAGAGGTTGTTGCTTTATTTGGGTTTCTCCCACCGCGAGACACGGCTCAGGCAAGCAGCAGCAGCCCGCAGAACATTTCTCAGCGAATGCTGTGCTTTCGCAGAGGCTTTGGCTTGGAGCGAACAGCACTTTGCTGCTGCTTCCTCAGCAAGGCTTCAGTCGCGTCAGGGAAGACGAGCTGCAGGAGAGCTGATGCCTCTTGGGCCTTGCTTTCCCGGGCTCCAAGATCACGCCCGGGCTTCAACTTGCTTTGCCGAACTAAGCAGACACAGTCACAACCCTGCAGGAGCGTGCGTGTCCTAGCATGGCCCTCTATGCCTATTACCATCTCCCTGGGTAGGTAAGGCTTTGCTTTTTACTCTGGTGCTCAGGCAGACTCGGGGTCTCGGCCAGTGCCTTCAACACAGGAGAGAAGTGGCGACAGGATCACTGCACACGGCCCGTGCACTGGGATGGGGAACTGTGGGTCACTGTCTCCACTCTTTCCCGGCAGACCCCCTGCCACTCACATCGCTGCCACATCTTTGTGGAAGACGACATCTGACAGCCCGTTTCTCCATGGGGTTGTTTCTGTGATTTCCGGGTATGGCACCTGGTGGCAAGCCCAAGTCTGCCCTTGGGACAGGTGGCCAAGGAGATGCTGTCCCCTTGGGTCCAGAGGCACAGGACAGGCCTGCCTTCTGCCCAGACTCCTTCCTCAGAGTGGAGCACGCGCCTCTGCCCTAGTCGTCCCCTCATTTCTCCTTAGCAGCCAGGCTTCCATCTCTCCGCGCAGGGAGCGGGTGACACTTGTCTTGCCACCGGCCTGCTGTTCGTGCCACTGCAGGCTATCCTGCTTCCCGAGCGTTTCCCGACCCCACGGCCAACGGCTCCTTCTCTTCTTCGGGGCCGTGGGCTGCGCCTTCCCCACACTTGGCTTCTCTCTCAGGCAGAGGGGATGCTAGGGCAAAGAGTATTTCGCTCCATGCGGGTATCTTGCACCGTGCTTCGGAGACTAGCTCAGGCAAGCAGCAGCAGCATCCCCAAACCCAACTCTGATTTCCCAAGGAACGGTGAGCTTTCCCAGGGAAGATGCCTAGGCAAAGAGGTTGTTGCTGTATTTGGGTTTCTCCCACCGCGAGACTGGGCTCAGGCAAGCAGCAGCACCCCGCAGAACATTTCTCAGCGAATGCTGTGCTTTCGCAGAGGCTTTGGCTTGGAGCGAACAGCACTTCGCTGCTGCTTCCTCAGAAAGGCTTCAGTCGCGTCTGGGAAGACGAGCTGCAGGAGAGCTGATGCCTCTTGGGCCTTGCTTTCCCGGGCTCCAAGTTCACGCCCGGGCTTCACCTTGCTATGCCGAACTAAGCAGACACAGTCACAACCCTGCAGCAGCGTGCGTGTCCTAGCATGGCCCTCTATGCCTATTACCATCTCCTGGGGTAGGTAAGGCTTTGCCTTTAACTAAGGTGCTCAGGCAGACTCGGGGTCTCGGCCAGTGCCTTCAACGCAGGAGAGAAGTGGCGACAGGATCACTGCACACGGCCCGTGCACTGGGATGGGGAACTGTGGGTCACTGTCTCCACTCTTTCCCGGCAGACCCACTGCCACTCACATCGCTGCCACATCTTGGTGGAAGACGGCATCTGACTGCCCGTTTCTCCATGGGGTTGTTTCTGTGAGTTCCGGGTATGGCACCTGGTGGCAAGCCCAAGTCTGCCCTTGGGACAGGTGGCCAAGGAGATGCTGTCCCCTTGGGTCCAGAGGCACAGGACAGGCCTGCCTTCTGCCCAGACTCCTTCCTCAGAGTGGAGCACGCGCCTCTGCCCTAGTCGTCCCCTCATTTCTCCTTAGCAGCCAGGCTTCCATCTCTCCGCGCAGGGAGCGGGTGACACTTGTCTTGCCACCGGCCTGCTGTTCGTGCCACTGCAGGCTATCCTGCTTCCCGAGCGTTTCCCGACCCCACGGCCAACGGCTCCTTCTCTTCTTCGGGGCCGTGGGCTGCGCCTTTTCCACACTTGGCTTCTCTCTCAGGCAGAGGGGATGCTAGGGCAAAGAGTATTTCGCTCCATGCGGGTATCTTGCACCGTGCTTCGGAGACTAGCTCAGGCAAGCAGCAGCAGCATCCCCAAACCCAACTCTGATATCCCAAGGAACGCTGAGCTTTCCCAGGGAAGATGCCTAGGCAAAGAGGTTGTTGCTTTATTTGGGTTTCTCCCACCGCGAGACACGGCTCAGGCAAGCAGCAGCAGCCCGCAGAACATTTCTCAGCGAATGCTGTGCTTTCGCAGAGGCTTTGGCTTGGAGCGAACAGCACTTTGCTGCTGCTTCCTCAGCAAGGCTTCAGTCGCGTCAGGGAAGACGAGCTGCAGGAGAGCTGGTGCCTCTTGGGCCTTCCTTTCCCGGGCTCCAAGTTCACGCACGGGCTTCAACTTGCTATGCCGAACTAAGCAGACACAGTCACAACCCTGCAGCAGCGTGCGTGTCCTAGCATGGCCCTCTATGCCTATTACCATCTCCTGGGGTAGGTAAGGCTTTGCCTTTTACTCTGGTGCTCAGGCAGACTCGGGGTCTCGGCCAGTGCCTTCAACACAGGAGAGAAGTGGCGACAGGATCACTGCACACGGCCCGTGCACTGGGATGGGGAACTGTGGGTCACTGTCTCCACTCTTTCCCGGCACACCCCCTGCCACTCACATCGCTGCCACATCTTGGTGGAAGACGGCATCTGACTGCCCGTTTCTCCATGGGGTTGTTTCTGTGAGTTCCGGGTATGGCACCTGGTGGCAAGCCCAAGTCTGCCCTTGGGACAGGTGGCCAAGGAGATGCTGTCCCCTTGGGTCCAGAGGCACAGGACAGGCCTGCCTTCTGCCCAGACTCCTTCCTCAGAGTGGAGCACGCGCCTCTGCCCTAGTCGTCCCCTCATTTCTCCTTAGCAGCCAGGCTTCCATCTCTCCGCGCAGGGAGCGGGTGACACTTGTCTTGCCACCGGCCTGCTGTTCGTGCCACTGCAGGCTATCCTGCTTCCCGAGCGTTTCCCGACCCCACGGCCAACGGCTCCTTCTCTTCTTCGGGGCCGTGGGCTGCGCCTTCCCCACACTTGGCTTCTCTCTCAGGCAGAGGGGATGCTAGGGCAAAGAGTATTTCGCTCCATGCGGGTATCTTGCACCGTGCTTCGGAGACTAGCTCAGGCAAGCAGCAGCAGCATCCCCAAACCCAACTCTGATTTCCCAAGGAACGGTGAGCTTTCCAGGGAAGATGCCTAGGCAAAGAGGTTGTTGCTGTATTTGGGTTTCTCCCACCGCGAGACTGGGCTCAGGCAAGCAGCAGCAGCCCGCAGAACATTTCTCAGCGAATGCTGTGCTTTCGCAGAGGCTTTGGCTTGGAGCGAACAGCACTTCGCTGCTGCTTCCTCAGCAAGGCTTCAGTCGCGTCAGGGAAGACGAGCTGCAGGAGAGCTGATGCCTCTTGGGCCTTGCTTTCCTGGGCTCCAAGTTCACGCCCGGGCTTCACCTTGCTATGGCAAACTAAGCAGACACAGTCACAACCCTGCAGCAGCGTGCGTGTCCTAGCATGGCCCTCTATGCCTATTACAATCTCCTGGGGTAGGTAAGGCTTTGCCTTTTACTAAGGTGCTCAGGCAGACTCGGGGTCTCGGCCAGTGCCTTCAACGCAGGAGAGAAGTGGCGACAGGATCACTGCACACGGCTCGTGCACTGGGAAGGGGAACTGTGGGTCACTGTCTCCACTCTTTCCCGGCAGACCCCCTGCCACTCACATCGCTGCCACATCTTGGTGGAAGACGGCATCTGACTGCCCGTTTCTCCATGGGGTTGTTTCTGTGAGTTCCGGGTATGGCACCTGGTGGCAAGCCCAAGTCTGCCCTTGGGACAGGTGGCCAAGGAGATGCTGTCCCCTTGGGTCCAGAGGCACAGGACAGGCCTGCCTTCTGCCCAGACTCCTTCCTCAGAGTGGAGCACGCGCCTCTGCCCTAGTCGTCCCCTCATTTCTCCTTAGCAGCCAGGCTTCCATCTCTCCCGCAGGGAGCGGGTGACACTTGTCTTGCCACCGGCCTGCTGTTCGTGCCACTGCAGGCTATCCTGCTTCCCGAGCGTTTCCCGACCCCACGGCCAACGGCTCCTTCTCTTCTTCGGGGCCGTGGGCTGCGCCTTCCCCACACTTGGCTTCTCTCTCAGGCAGAGGGGATGCTAGGGCAAAGAGTATTTCGCTCCATGCGGGTATCTTGCACCGTGCTTCGGAGACTAGCTCAGGCAAGCAGCAGCAGCATCCCCAAACCCAACTCTGATTTCCCAAGGAACGGTGAGCTTTCCCAGGGAAGATGCCTAGGCAAAGAGGTTGTTGCTGTATTTGGGTTTCTCCCACCGCGAGACTGGGCTCAGGCAAGCAGCAGCAGCCCGCAGAACATTTCTCAGCGAATGCTGTGCTTTCGCAGAGGCTTTGGCTTGGAGCGAACAGCACTTCGCTGCTGCTTCCTCAGCAAGGCTTCAGTCGCGTCAGGGAAGACGAGCTGCAGGAGAGCTGATGCCTCTTGGGCCTTGCTTTCCCGGGCTCCAAGTTCACGCCCGGGCTTCACCTTGCTATGGCGAACTAAGCAGACACAGTCACAACCCTGCAGTAGCGTGCGTGTCCTAGCATGGCCCTCTATGCCTATTACCATCTCCTGGGGTAGGTAAGGCTTTGCCTTTTACTAAGGTGCTCAGGCAGACTCGGGGTCTCGGCCAGTGCCTTCAACGCAGGAGAGAAGTGGCGACAGGATCACTGCACACGGCCCGTGCACTGGGATGGGGAACTGTGGGTCACTGTCTCCACTCTATCCCGGCAGACCCCCTGCCACTCATATCGCTGCCACATCTTGGTGGAAGATGGCATCTGACTGCCCGTTTCTCCATGGGGTTGTTTCTGTGAGTTCCGGGTATGGCACCTGGTGGCAAGCCCAAGTCTGCCCTTGGGACAAGTGGCCAAGGAGATGCTGTCCCCTTGGGTCCAGAGGCACAGGACAGGCCTGCCTTCTGCCCAGACTCCTTCCTCAGAGTGGAGCACGCGCCTCTGCCCTAGTCGTCCCCTCATTTCTCCTTAGCAGCCAGGCTTCCATCTCTCCGCGCAGGGAGCGGGTGACACTTGTCTTGCCACCGGCCTGCTGTTCGTGCCACTGCAGGCTATCTTGCTTCCCGAGCGTTTCCCGACCCCACAGCCAACGGCTCCTTCTCTTCTCCAGGGCCGTGTGCTGCGCCTTCCCCACACTTGGCTTCTCTCTCAGGCAGAGGGGATGCTAGGGCAAAGAGTATTTCGCTCCAGGCGGGGATCTTGCACCGTGCTTCGGAGACTAGCTCAGGCAAGCAGCAGCAGCATCCCCAAACCCAACTCTGATTTCCCAAGGAACGGTGAGCTTTCCCAGGGGAGATGCCTAGGCAAAGAGGTTGTTGCTGTATACGGGTTTCTCCCACCGCGAAACTGGGCTCAGGCAAGCAGCAGCAGCCCGCAGAACATTTCTCAGCGAAATCTGTGCTTTCGCAGAGGCTTTGGCTTGGAGCGAATAGCACTTTGCTGCTGCTTCCTCAGCAAGGCTTCAGTCGCGTCAGGGAAGACGAGCTGCAGGAGAGCTGGTGCCTCTTGGGCCTTGCTTTCCCGGGCTCCAAGTTAACGCCCGGGCTTCACCTTGCTATGCCGAACTAAGCAGACACAGTCACAACCCTGCAGCAGCGTGCGTGTCCTAGCATGGCCCTCTATGCCTATTACCATCTCCTGGGGTAGGTAAGGCTTTGCCTTTTACTAAGGTGCTCAGGCAGACTCGGGGTCTCGGCCAGTGCCTTCAACACAGGAGAGAAGTGGCGACAGGATCACTGCACACGGCCCGTACACTGGGAAGAGGAACTGTGGGTCACTGTCTCCACTCTTTCCCGGCACACCCCTTGCCACTCACATCGCTGCCACATCTTTGTGGAAGACGACATCTGACTGCCCGTTTCTCCATGGGGTTGTTTCTGTGAGTTCCGGGTATGGCACCTGGTGGCAAGCCCAAGTCTGCCCTTGGGACAGGTGGCCAAGGAGATGCTGTCCCCTTGGGTCCAGAGGCACAGGACAGGCCTGCCTTCTGCCCAGACTCCTTCCTCAGAGTGGAGCACGCGCCTCTGCCCTAGTCGTCCCCTCATTTCTCCTTAGCAGCCAGGCTTCCATCTCTCCACGCAGAGAGCGGGTGACACTTGTCTTGCCACCGGCCTGCTGTTCGTGCCACTGCAGGCTATCCTGCTTCCCGAGCGTTTCCCGACCCCACGGCAAACGGCTCCTTCTCTTCTTCGGGGCCGTGGGCTGCGCCTTCCCCACACTTGGCTTCTCTCTCAGGCAGAGGAGATGCTAGGGCAAAGAGTATTTCGCTCCATGCGGGTATCTTGCACCGTGCTTCGGAGACTAGCTCAGGCAAGCAGCAGCAGCATCCCCAAACCCAACTCTGATTTCCCAAGGAACGGTGAGCTTTCCCAGGGAAGATGCCTAGGCAAAGAGGTTGTTGCTGTATTTGGGTTTCTCCCACCGCGAGACTGGGCTCAGGCAAGCAGCAGCAGCCCGCAGAACATTTCTCAGCGAATGCTGTGCTTTCGCAGAGGCTTTGGCTTGGAGCGAACAGCACTTCGCTGCTGCTTCCTCAGCAAGGCTTCAGTCGCGTCAGGGAAGACGAGCTGAAGGAGAGCTGATGCCTCTTGGGCCTTGCTTTCCTGGGCTCCAAGTTCACGCCCGGGCTTCACCTTGCTATGGCGAACTAAGCAGACACAGTCACAACCCTGCAGCAGCGTGCGTGTCCTAGCATGGCCCTCTATGCCTATTACCATCTCCTGGGGTAGGTAAGGCTTTGCCTTTTACTAAGGTGCTCAGGCAGACTCGGGTTCTCGGCCAGTGCCTTCAACGCAGGAGAGAAGTGGCGACAGGATCACTGCACACGGCTCGTGCACTGGGAAGGGGAACTGTGGGTCACTGTCTCCACTCTTTCCCGGCAGACCCCCTGCCACTCACATCGCTGCCACATCTTGGTGGAAGACGGCATCTGACTGCCCGTTTCTCCATGGGGTTGTTTCTGTGAGTTCCGGGTATGGCACCTGGTGGCAAGCCCAAGTCTGCCCTTGGGACAGGTGGCCAAGGAGATGCTGTCCCCTTGGGTCCAGAGGCACAGGACAGGCCTGCCTTCTGCCCAGACTCCTTCCTCAGAGTGGAGCACGCGCCTCTGCCCTAGTCGTCCCCTCATTTCTCCATAGCAGCCAGGCTTCCATCTCTCCGCGCAGGGAGCGGGTGACACTTGTCTTGCCACCGGCCTGCTGTTCGTGCCACTGCAGGCTATCCTGCTTCCCGAGCGTTTCCCGACCCCACGGCAAACGGCTCCTTCTCTTCTTCGGGGCCGTGGGCTGCGCCTTCCCCACACTTGGCTTCTCTCTCAGGCAGAGGAGATGCTAGGGCAAAGAGTATTTCGCTCCATGCGGGTATCTTGCACCGTGCTTCGGAGACTAGCTCAGGCAAGCAGCAGCAGCATCCCCAAACCCAACTCTGATTTCCCAAGGAACGGTGAGCTTTCCCAGGGAAGATGCCTAGGCAAAGAGGTTGTTGCTGTATTTGGGTTTCTCCCACCGCGAGACTGGGCTCAGGCAAGCAGCAGCAGCCCGCAGAACATTTCTCAGCGAATTCTGTGCTTTCGCAGAGGCTTTGGCTTGGAGCGAACAGCACTTCGCTGCTGCTTCCTCAGCAAGGCTTCAGTCGCGTCAGGGAAGACGAGCTGAAGGAGAGCTGATGCCTCTTGGGCCTTGCTTTCCTGGGCTCCAAGTTCACGCCCGGGCTTCACCTTGCTATGGCGAACTAAGCAGACACAGTCACAACCCTGCAGCAGCGTGCGTGTCCTAGCATGGCCCTCTATGCCTATTACCATCTCCTGGGGTAGGTAAGGCTTTGCCTTTTACTAAGGTGCTCAGGCAGACTCGGGGTCTCGGCCAGTGCCTTCAACGCAGGAGAGAAGTGGCGACAGGATCACTGCACACGGCTCGTGCACTGGGAAGGGGAACTGTGGGTCACTGTCTCCACTCTTTCCCGGCAGACCCCCTGCCACTCACATCGCTGCCACATCTTGGTGGAAGACGGCATCTGACTGCCCGTTTCTCCATGGGGTTGTTTCTGTGAGTTCCGGGTATGGCACCTGGTGGCAAGCCCAAGTCTGCCCTTGGGACAGGTGGCCAAGGAGATGCTGTCCCCTTCGGTCCAGAGGCACAGGACAGGCCTGCCTTCTGCCCAGACTCCTTCCTCAGAGTGGAGCACGCGCCTCTGCCCTAGTCGTCCCCTCATTTCTCCTTAGCAGCCAGGCTTCCATCTCTCCGCGCAGGGAGCGGGTGACACTTGACTTGCCACCGGCCTGCTGTTCGTGCCACTGCAGGCTATCCTGCTTCCCGAGCGTTTCCCGACCCCAAGGCCAACGGCTCCTTCTCTTCTTCGGGGCCGTGGGCTGCGCCTTCCCCACACTTGGCTTCTCTCTCAGGCAGAGGGGATGCTAGGGCAAAGAGTATTTCGCTCCATGCGGGTATCTTGCACCGTGCTTCGGAGACTAGCTCAGGCAAGCAGCAGCAGCATCCCCAAACCCAACTCTGATTTCCCAAGGAACGGTGAGCTTTCCCTGGGAAGATGCCTAGGCAAAGAGGTTGTTGCTGTATTTGGGTTTCTCCCACCGCGAGACTGGGCTCAGGCAAGCAGCAGCACCCCGCAGAACATTTCTCAGCGAATGCTGTGCTTTCGCAGAGGCTTTGGCTTGGAGCGAACAGCACTTCGCTGCTGCTTCCTCAGCAAGGCTTCAGTCGCGTCAGGGAAGACGAGCTGAAGGAGAGCTGATGCCTCTTGGGCCTTGCTTTCCTGGGCTCCAAGTTCACGCCCGGGCTTCACCTTGCTATGGCGAACTAAGCAGACACAGTCACAACCCTGCAGCAGCGTGCGTGTCCTAGCATGGCCCTCTATGCCTATTACCATCTCCTGGGGTAGGTAAGGCTTTGCCTTTTACTAAGGTGCTCAGGCAGACTCGGGGTCTCGGCCAGTGCCTTCAACGCAGGAGAGAAGTGGCGACAGGATCACTGCACACGGCTCGTGCACTGGGAAGGGGAACTGTGGGTCACTGTCTCCACTCTTTCCCGGCAGACCCCCTGCCACTCCCATCGCTGCCACATCTTGGTGGAAGACGGCATCTGACTGCCCGTTTCTCCATGGGGTTGTTTCTGTGAGTTCCGGGTATGGCACCTGGTGGCAAGCCCAAGTCTGCCCTTGGGACAGGTGGCCAAGGAGATGCTGTCCCCTTGGGTCCAGAGGCACAGGACAGGCCTGCCTTCTGCCCAGACTCCTTCCTCAGAGTGGAGCACGCGCCTCTGCCCTAGTCGTCCCCTCATTTCTCCTTAGCAGCCAGGCTTCCATCTCTCCGCGCAGGGAGCGGGTGACACTTGACTTGCCACCGGCCTGCTGTTCGTGCCACTGCAGGCTATCCTGCTTCCCGAGCGTTTCCCGACCCCAAGGCCAACGGCTCCTTCTCTTCTTCGGGGCCGTGGGCTGCGCCTTCCCCACACTTGGCTTCTCTCTCAGGCAGAGGGGATGCTAGGGCAAAGAGTATTTCGCTCCATGCGGGTATCTTGCACCGTGCTTCGGAGACTAGCTCAGGCAAGCAGCAGCAGCATCCCCAAACCCAACTCTGATTTCCCAAGGAACGGTGAGCTTTCCCTGGGAAGATGCCTAGGCAAAGAGGTTGTTGCTGTATTTGGGTTTCTCCCACCGCGAGACTGGGCTCAGGCAAGCAGCAGCACCCCGCAGAACATTTCTCAGCGAATGCTGTGCTTTCGCAGAGGCTTTGGCTTGGAGCGAACAGCACTTCGCTGCTGCTTCCTCAGCAAGGCTTCAGTCGCGTCAGGGAAGACGAGCTGCAGGAGAGCTGATGCCTCTTGGGCCTTGCTTTCCCGGGCTCCAAGTTCACGCCCGGGCTTCACCTTGCTATGCCGAACTAAGCAGACACAGTCACAACCCTGCAGCAGCGTGCGTGTCCTAGCATGGCCCTCTATGCCTATTACCATCTCCTGGGGTAGGTAAGGCTTTGCCTTTAACTAAGGTGCTCAGGCAGACTCGGGGTCTCGGCCAGTGCCTTCAACGCAGGAGAGAAGTGGCGACAGGATCACTGCACACGGCCCGTGCACTGGGATGGGGAACTGTGGGTCACTGTCTCCACTCTTTCCCGGCAGACCCACTGCCACTCACATCGCTGCCACATCTTGGTGGAAGACGGCATCTGACTGCCCGTTTCTCCATGGGGTTGTTTCTGTGAGTTCCGGGTATGGCACCTGGTGGCAAGCCCAAGTCTGCCCTTGGGACAGGTGGCCAAGGAGATGCTGTCCCCTTGGGTCCAGAGGCACAGGACAGGCCTGCCTTCTGCCCAGACTCCTTCCTCAGAGTGGAGCACGCGCCTCTGCCCTAGTCGTCCCCTCATTTCTCCTTAGCAGCCAGGCTTCCATCTCTCCGCGCAGGGAGCGGGTGACACTTGTCTTGCCACCGGCCTGCTGTTCGTGCCACTGCAGGCTATCCTGCTTCCCGAGCGTTTCCCGACCCCACGGCCAACGGCTCCTTCTCTTCTTCGGGGCCGTGGGCTGCGCCTTCCCCACACTTGGCTTCTCTCTCAGGCAGAGGGGATGCTAGGGCAAAGAGTATTTCGCTCCATGCGGGTATCTTGCACCGTGCTTCGGAGACTAGCTCAGGCAAGCAGCAGCAGCATCCCCAAACCCAACTCTGATATCCCAAGGAACGGTGAGCTTTCCCAGGGAAGATGCCTAGGCAAAGAGGTTGTTGCTTTATTTGGGTTTCTCCCACCGCGAGACACGGCTCAGGCAAGCAGCAGCAGCCCGCAGAACATTTCGCAGCGAATGCTGTGCTTTCGCAGAGGCTTTGGCTTGGAGCGAACAGCACTTCGCTGCTGCTTCCTCAGCAAGGCTTCAGTCGCGTCAGGGAAGACGAGCTGCAGGAGAGCTGATGCCTCTTGGGCCTTGCTTTCCCGGGCTCCAAGATCACGCCCGGGCTTCACTTGCTTTGCCGAACTAAGCAGACACAGTCACAACCCTGCAGGAGCGTGCGTGTCCTAGCATGGCCCTCTATGCCTATTACCATCTCCTGGGGTAGGTAAGGCTTTGCCTTTTACTCTGGTGCTCAGGCAGACTCGGGGTCTCGGCCAGTGCCTTCAACACAGGAGAGAAGTGGCGACAGGATCACTGCACACGGCCCGTACACTGGGATGAGGAACTGTGGGTCACTGTCTCCACTCTTTCCCGGCACACCCCTTGCCACTCACATCGCTGCCACATCTTTGTGGAAGACGACATCTGACTGCCCGTTTCTCCATGGGGTTGTTTCTGTGAGTTCCGGGTATGGCACCTGGTGGCAAGCCCAAGTCTGCCCTTGGGACAGGTGGCCAAGGAGATGCTGTCCCCTTGGGTCCAGAGGCACAGGACAGGCCTGCCTTCTGCCCAGACTCCTTCCTCAGAGTGGAGCACGCGCCTCTGCCCTAGTCGTCCCCTCATTTCTCCTTAGCAGCCAGGCTTCCATCTCTCCACGGAGGGAGCGGGTGACACTTGTCTTGCCACCGGCCTGCTGTTCGTGCCACTGCAGGCTATCCTGCTTCCCGAGCGTTTCCCGACCCCACAGCCAACGGCTCCTTCTCTTCTCCGGGGCCGTGTGCTGCGCCTTCCCCACACTTGGCTTCTCTCTCAGGCAGAGGGGATGCTAGGGCAAAGAGTATTTCGCTCCATGCGGGTATCTTGCACCGTGCTTCGGAGACTAGCTCAGGCAAGCAGCAGCAGCATCCCCAAACCCAACTCTGATTTCCCAAGGAATGGTGAGCTTTCCCAGGGGAGATGCCTATGCAAAGAGGTTGTTGCTGTATACGGGTTTCTCCCACCGCGAAACTGGGCACAGGCAAGCAGCAGCAGCCCGCAGAACATTTCTCAGCGAATGCTGTGCTTTCGCAGAGGCTTTGGCTTGGAGCGAACAGCACTTCGCTGCTGCTTCCTCAGCAAGGCTTCAGTCACGTCAGGGAAGACGAGCTGCAGGAGAGCTGATGCCTCTTGGGCCTTGCTTTCCCAGGCTCCAAGTTCACGCCCGGGCTTCACCTTGCTATGGCGAACTAAGCAGACACAGTCACAACCCTGCAGCAGCGTGCGTGTCCTAGCATGGCCCTCTATGCCTATTACCATCTCCTGGGGTAGGTAAGGCTTTGCCTTTTACTAAGGTGCTCAGGCAGACTCGGGGTCTCGGCCAGTGCCTTCAACGCAGGAGAGAAGTGGCGACAGGATCACTGCACACGGCCCGTGCACTGGGATGGGGAACTGTGGGTCACTGTCTCCACTCTTTCCCGGCAGACCCCCTGCCACTCACATCGCTGCCACATCTTGGTGGAAGATGGCATCTGACTGCCCGTTTCTCCATGGGGTTGTTTCTGTGAGTTCCGGGTATGGCACCTGGTGGCAAGCCCAAGTCTGCCCTTGGGACAGGTGGCCAAGGAGATGCTGTCCCCTTGGGTCCAGAGCTACAGGACAGGCCTGCCTTCTGCCCAGACTCCTTCCTCAGAGTGGAGCACGCGCCTCTGCCCTAGTCGTCCCCTCATTTCTCCTTAGCAGCCAGGCTTCCATCTCTCCGCGCAGGGAGCGGGTGACACTTGTCTTGCCACCGGCCTGCTGTTCGTGCCACTGCAGGCTATCCTGCTTCCCGAGCGTTTCCCGACCCCAAGGCCAACGGCTCCTTCTCTTCTTCGGGGCCGTGGGCTGCGCCTTCCCCACACTTGGCTTCTCTCTCAGGCAGAGGGGATGCTAGGGCAAAGAGTATTTCGCTCCATGCGGGTATCTTGCACCGTGCTTCGGAGACTAGCTCAGGCAAGCAGCAGCAGCATCCCCAAACCCAACTCTGATTTCCCAAGGAACGGTGAGCTTTCCCAGGGAAGATGCCTAGGCAAAGAGGTTGTTGCTGTATTTGGGTTTCTCCCACCGCGAGACTGGGCTCAGGCAAGCAGCAGCACCCCGCAGAACATTTCTCAGCGAATGCTGTGCTTTCGCAGAGGCTTTGGCTTGGAGCGAACAGCACTTCGCTGCTGCTTCCTCAGCAAGGCTTCAGTCGCGTCAGGGAAGACGAGCTGCAGGAGAGCTGATGCCTCTTGGGCCTTGCTTTCCCGGGCTCCAAGTTCACGCCCGGGCTTCACCTTGCTATGCCGAACTAAGCAGACACAGTCACAACCCTGCAGCAGCGTGCGTGTCCTAGCATGGCCCTCTATGCCTATTTCCATCTCCTGGGGTAGGTAAGGCTTTGCCTTTAACTAAGGTGCTCAGGCAGACTCGGGGTCTCGGCCAGTGCCTTCAACGCAGGAGAGAAGTGGCGACAGGATCACTGCACACGGCCCGTGCACTGGGATGGGGAACTGTGGGTCACTGTCTCCACTCTTTCCCGGCACACCCCCTGCCACTACATCGCTGCCACATCTTGGTGGAAGACGGCATCTGACTGCCCGTTTCTCCATGGGGTTGTTTCTGTGAGTTCCGGGTATGGCACCTGGTGGCAAGCCCAAGTCTGCCCTTGGGACAGGTGGCCAAGGAGATGCTGTCCCCTTGGGTCCAGAGGCACAGGACAGGCCTGCCTTCTGCCCAGACTCCTTCATCAGAGTGGAGCACGCGCCTCTGCCCTAGTCGTCCCCTCATTTCTCCTTAGCAGCCAGGCTTCCATCTCTCCGCGCAGGGAGCGGGTGACACTTGTCTTGCCACCGGCCTGCTGTTCGTGCCACTGCAGGCTATCCTGCTTCCCGAGCGTTTCCCGACCCCACGGCCAACGGCTCCTTCTCTTCTTCGGGGCCGTGGGCTGCGCCTTCCCCACACTTGGCTTCTCTCTCAGGCAGAGGGGATGCTAGGGCAAAGAGTATTTCGCTCCATGCGGGTATCTTGCACCGTGCTTCGGAGACTAGCTCAGGCAAGCAGCAGCAGCATCCCCAAACCCAACTCTGATATCCCAAGGAACGCTGAGCTTTCCCAGGGAAGATGCCTAGGCAAAGAGGTTGTTGCTTTATTTGGGTTTCTCCCACCGCGAGACTGGGCTCAGGCAAGCAGCAGCAGCCCGCAGAACATTTCTCAGCGAATGCTGTGCTTTCGCAGAGGCTTTGGCTTGGAGCGAACAGCACTTCGCTGCTGCTTCCTCAGCAAGGCTTCAGTCGCGTCAGGGAAGACGAGCTGCAGGAGAGCTGATGCCTCTTGGGCCTTGCTTTCCCGGGCTCCAAGATCACGCCCGGGCTTCAACTTGCTTTGCCGAACTAAGCAGACACAGTCACAACCCTGCAGGAGCGTGCGTGTCCTAGCATGGCCCTCTATGCCTATTACCATCTCCTGGGGTAGGTAAGGCTTTGCCTTTTACTCTGGTTGTCAGGCAGACTCGCGGTCTCGGCCAGTGCCTTCAACACAGGAGAGAAGTGGCGACAGGATCACTGCACACGGCCCGTGCACTGGGATGGGGAACTGTGGGTCACTGTCTCCACTCTTTCCCGGCACACCCCCTGCCACTCACATCGCTGCCCCATCTTGGAGGAAGACGGCATCTGACTGCCCGTTTCTCCATGGGGTTGTTTCTGTGAGTTCCGGGTATGGCACCTGGTGGCAAGCCCAAGTCTGCCCTTGGGACAGGTGGCCAAGGAGATGCTGTCCCCTTGGGTCCAGAGGCACAGGACAGGCCTGCCTTCTGCCCAGACTCCTTCCTCAGAGTGGAGCACGCGCCTCTGCCCTAGTCGTCCCCTCATTTCTCCTTAGCAGCCAGGCTTCCATCTCTCCGCGCAGGGAGCGGGTGACACTTGTCTTGCCACCGGCCTGCTGTTCGTGCCACTGCAGGCTCTCCTGCTTCCCGAGCGTTTCCCGACCCCACAGCCAACGGCTCCTTCTCTTCTCCGGGGCCGTGTGCTGCGCCTTCCCCACACTTGGCTTCTCTCTCAGGCAGAGGGGATGCTAGTGCAAAGAGTATTTCGCTCCATGCGGGTATCTTGCACCGTGCTTCGGAGACTAGCTCAGGCAAGCAGCAGTAGCATCCCCAAACCCAACTCTGATTTCCCAAGGAACAGTGAGCTGTCCCAGGGGAGATGCCTAGGCAAAGAGGTTGTTGCTGTGTACGGGTTTCTCCCACCGCGAGACTGGGCTCAGGCAAGCAGCAGCAGCCCGCAGAACATTTCTCAGCGAATGCTGTGCTTTCGCAGAGGCTTTGGCTTGGAGCGAACAGCACTTTGCTGCTGCTTCCTCAGCAAGGCTTCAGTCGCGTCAGGGAAGACGAGCTGCAGGAGAGCTGGTGCCTCTTGGGCCTTGCTTTCCCGGGCTCCAAGTTCACGCCCGGGCTTCACCTTGCTATGCCGAACTAAGCAGACACAGTCACAACCCTGCAGCAGCGTGCGTGTCCTAGCATGGCCCTCTATGCCTATTACCATCTCCTGGGGTAGGTAAGGCTTTGCCTTTTACTCTGGTGCTCAGGCAGACTCGGGGTCTCGGCCAGTGCCTTCAACACAGGAGAGAAGTGGCGACAGGATCACTGCACACGGCCCGTGCACTGGGATGGGGAACTGTGGGTCACTGTCTCCACTCTTTCCCGCACACCCCCTGCCACTCACATCGCTGCCACATCTTGGTGGAAGACGGCATCTGACTGCCCGTTTCTCCATGGGGTTGTTTCTGTGAGTTCCGGGTATGGCACCTGGTGGCAAGCCCAAGTCTGCCCTTGGGACAGGTGGCCAAGGAGATGCTGTCCCCTTGGGTCCAGAGGCACAGGACAGGCCTGCCTTCTGCCCAGACTCCTTCCTCAGAGTGGAGCACGCGCCTCTGCCCTAGTCGTCCCCTCATTTCTCCTTAGCAGCCAGGCTTCCATCTCTCCGCGCAGGGAGCGGGTGACACTTGTCTTGCCACCGGCCTGCTGTTCGTGCCACTGCAGGCAATCCTGCTTCCCGAGCGTTTCCCGACCCCACGGCCAACGGCTCCTACTCTTCTTCGGGGCCGTGTGCTGCGCCTTCCCCACACTTGGCTTCTCTCTCAGGCAGAGGGGATGCTAGGGCAAATAGTATTTCGCTCCATGCGGGTATCTTGCACCGTGCTTCGGAGACTAGCTCAGGCAAGCAGCAGCAGCATCCCCAAACCCAACTCTGATTTCCCAAGGAACGTTGTGCTTTCCTAGGGGAGATGCCAAGGCAGAGAGGCTTTCGATGTATGCGGGTTCCTCCCACCGCGAGACTGGGCTCAGGCAAGCAGCAGCAGCCCGCAGAACATTTCTCAGCGAATGTTGTGCTTTCGCAGAGGCTTTGGCTTGGAGCGAACAGCACTTCGCTGCTGCTTCCTCAGCAAGGCTTCAGTCGCGTCAGGGAAGAAGAGCTGCGGGAGAGCTGGTGCCTCTTGGGCCTTGCTTTTCCGGGCTCCATGTTCGCGTCCTGGGTTCACCCTCCCAGGCCAAACTAAGCAGTCACAGCCACAACCCTACAGTAGCATGCGTAGCCAGGGATGGCACTCTATGCACACTACCATCTCCCAGTGTAGGCGTCGCTTGGCCTTTTACTCTGGCGCTCAGGCGGACTCGCGGACTAGGACAGTGCTTTCCCCACAGGAAAGGATAGGTGACAGGATCCCTGCAAACCGCCCGTGCACTGATTAGGTAGCTTTGGTGGACTATCCCCACTCCTTCCCCTTAAACCCCGTGCCTCCTCCAGGCTTCCACATCCTGGAGGAAGACGGCATTGACTACCTGTTATTTCAGGTAACTGTTTCTGAAAGTTCAGCGTAGGCGCCTGGTGGCTAGCGCATGTCTGCCCCAGGGACAGGTGGCCAAGGAGCTGCTGTGTCCTTGGGCCCAGAGGCTCAGGACAGGCATGCTTTCTGCAAAGACTGCTTCCTAAGAGTGGAGCACGCGCCCTGTCCTACTCATCCCCTCCTGTCTCCATAGCAGCCAGGCTTCTGTCTCTCTGCACTGGGAGAGGGTGACACTTGTATTGCCACCGGCCGCGGGGCCTGCCAGGGCCGGCTCTCTTGATTCCCAACTGTTTCCAGTCCAGAAGGTCAACGGTTCCTGCTCTTCTCCAGGGGCAGCGTGCTGTACCTCCACAGACATTCTCCTGGGGAGCGAAGTGAAAAACGTGTCCCTTTCCTTAAGGCTCTTTCCAAAGACGCAACCGCGCTTCTCTCTCAGGCAGAGGGGATGCCCAGGCATAGAGGATTTTGTTCAATGCGGGTCCATTGCACCATGCTGAGGAGACCAGCTCTGGCAAACAGGAGCATCCTTCAGTCCGGACTCTGATTTTCCAAAGAATGCTGTGCTTTCCCAGAGGAGATGCCAGGGCAAAGAGGCTTTCGCTCTAGGCGGGTTTCTCCCATCGTGCTGCGAATACTAGGCTAAGGCAAGCAGCAACAGCAGCCCGCAGAACCGACTCTGATTTCGCAGCGACTGCTAAGCTTTCGCAGATGTTTTTAGCTTGGCATGAACCGTATTTAGCTGCTCCTTCCTCAGAAAGGCTTGGGTGTTCGCTCTGTCGCAGCAGGGAAGAAGAGCCACGGGAGAGCTGGTGCCTCTTGGGAATTGCTTTTCCGGCCTCCAAGTTCACGTCCAGGTTTCACCTTGCTATGCCGAACTAAGCAGACATGGTCACAACCCTGCAGCAGCTTGCGTTTCCTAGCATGGCACTCTATGCCTATTACCATCTCCTGGGCTAGGTAAGGCTTTGCCTTTTGCTTTGGCGCTCAGGTAGACTCGGGGTCTCGGCCAGTGCCTTCAACACAGGAGAGAAGTGGCGACAGGATCACTGCACACGGCCCGTGCACTGGGATGGGGAACTGTGGGTCACTGTCTCCACTCTTTCCCGGCACACCCCCTGCCACTCACATCGCTGCCACATCTTGGTGGAAGACGGCATCTGACTGCCCGTTTCTCCATGGGGTTGTTTCTGTGAGTTCCGGGTATGGCACCTGGTGGCAAGCCCAAGTCTGCCCTTGGGACAGGTGACCAAGGAGATGCTGTCCCCTTGGGTCCAGAGGCACAGGACAGGCCTGCCTTCTGCCCAGACTCCTTCCTCAGAGTGGTGCATGCGCCTCTGCCCTAGTCATCCCCTCATTTCTCCTTAGCAGCCAGGCTTTTGTCTCTCCGCGCAGGGAGCGGGTGACACTTGTCTTGCCACCGGCCTGCTGTTCGTGCCACTGCAGGCTATCCTGCTTCCCGAGCGTTTCCCGACCCCACGGCCAACGGCTCCTTCTCTTCTTGGGGCCGTGTACTGCGCCTTCCCCACACTTGGCTTCTCTCTCAGGCAGAGGGGATGCTAGGGCAAAGAGTATTTCGCTCCATGCGGGTATCTTGCACCGTGCTTCGGAGACTAGCTCAGGCAAGCTGCAGCAGCATCCCCAAACCCAACTCTGATTTCCCAAGGAACGGTGAGCTTTCCCAGGGAAGATGCCTAGGCAAAGAGGTTGTTGCTTTATTTGGGTTTCTCCCACCGCGAGACACGGCTCAGGCAAGCAGCAGCAGCCCGCAGAACATTTCTCAGCGAATGCTGTGCTTTCGCAGAGGCTTTGGCTTGGAGCGAACAGCACTTCGCTGCTGCTTCCTCAGCAAGGCTTCAGTCGCGTCAGGGAAGACGAGCTGCAGGAGAGCTGATGCCTCTTGGGCCTTGCTTTCCCGGGCTCCAAGATCACGCCCGGGCTTCAACTTGCTTTGCCGAACTAAGCAGACACAGTCACAACCCTGCAGGAGCGTGCGTGTCCTAGCATGGCCCTCTATGCCTATTACCATCTCCCTGGGTAGGTAAGGCTTTGCCTTTTACTCTGGTGCTCAGGCAGACTCGGGGTCTCGGCCAGTGCCTTCAACACAGGAGAGAAGTGGCGACAGGATCACTGCACACGGCCCGTGCACTGGGATGGGGAACTGTGGGTCACTGTCTCCACTCTTTCCCGGCAGACCACCTGCCACTCACATCGCTGCCACATATTTGTGGAAGACGACATCTGACAGCCCGTTTCTCCATGGGGTTGTTTCTGTGATTTCCGGGTATGGCACCTGGTGGCAAGCCCAAGTCTGCCCTTGGGACAGGTGGCCAAGGAGATGCTGTCCCCTTGGGTCCAGAGGCACAGGACAGGCCTGCCTTCTGCCCAGACTCCTTCCTCAGAGTGGAGCACGCGCCTCTGCCCTAGTCGTCCCCTCATTTCTCCTTAGCAGCCAGGCTTCCATCTCTCCGCGCAGGGAGCGGGTGACACTTGTCTTGCCACCGGCCTGCTGTTCGTGCCACTGCAGGCTATCCTGCTTCCCGAGCGTTTCCCGACCCCGCGGCCAACGGCTCCTTCTCTTCTTCGGGGCCGTGGGCTGCGCCTTCCCCACACTTGGCTTCTCTCTCAGGCAGAGGGGATGCTAGGGCAAAGAGTATTTCGCTCCATGCGGGTATCTTGCACCGTGCTTCGGAGACTAGCTCAGGCAAGCAGCAGCAGCATCCCCAAACCCAACTCTGATTTCCCAAGGAACGGTGAGCTTTCCCAGGGAAGATGCCTAGGCAAAGAGGTTGTTGCTGTATTTGGGTTTCTCCCACCGCGAGACTGGGCTCAGGCAAGCAGCAGCACCCCGCAGAACATTTCTCAGCGAATGCTGTGCTTTCGCAGAGGCTTTGGCTTGGAGCGAACAGCACTTCGCTGCTGCTTCCTCAGCAAGGCTTCAGTCGCGTCAGGGAAGACGAGCTGCAGGAGTGCTGGTGCCTCTTGGGCCTTGCTTTCCCGGGCTCCAAGTTCACGCCCGGGCTTCACCTTGCTATGCCGAACTAAGCAGACACAGTCACAACCCTGCAGCAGCGTGCGTGTCCTAGCATGGCCCTCTATGCCTATTACCATCTCCTGGGGTAGGTAAGGCTTTGCCTTTAACTAAGGTGCTCAGGCAGACTCGGGGTCTCGGCCAGTGCCTTCAACGCAGGAGAGAAGTGGCGACAGGATCACTGCACACGGCCCGTGCACTGGGATGGGGAACTGTGGGTCACTGTCTCCACTCTTTCCCGGCAGACCCCCTGCCACTCACATCGCTGCCACATCTTGGTGGAAGACGGCATCTGACTGCCCGTTTCTCCATGGGGTTGTTTCTGTGAGTTCCGGGTATGGCACCTGGTGGCAAGCCCAAGTCTGCCCTTGGGACAGGTGGCCAAGGAGATGCTGTCCCCTTGGGTCCAGAGGCACAGGACAGGCCTGCCTTCTGCCCAGACTCCTTCCTCAGAGTGGAGCACGCGCCTCTGCCCTAGTCGTCCCCTCATTTCTCCTTAGCAGCCAGGCTTCCATCTCTCCGCGCAGGGAGCGGGTGTCACTTGTCTTGCCACCGGCCTGCTGTTCGTGCCACTGCAGGCTCTCCTGCTTCCCGAGCGTTTCCCGACCCCACAGCCAACGGCTCCTTCTCTTCTCCGGGGCCGTGTGCTGCGCCTTCCCCACACTTGGCTTCTCTCTCAGGCAGAGGGGATGCTAGGGCAAAGAGTATTTCGCTCCATGCGGGTATCTTGCACCGTGCTTCGGAGACTAGCTCAGGCAAGCAGCAGCAGCATCCCCAAACCCAACTCTGATATCCCAAGGAACGGTGAGCTTTCCCAGGGAAGATGCCTAGGCAAAGAGGTTGTTGCTTTATTTGGGTTTCTCCCACCGCGAGACACGGCTCAGGCAAGCAGCAGCAGCCCGCAGAACATTTCTCAGCGAATGCTGTGCTTTCGCAGAGGCTTTGGCTTGGAGCGAACAGCACTTCGCTGCTGCTTCCTCAGCAAGGCTTCAGTCGCGTCAGGGAAGACGAGCTGCAGGAGAGCTGGTGCCTCTTGGGCCTTGCTTTCCCGGGCTCCAAGTTCACGCCCGGGCTTCACCTTGCTATGGCGAACTAAGCAGACACAGTCACAACCCTGCAGCAGCGTGTGTGTCCTAGCATGGCCCTCTATGCCTATTACCATCTCCTGGGGTAGGTAAGGCTTTGCCTTTTACTCTGATGCTCAGGCAGACTCGGGGTCTCGGCCAGTGCCTTCAACACAGGAGAGAAGTGGCTACAGGATCACTGCACACGGCCCGTGCACTGGGATGGGGAACTGTGGGTCACTGTCTCCACTCTTTCCCGGCAGACCCCCTGCCACTCACATCGCTGCCACATCTTGGTGGAAGACGGCATCTGACTGCCCGTTTCTCCATGGGGTTGTTTCTGTGATTTCCGGGTATGGCACCTGGTGGCAAGCCCAGGTCTGCCCTTGGGACAGGTGGCCAAGGAGATGCTGTCCCCTTGGGTCCAGAGGCACAGGACAGGCCTGCCTTCTGCCCAGACTCCTTCCTCAGAGCGGAGCACGCGCCTCTGCCCTAGTCGTCCCCTCATTTCTCCTTAGCAGCCAGGCTTCCATCTCTCCGCGCAGGGAGCGGGTGACACTTGTCTTGCCACCGGCCTGCTGTTCGTGCCACTGCAGGCTATCCTGCTTCCCGAGCGTTTCCCGACCCCACGGCCAACGGCTCCTTCTCTTCTTCGGGGCCGTTGGCTGCGCCTTCCCCACACTTGGCTTCTCTCTCAGGCAGAGGGGATGCTAGGGCAAAGAGTATTTCGCTCCATGCGGGTATCTTGCACCGTGCTTCGGAGACTAGCTCAGGCAAGCAGCAGCAGCATCCCCAAACCCAACTCTGATTTCCCAAGGAACGGTGAGCTCTCCCAGGGAAGATGCCTAGGCAAAGAGGTTGTTGCTGTATTTGGGTTTCTCCCACCGCGAGACTGGGCTCAGGCAAGCAGCAGCAGCCTGCAGAACATTTCTCAGCGAATGCTGTGCTTTCGCAGAGGCTTTGGCTTGGAGCGAACAGCACTTCGCTGCTGCTTCCTCAGCAAGGCTTCAGTCGCGTCAGGGAAGACGAGCTGCAGGAGAGCTGATGCCTCTTGGGCCTTGCTTTCCCGGGCTCCAAGTTCAAGCCCGGGCTTCACCTTGCTATGGCGAACTAAGCAGACACAGTCACAACCCTGCAGTAGCGTGCGTGTCCTAGCATGGCCCTCTATGCCTATTACCATCTCCTGGGGTAGGTAAGGCTTTGCCTTTTATTAAGGTGCTCAGGCAGACTCGGGGTCTCGGCCAGTGCCTTCAACGCAGGAGAGAAGTGGCGACAGGATCACTGCACACGGCCCGTGCACTGGGATGGGGAACTGTGGGTCACTGTCTCCACTCTTTCCCGGCAGACCCCCTGCCACTCACATCGCTGCCACATCTTGGTGGAAGACGGCATCTGACTGCCCGTTTCTCCATGGGGTTGTTTCTGTGAGTTCCGGGTATGGCACCTGGTGGCAAGCCCAAGTCTGCCCTTGGGACAGGTGGCCAAGGAGATGCTGTCCCCTTGGGTCCAGAGGCACAGGACAGGCCTGCCTTCTGCCCAGACTCCTTCCTCAGAGTGGAGCACGCGCCTCTGCCCTAGTCGTCCCCTCATTTCTCCTTAGCAGCCAGGCTTCCATCTCTCCGCGCAGGGAGCGGGTGACACTTGTCTTGCCACCGGCCTGCTGTTCGTGCCACTGCAGGCTATCTTGCTTCCCGAGCGTTTCCCGACCCCACAGCCAACGGCTCCTTCTCTTCTCCAGGGCCGTGTGCTGCGCCTTCCCCACACTTGGCTTCTCTCTCAGGCAGAGGGGATGCTAGGGCAAAGAGTATTTCGCTCCAGGCGGGTATCTTGCACCGTGCTTCGGAGACTAGCTCAGGCAAGCAGCAGCAGCATCCCCAAACCCAACTCTGATTTCCCAAGGAACGGTGAGCTTTCCCAGGGGAGATGCCTAGGCAAAGAGGTTGTTGCTGTATACGGGTTTCTCCCACCGCGAAACTGGGCTCAGGCAAGCAGCAGCAGCCCGCAGAACATTTCTCAGCGAAATCTGTGCTTTCGCAGAGGCTTTGGCTTGGAGCGAATAGCACTTTGCTGCTGCTTCCTCAGCAAGGCTTCAGTCGCGTCAGGGAAGACGAGCTGCAGGAGAGCTGGTGCCTCTTGGGCCTTGCTTTCCCGGGCTCCAAGTTCACGCCCGGGCTTCACCTTGCTATGCCGAACTAAGCAGACACAGTCACAACCCTGCAGCAGCGTGCGTGTCCTAGCATGGCCCTCTATGCCTATTACCATCTCCTGGGGTAGGTAAGGCTTTGCCTTTTACTAAGGTGCTCAGGCAGACTCGGGGTCTCGGCCAGTGCCTTCAATGCAGGAGAGAAGTGGCGACAGGATCACTGCGCACGGCCCGTGCACTGGGATGGGGAACTGTGGTTCACTGTCTCCACTCTTTCCCGCACACCCCCTGCCACTCACATCGCTGCCACATCTTGGTGGAAGACGGCATTTGACTGCCCGTTTCTCCATGGGGTTGTTTCTGTGAGTTCCGGGTATGGCACCTGGTGGCAAGCAAAAGCCTAACCTTGGGACAGGTGGCCAAGGAGATGCTGTCCCCTTGGGTCCAGCGGCACAGGACAGGCCTGCCTTCTGCCCAGACTCCTTCCTCAGAGTGGAGCACGCGCCTCTGCCCTAGTCGTCCCCTCATTTCTCCTAAGCAGCCAGGCTTCCATCTCTCCGCGCAGGGAGCGGGTGACACTTGTCTTGCCACCGGCCTGCTGTTCGTGCCACTGCAGGCTATCCTGCTTCCCGAGCGTTTCCCGACCCCACGGCCAACGGCTCCTTCTCTTCTTCGGGGCCGTGTGCTGCGCCTTCCCCACACTTGGCTTCTCTCTCAGGCAGAGGGGATGCTAGGGCAAAGAGTATTTCGCTCCATGCGGGTATCTTGCACCGTGCTTCGGAGACTAGCTCAGGCAAGCAGCAGCAGCATCCCCAAACCCAACTCTGATTTCCCAAGGAACGGTGAGCTTTCCCAGGGGAGATGCCTAGGCAAAGAGGTTGTTGCTGTATACGGGTTTCTCCCACCGCGAAACTGGGCTCAGGCAAGCAGCAGCAGCCCGCAGAACATTTCTCAGCGAATGCTGTGCTTTCGCAGAGGCTTTGGCTTGGAGCGAACAGCACTTTGCTGCTGCTTCCTCAGCAAGGCTTCAGTCGCTTCAGGGAAGACGAGCTGCAGGAGAGCTGGTGCCTCTTGGGCCTTGCTTTCCCGTCCTCCAAGTTCACGCCCGGGCTTCACCTTGCTATGCCGAACTAAGCAGACACAGTCACAACCCTGCAGCAGCGTGCGTTTCCTACCATGGCCCTCTATGCCTATTACCATCTCCTGGGGTAGGTAAGGCTTTGCCTTTTACTCTGGTGCTCAGGCAGACTCGGGGTCTCGGCCAGTGCCTTCAACAAAGGAGAGAAGTGGCGACAGGATCACTGCACACGGCCCGTGCACTGGGATGGGGAACTGTGGGTCACTGTCTCCACTATTTCCCGCACACCCCCTGCCACTCACATCGCTGCCACATCTTGGTGGAAGACGGCATCTGACTGCCCGTTTCTCCATGGGGTTGTTTCTGTGAGTTCCGGGTATGGCACCTGGTGGCAAGCAAAAGTCTGCCCTTGGGACAGGTGGCCAAGGAGATGCTGTCCCCTTGGGTCCAGCGGCACAGGACAGGCCTGCCTTCTGCCCAGATTCCTTCCTCAGAGTGGAGCACGCGCCTCTGCCCTAGTCGTCCCCTCATTTCTCCTTAGCAGCCAGGCTTCCATCTCTCCGCGCAGGGAGCGGGTGACACTTGTCTTGCCACCGGCCTGCTGTTCGTGCCACTGCAGGCTATCCTGCTTCCCGAGCGTTTCCCGACCCCACGGCCAACGGCTCCTTCTCTTCTTCGGGGCCGTGTGCTGCGCCTTCCCCACACTTGGCTTCTCTCTCAGGTCGAGGGTATGCTAGGGCAAAGAGTATTTCGCTCCATGCGGGTATCTTGCACCGTGCTTCGGAGACTAGCTCAGGCAAGCAGCAGCAGCATCCCCAAACCCAACTCTGATTTCCCAAGGAACGTTGTGCTTTCCTAGGGGAGATGCCAAGGCAGAGAGGCTTTCGATGTATGCGGGTTCCTCCCACCGCGAGACTGGGCTCAGGCAAGCAGCAGCAGCCCGCAGAACATTTCTCAGCGAATGTTGTGCTTTCGCAGAGGCTTTGGCTTGGAGCGAACAGCACTTCGCTGCTGCTTCCTCAGCAAGGCTTCAGTCGCGTCAGGGAAGAAGAGCTGCGGGAGAGCTGGTGCCTCTTGGGCCTTGCTTTTCCGGGCTCCATGTTTGCGTCCTGGGTTCACCCTCCCAGGCCAAACTAAGCAGTCACAGCCACAACCCTACAGTAGCATGCGTAGCCAGGGATGGCACTCTATGCACACTACCATCTCCCAGTGTAGGCGTCGCTTGGCCTTTTACTCTGGCGCTCAGGCGGACTCGCGGACTAGGACAGTGCTTTCCCCACAGGAAAGGATAGGTGACAGGATCCCTGCAAACCGCCCGTGCACTGATTAGGTAGCTTTGGTGGACTATCCCCACTCCTTCCCCTTAAACCCCGTGCCTCCTCCAGGCTTCCACATCCTGGAGGAAGACGGCATTGACTACCTGTTATTTCAGGTAACTGTTTCTGAAAGTTCAGCATAGGCGCCTGGTGGCTAGCGCATGTCTGCCCCAGGGACAGGTGGCCAAGGAGCTGCTGTGTCCTTGGTTCCAGAGGCTCAGGACAGGCATGCTTTCTGCAAAGACTGCTTCCTAAGAGTGGAGCACGCGCCCTGTCCTACTCATCCCCTCCTGTCTCCATAGCAGCCAGGCTTCTGTCTCTCTGCACTGGGAGAGGGTGACACTTGTATTGCCACCGGCCGCGGGGCCTGCCAGGGCCGGCTCTCTTGATTCCCAACTGTTTCCAGTCCAGAAGGTCAACGGTTCCTGCTCTTCTCCAGGGGCAGCGTGCTGTACCTCCACAGACATTCTCCTGGGGAGCGAAGTGAAAAACGTGTCCCTTTCCTTAAGGCTCTTTCCAAAGACGCAACCGCGCTTCTCTCTCAGGCAGAGGGGATGCCCAGGCATAGAGGATTTTGTTCAATGCGGGTCCATTGCACCATGCTGAGGAGACCAGCTCTGGCAAACAGGAGCATCCTTCAGTCCGGACTCTGATTTTCCAAAGAATGCTGTGCTTTCCCAGAGGAGATGCCAGGGCAAAGAGGCTTTCGCTCTAGGCGGGTTTCTCCCATCGTGCTGCGAATACTAGGCTAAGGCAAGCAGCAACAGCAGCCCGCAGAACCGACTCTGATTTCGCAGCGACTGCTAAGCTTTCGCAGATGTTTTTAGCTTGGCATGAACCGTATTTAGCTGCTCCTTCCTCAGAAAGGCTTGGGTGTTCGCTCTGTCGCAGCAGGGAAGAAGAGCCACGGGAGAGCTGGTGCCTCTTGGGAATTGCTTTTCCGGCCTCCAAGTTCACGTCCAGGTTTCACCTTGCTATGCCGAACTAAGCAGACATGGTCACAACCCTGCAGCAGCTTGCGTTTCCTAGCATGGCACTCTATGCCTATTACCATCTCCTGGGCTAGGTAAGGCTTTGCCTTTTGCTTTGGCGCTCAGGCAGACTCGGGGTCTCGGCCAGTGCCTTCAACACAGGAGAGAAGTGGCGACAGGATCACTGCACACGGCCCGTGCACTGGGATGGGGAACTGTGGGTCACTGTCTCCACTCTTTCCCGGCACACCCCCTGCCACTCACATCGCTGCCACATCTTGGTGGAAGACGGCATCTGACTGCCCGTTTCTCCATGGGGTTGTTTCTGTGAGTTCCGGGTATGGCACCTGGTGGCAAGCCCAAGTCTGCCCTTGGGACAGGTGACCAAGGAGATGCTGTCCCCTTGGGTCCAGAGGCACAGGACAGGCCTGCCTTCTGCCCAGACTCCTTCCTCAGAGTGGTGCATGCGCCTCTGCCCTAGTCGTCCCCTCATTTCTCCTTAGCAGCCAGGCTTCCATCTCTCCGCGCAGGGAGCGGGTTCGTGCCACTGCAGGCTATCCTGCTACCCGAGCGTTTCCCGACCCCACGGCCAACGGCTCCTTCTCTTCTTGGGGCCGTGTGCTGCGCCTTCCCCACACTTGGCTTCTCTCTCAGGCAGAGGGGATGCTAGGGCAAAGAGTATTTCGCTCCATGCGGGTATCTTGCACCGTGCTTCGGAGACTAGCTCAGGCAAGCAGCAGCAGCATCCCCAAACCCAACTCTGATTTCCCAAGGAACGGTGAGCTTTCCCAGGGAAGATGCCTAGGCAAAGAGGTTGTTGCTGTATTTGGGTTCCTCCCACCGCGAGACTGGGCTCAGGCAAGCAGCAGCAGCCCGCAGAACATTTCTCAGCGAATGTGTGCTTTCGCAGAGGCTTTGGCTTGGAGCGAACAGCACTTTGCTGCTGCTTCCTCAGCAAGGCTTCAGTCGCGTCACGGAAGACGAGCTGCAGGAGAGCTGATGCCTCTTGGGCCTTGCTTTCCCGGGCTCCAAGTTCACGCCCGGGCTTCACCTTGCTATGCCGAACTAAGCAGACACCGTCACAACCCTGCAGCAGCGTGCGTGTCCTAGCATGGCCCTCTATGCCTATTACCATCTCCTGGGGTAGGTAAGGCTTTGCCTTTTACTCTGGTTGTCAGGCAGACTCGGGGTCTCGGCCAGTGCCTTCAACACAGGAGAGAAGTGGCGACAGGATCACTGCACACGGCCCGTGCACTGGGATGGGGAACTGTGGGTAACTGTCTCCACTCTTTCCCGGCAGACCCCCTGCCACTCACATCGCTGCCACATCTTGGTGGAAGACGGCATCTGACTGCCCGTTTCTCCATGGGGTTGTTTCTGTGAGTTCCGGGTATGGCACCTGGTGGCAAGCCCAAGTCTGCCCTTGGGACAGGTGGCCAAGGAGATGCTGTCCCCTTGGGTCCAGAGGCACAGGACAGGCCTGCCTTCTGCCCAGACTCCTTCCTCAGAGTGGAGCACGCGCCTCTGCCCTAGTCGTCCCCTCATTTCTCCTTAGCAGCCAGGCTTCCATCTCTCCGCACAGGGAGCGGGTGACACTTGTCTTGCCACCGGCCTGCTGTTCGTGCCACTGCAGGCTATCCTGCTTCCCGAGCGTTTCCCGACCCCACAGCCAACGGCTCCTTCTCTTCTCCGGGGCCGTGTGCTGCGCCTTCCCCACACTTGGCTTCTCTCTCAGGCAGAGGGGATGCTAGGGCAAAGAGTATTTCGCTCCATGCAGGTATCTTGCACCGTGCTTCGGAGACTAGCTCAGGCAAGCAGCAGCAGCATCCCCAAACCCAACTCTGATTTCCCAAGGAACGGTGAGCTTTCCCAGGGGAGATGCCTAGGCAAAGAGGTTGTTGCTGTGTACGGGTTTCTCCCACCGCGAGACTGGGCTCAGGCAAGCAGCAGCAGCCCGCAGAACATTTCTCAGCGAATGCTGTGCTTTCGCAGAGGCTTTGGCTTGGAGCGAACAGCACTTTGCTGCTGCTTCCTCAGCAAGGCTTCAGTCGCGTCAGGGAAGACGAGCTTCAGGAGAGCTGGTGCCTCTTGGGCCTTGCTTTTCCGGGCTCCATGTTCGCGTCCTGGGTTCACCCTCCCAGGCCAAACTAAGCAGTCACAGCCACAACCCTACAGTAGCATGCGTAGCCAGGGATGGCACTCTATGCACACTACCATCTCCCAGTGTAGGCGTCGCTTGGCCTTTTACTCTGGCGCTCAGGCGGACTCGCGGACTAGGACAGTGCTTTCCCCACAGGAAAGGATAGGTGACAGGATCCCTGCAAACCGCCCGTGCACTGATTAGGTAGCTTTGGTGGACTATCCCCACTCCTTCCCCTTAAACCCCGTGCCTCCTCCAGGCTTCCACATCCTGGAGGAAGACGGCATTGACTACCTGTTATTTCAGGTAACTGTTTCTGAAAGTTCAGCGTAGGCGCCTGGTGGCTAGCGCATGTCTGCCCCAGGGACAGGTGGCCAAGGAGCTGCTGTGTCCTTGGGCCCAGAGGCTCAGGACAGGCATGCTTTCTGCAAAGACTGCTTCCTAAGAGTGGAGCACGCGCCCTGTCCTACTCATCCCCTCCTGTCTCCATAGCAGCCAGGCTTCTGTCTCTCTGCACTGGGAGAGGGTGACACTTGTATTGCCACCGGCCGCGGGGCCCGCCAGGGCCGGCTCTCTTGATTCCCAACTGTTTCCAGTCCAGAAGGTCAACGGTTCCTGCTCTTCTCCAGGGGCAGCGTGCTGTACCTCCACAGACATTCTCCTGGGGAGCGAAGTGAAAAACGTGTCCCTTTCCTTAAGGCTCTTTCCAAAGACGCAACCGCGCTTCTCTCTCAGGCAGAGGGGATGCCCAGGCATAGAGGATTTTGTTCAATGCGGGTCCATTGCACCATGCTGAGGAGACCAGCTCTGGCAAACAGGAGCATCCTTCAGTCCGGACTCTGATTTTCCAAAGAATGCTGTGCTTTCCCAGAGGAGATGCCAGGGCAAAGAGGCTTTCGCTCTAGGCGGGTTTCTCCCATCGTGCTGCGAATACTAGGCTAAGGCAAGCAGCAACAGCAGCCCGCAGAACCGACTCTGATTTCGCAGCGACTGCTAAGCTTTCGCAGATGTTTTTAGCTTGGCATGAACCGTATTTAGCTGCTCCTTCCTCAGAAAGGCTTGGGTGTTCGCTCTGTCGCAGCAGGGAAGAAGAGCCACGGGAGAGCTGGTGCCTCTTGGGAATTGCTTTTCCGGCCTCCAAGTTCACGTCCAGGTTTCACCTTGCTATGCCGAACTAAGCAGACATGGTCACAACCCTGCAGCAGCTTGCGTTTCCTAGCATGGCACTCTATGCCTATTACCATCTCCTGGGCTAGGTAAGGCTTTGCCTTTTGCTTTGGCGCTCAGGCAGACTCGGGGTCTCGGCCAGTGCCTTCAACACAGGAGAGAAGTGGCGACAGGATCACTGCACACGGCCCGTGCACTGGGATGGGGAACTGTGGGTCACTGTCTCCACTCTTTCCCGGCACACCCCCTGCCACTCACATCGCTGCCACATCTTGGTGGAAGACGGCATCTGACTGCCCGTTTCTCCATGGGGTTGTTTCTGTGAGTTCCGGGTATGGCACCTGGTGGCAAGCCCAAGTCTGCCCTTGGGACAGGTGACCAAGGAGATGCTGTCCCCTTGGGTCCAGAGGCACAGGACAGGCCTGCCTTCTGCCCAGACTCCTTCCTCAGAGTGGAGCACGCGCCTCTGCCCTAGTCGTCCCCTCATTTCTCCTTAGCAGCCAGGCTTCCATCTCTCCGCGCAGGGAGCGGGTGACACTTGTCTTGCCACCGGCCTGCTGTTCGTGCCACTGCAGGCTATCCTGCTTCCCGAGCGTTTCCCGACCCCACAGCCAACGGCTCCTTCTCTTCTCCGGGGCCGTGTGCTGCGCCTTCCCCACACTTGGCTTCTCTCTCAGGCAGAGGGGATGCTAGGGCAAAGAGTATTTCTCTCCATGCAGGTATCTTGCACCGTGCTTCGGAGACTAGCTCAGGCAAGCAGCAGCAGCATCCCCAAACCCAACTCTGATTTCCCAAGGAACGGTGAGCTTTCCCAGGGGAGATGCCTAGGCAAAGAGGTTGTTGCTGTGTACGGGTTTCTCCCACCACGAGTCTGGGCTCAGGCAAGCAGCAGCAGCCCGCAGAACATTTCTCAGCGAATGCTGTGCTTTCGCAGAGGCTTTGGCTTGGAGCTAACAGCACTTTGCTGCTGCTTCCTCAGCAAGGCTTCAGTCGCGTCAGGGAAGACGAGCTGCAGGAGAGCTGGTGCCTCTTGGGCCTTGCTTTCCCGGGCTCCAAGTTCACGCCCGGGCTTCACCTTGCTATGCCGAACTAAGCAGACACAGTCACAACCCTGCAGCAGCGTGCGTGTCCTAGCATGGCCCTCTATGCCTATTACCATCTCCTGGGGTAGGTAAGGCTTTGCCTTTTACTCTGGTGCTCAGGCAGACTCGGGGTCTCGGCCAGTGCCTTCAACACAGGAGAGAAGTGGCGACAGGATCACTGCACACGGCCCGTGCACTGGGATGGGGAACTGTGGGTAACTGTCTCCACTCTTTCCCGGCAGACCCCCTGCCACTCACATCGCTGCCACATCTTGGTGGAAGACGGCATCTGACTGCCCGTTTCTCCATGGGGTTGTTTCTGTGAGTTCCGGGTATGGCACCTGGTGGCAAGCCCAAGTCTGCCCTTGGGACAGGTGGCCAAGGAGATGCTGTCCCCTTGGGTCCAGAGGCACAGGACAGGCATGCCTTCTGCCCAGACTCCTTCCTCAGAGTGGAGCACGCGCCTCTGCCCTAGTCGTCCCCTCATTTCTCCTTAGCAGCCAGGCTTCCATCTCTCCGCACAGGGAGCGGGTGACACTTGTCTTGCCACCGGCCTGCTGTTCGTGCCACTGCAGGCTATCCTGCTTCCCGAGCGTTTCCCGACCCCACAGCCAACGGCTCCTTCTCTTCTCCGGGGCCGTGTGCTGCGCCTTCCCCACACTTGGCTTCTCTCTCAGGCAGAGGGGATGCTAGGGCAAAGAGTATTTCGCTCCATGCAGGTATCTTGCACCGTGCTTCGGAGACTAGCTCAGGCAAGCAGCAGCAGCATCCCCAAACCCAACTCTGATTTCCCAAGGAACGTTGTGCTTTCCTAGGGGAGATGCCAAGGCAGAGAGGCTTTCGATGTATGCGGGTTCCTCCCACCGCGAGACTGGGCTCAGGCAAGCAGCAGCAGCCCGCAGAACATTTCTCAGCGAATGTTGTGCTTTCGCAGAGGCTTTGGCTTGGAGCGAACAGCACTTCGCTGCTGCTTCCTCAGCAAGGCTTCAGACGCGTCAGGGAAGAAGAGCTGCGGGAGAGCTGGTGCCTCTTGGGCCTTGCTTTTCCGGGCTCCATGTTCGCGTCCTGGGTTCACCCTCCCAGGCCAAACTAAGCAGTCACAGCCACAACCCTACAGTAGCATGCGTAGCCAGGGATGGCACTCTATGCACACTACCATCTCCCAGTGTAGGCGTCGCTTGGCCTTTTACTCTGGCGCTCAGGCGGACTCGCGGACTAGGACAGTGCTTTCCCCACAGGAAAGGATAGGTGACAGGATCCCTGCAAACCGCCCGTGCACTGATTAGGTAGCTTTGGTGGACTATCCCCACTCCTTCCCCTTAAACCCCGTGCCTCCTCCAGGCTTCCACATCCTGGAGGAAGACGGCATTGACTACCTGTTATTTCAGGTAACTGTTTCTGAAAGTTCAGCGTAGGCGCCTGGTGGCTAGCGCATGTCTGCCCCAGGGACAGGTGGCCAAGGAGCTGCTGTGTCCTTGGGCCCAGAGGCTCAGGACAGGCATGCTTTCTGCAAAGACTGCTTCCTAAGAGTGGAGCACGCGCCCTGTCCTACTCATCCCCTCCTGTCTCCATAGCAGCCAGGCTTCTGTCTCTCTGCACTGGGAGAGGGTGACACTTGTATTGCCACCGGCCGCGGGGCCTGCCAGGGCCGGCTCTCTTGATTCCCAACTGTTTCCAGTCCAGAAGGTCAACGGTTCCTGCTCTTCTCCAGGGGCAGCGTGCTGTACCTCCACAGACATTCTCCTGGGGAGCGAAGTGAAAAACGTGTCCCTTTCCTTAAGGCTCTTTCCAAAGACGCAACCGCGCTTCTCTCTCAGGCAGAGGGGATGCCCAGGCATAGAGGATTTTGTTCAATGCGGGTCCATTGCACCATGCTGAGGAGACCAGCTCTGGCAAACAGGAGCATCCTTCAGTCCGGACTCTGATTTTCCAAAGAATGCTGTGCTTTCCCAGAGGAGATGCCAGGGCAAAGAGGCTTTCGCTCTAGGCGGGTTTCTCCCATCGTGCTGCGAATACTAGGCTAAGGCAAGCAGCAACAGCAGCCCGCAGAACCGACTCTGATTTCGCAGCGACTGCTAAGCTTTCGCAGATGTTTTTAGCTTGGCATGAACCGTATTTAGCTGCTCCTTCCTCAGAAAGGCTAGGGTGTTCGCTCTGTCGCAGCAGGGAAGAAGAGCCACGGGAGAGCTGGTGCCTCTTGGGAATTGCTTTTCCGGCCTCCAAGTTCACGTCCAGGTTTCACCTTGCTATGCCGAACTAAGCAGACATGGTCACAACCCTGCAGCAGCTTGCGTTTCCTAGCATGGCACTCTATGCCTATTACCATCTCCTGGGCTAGGTAAGGCTTTGCCTTTTGCTTTGGCGCTCAGGCAGACTCGGGGTCTCGGCCAGTGCCTTCAACACAGGAGAGAAGTGGCGACAGGATCACTGCACACGGCCCGTGCACTGGGATGGGGAACTGTGGGTCACTGTCTCCACTCTTTCCCGGCACACCCCCTGCCACTCACATCGCTGCCACATCTTGGTGGAAGACGGCATCTGACTGCCCGTTTCTCCATGGGGTTGTTTCTGTGAGTTCCGGGTATGGCACCTGGTGGCAAGCCCAAGTCTGCCCTTGGGACAGGTGGCCAAGGAGATGCTGTCCCCTTGGGTCCAGAGGCACAGGACAGGCCTGCCTTCTGCCCAGACTCCTTCCTCAGAGTGGAGCACGCGCCTCTGCCCTAGTCGTCCCCTCATTTCTCCTTAGCAGCCAGGCTTCCAACTCTCCGCGCAGGGAGCGGGTGACACTTGTCTTGCCACCGGCCTGCTGTTCGTGCCACTGCAGGCTATCCTGCTTCCCGAGCGTTTCCCCACCCCACAGCCAACGGCTCTTTCTCTTCTCCAGGGCCATGTGCTGCGCCTTCCCCACACTTGGCTTCTCTCTCAGGCAGAGGGGATGCTAGGGCAAAGAGTATTTCGCTCCATGCGGGTATCTTGCACCGTGCTTCGGAGACTAGCTCAGGCAAGCAGCAGCAGCATCCCCAAACCCAACTCTGATTTCCCAAGGAACGGTGAGCTTTCCCAGGGGAGATGCCTAGGCAAAGAGGTTGTTGCTGTATACGGGTTTCTCCCACCGCGAAACTGGGCTCAGGCAAGCAGCAGCAGCCCGCAGAACATTTCTCAGCGAAATCTGTGCTTTCGCAGAGGCTTTGGCTTGGAGCGAACAGCACTTTGCTGCTGCTTCCTCAGCAAGGCTTCAGTCGCGTCAGGGAAGACGAGCTGCAGGAGAGCTGGTGCCTCTTGGGCCTTGCTTTCCCGGGCTCCAAGTTCACGCCCGGGCTTCACCTTGCTATGCCGAACTAAGCAGACACAGTCACAACCCTGCAGCAGCTTGCGTTTCCTAGCATGGCCCTCTATGCCTATTACCATCTCCTGGGGTAGGTAAGGCTTTGCCTTTTACTCTGGTGCTCAGGCAGACTCGGGGTCTCGGCCAGTGCCTTCAACACAGGAGAGAAGTGGCGACAGGATCACTGCACACGGCCCGTGCACTGGGATGGGGAACTGTGGGTCACTGTCTCCACTCTTTCCCGGCAGACCCCCTGCCACTCACATCGCTGCCACATCTTGGTGGAAGACGGCATCTGACTGCCCGTTTCTCCATGGGGTTGTTTCTGTGAGTTCCGGGTATGGCACTTGGTGGCAAGCCCAAGTCTGCCCTTGGGACAGGTGGCCAAGGAGATGCTGTCCCCTTGGGTCCAGAGGCACAGGACAGGCCTGCCTTCTGCCCAGACTCCTTCCTCAGAGTGGAGCACGCGCCTCTGCCCTAGTCGTCCCCTCATTTCTCCTTAGCAGCCAGGCTTCCATCTCTCCGCGCAGGGAGCGGGTGACACTTGTCTTGCCACCGGCCTGCTGTTCGTGCCACTGCAGGCTATCCTGCTTCCCGAGCGTTTCCCCACCCCACAGCCAACGGCTCCTTCTCTTCTCCGGGGCCGTGTGCTGCGCCTTCCCTACACTTGGCTTCTCTCTCAGGCAGAGGGGATGCTAGGGCAAAGAGTATTTCGCTCCATGCAGGTATCTTGCACCGTGCTTCGGAGACTAGCTCAGGCAAGCAGCAGCAGCATCCCCAAACCCAACTCTGATTTCCCAAGGAACGGTGAGCTTTCCCAGGGGAGATGCCTAGGCAAAGAGGTCGTTGCTGTGTACGGGTTTCTCCCACCGCGAGACTGGGCTCAGGCAAGCAGCAGCAGCCCGCAGAACATTTCTCAGCGAATGCTGTGCTTTCGCAGAGGCTTTGGCTTGGAGCGAACAGCACTTTGCTGCTGCTTCCTCAGCAAGGCTTCAGTCGCGTCAGGGAAGACGAGCTGCAGGAGAGCTGGTGCCTCTTGGGCCTTGCTTTCCCTGGCTCCAAGTTCACGCCCGGGCTTCACCTTGCTATGCCGAACTAAGCAGACACAGTCACAACCCTGCAGCAGCGTGCGTGTCCTAGCATGGCCCTCTATGCCTATTACCATCTCCTGGGGTAGGTAAGGCTTTGCCTTTTACTCTGGTGCTCAGGCAGACTCGGGGTCTCGGCCAGTGCCTTCAACACAGGAGAGAAGTGGCGACAGGATCACTGCACACGGCCCGTGCACTGGGATGGGGAACTGTGGGTCACTGTCTCCACTCTTTCCCGCACACCCCCTGCCACTCACATCGCTGCCACATCTTGGTGGAAGACGGCATCTGACTGCCCGTTTCTCCATGGGGTTGTTTCTGTGAGTTCCGGGTATGGCACCTGGTGGCAAGCCCAAGTCTGCCCTTGGGACAGGTGGCCAAGGAGATGCTGTCCCCTTGGGTCCAGAGGCACAGGACAGGCCTGCCTTCTGCCCAGACTCCTTCCTCAGAGTGGAGCACGCGCCTCTGCCCTAGTCGTCCCCTCATTTCTCCTTAGCAGCCAGGCTTCCATCTCTCCGCGCAGGGAGCGGGTGACACTTGTCTTGCCACCGGCCTGCTGTTCGTGCCACTGCAGGCTATCCTGCTTCCCGAGCGTTTCCCGACCCCACGGCCAACGGCTCCTACTCTTCTTTGGGGCCGTGTGCTGCGCCTTCCCCACACTTGGCTTCTCTCTCAGGCATAGGGGATGCTAGGGCAAAGAGTATTTCGCTCCATGCGGGTATCTTGCACCGTGCTTCGGAGACTAGCTCAGGCAAGCAGCAGCAGCATCCCCAAACCCAACTCTGATTTCCCAAGGAACGTTGTGCTTTCCTAGGGGAGATGCCAAGGCAGAGAGGCTTTCGATGTATGCGGGTTCCTCCCACCGCGAGACTGGGCTCAGGCAAGCAGCAGCAGCCCGCAGAACATTTCTCAGCGAATGTTGTGCTTTCGCAGAGGCTTTGGCTTGGAGCGAACAGCACTTCGCTGCTGCTTCCTCAGCAAGGCTTCAGACGCGTCAGGGAAGAAGAGCTGCGGGAGAGCTGGTGCCTCTTGGGCCTTGCTTTTCCGGGCTCCATGTTCGCGTCCTGGGTTCACCCTCCCAGGCCAAACTAAGCAGTCACAGCCACAACCCTACAGTAGCATGCGTAGCCAGGGATGGCACTCTATGCACACTACCATCTCCCAGTGTAGGCGTCGCTTGGCCTTTTACTCTGGCGCTCAGGCGGACTCGCGGACTAGGACAGTGCTTTCCCCACAGGAAAGGATAGGTGACAGGATCCCTGCAAACCGCCCGTGCACTGATTAGGTAGCTTTGGTGGACTATCCCCACTCCTTCCCCTTAAACCCCGTGCCTCCTCCAGGCTTCCACATCCTGGAGGAAGACGGCATTGACTACCTGTTATTTCAGGTAACTGTTTCTGAAAGTTCAGCGTAGGCGCCTGGTGGCTAGCGCATGTCTGCCCCAGGGACAGGTGGCCAAGGAGCTGCTGTGTCCTTGGGCCCAGAGGCTCAGGACAGGCATGCTTTCTGCAAAGACTGCTTCCTAAGAGTGGAGCACGCGCCCTGTCCTACTCATCCCCTCCTGTCTCCATAGCAGCCAGGCTTCTGTCTCTCTGCACTGGGAGAGGGTGACACTTGTATTGCCACCGGCCGCGGGGCCTGCCAGGGCCGGCTCTCTTGATTCCCAACTGTTTCCAGTCCAGAAGGTCAACGGTTCCTGCTCTTCTCCAGGGGCAGCGTGCTGTACCTCCACAGACATTCTCCTGGGGAGCGAAGTGAAAAACGTGTCCCTTTCCTTAAGGCTCTTTCCAAAGACGCAACCGCGCTTCTCTCTCAGGCAGAGGGGATGCCCAGGCATAGAGGATTTTGTTCAATGCGGGTCCATTGCACCATGCTGAGGAGACCAGCTCTGGCAAACAGGAGCATCCTTCAGTCCGGACTCTGATTTTCCAAAGAATGCTGTGCTTTCCCAGAGGAGATGCCAGGGCAAAGAGGCTTTCGCTCTAGGCGGGTTTCTCCCATCGTGCTGCGAATACTAGGCTAAGGCAAGCAGCAACAGCAGCCCGCAGAACCGACTCTGATTTCGCAGCGACTGCTAAGCTTTCGCAGATGTTTTTAGCTTGGCATGAACCGTATTTAGCTGCTCCTTCCTCAGAAAGGCTTGGGTGTTCGCTCTGTCGCAGCAGGGAAGAAGAGCCACGGGAGAGCTGGTGCCTCTTGGGAATTGCTTTTCCGGCCTCCAAGTTCACGTCCAGGTTTCACCTTGCTATGCCGAACTAAGCAGACATGGTCACAACCCTGCAGCAGCTTGCGTTTCCTAGCATGGCACTCTATGCCTATTACCATCTCCTGGGCTAGGTAAGGCTTTGCCTTTTGCTTTGGCGCTCAGGCAGACTCGGGGTCTCGGCCAGTGCCTTCAACACAGGAGAGAAGTGGCGACAGGATCACTGCACACGGCCCGTGCACTGGGATGGGGAACTGTGGGTCACTGTCTCCACTCTTTCCCGGCACACCCCCTGCCACTCACATCGCTGCCACATCTTGGTGGAAGACGGCATCTGACTGCCCGTTTCTCCATGGGGTTGTTTCTGTGAGTTCCGGGTATGGCACCTGGTGGCAAGCCCAAGTCTGCCCTTGGGACAGGTGGCCAAGGAGATGCTGTCCCCTTGGGTCCAGAGGCACAGGACAGGCCTGCCTTCTGCCCAGACTCCTTCCTCAGAGTGGAGCACGCGCCTCTGCCCTAGTCGTCCCCTCATTTCTCCTTAGCAGCCAGGCTTCCAACTCTCCGCTCAGGGAGCGGGTGACACTTGTCTTGCCACCGGCCTGCTGTTCGTGCCACTGCAGGCTATCCTGCTTCCCGAGCGTTTCCCCACCCCACAGCCAACGGCTCTTTCTCTTCTCCAGGGCCATGTGCTGCGCCTTCCCCACACTTGGCTTCTCTCTCAGGCAGAGGGGATGCTAGGGCAAAGAGTATTTCGCTCCATGCGGGTATCTTGCACCGTGCTTCGGAGACTAGCTCAGGCAAGCAGCAGCAGCATCCCCAAACCCAACTCTGATTTCCCAAGGAACGGTGAGCTTTCCCAGGGGAGATGCCTAGGCAAAGAGGTTGTTGCTGTATACGGGTTTCTCCCACCGCGAAACTGGGCTCAGCCAAGCAGCAGCAGCCCGCAGAACATTTCTCAGCGAAATCTGTGCTTTCGCAGAGGCTTTGGCTTGGAGCGAACAGCACTTTGCTGCTGCTTCCTCAGCAAGGCTTCAGTCGCGTCAGGGAAGACGAGCTGCAGGAGAGCTGGTGCCTCTTGGGCCTTGCTTTCCCGGGCTCCAAGTTCACGCCCGGGCTTCACCTTGCTATGCCGAACTAAGCAGACACAGTCACAACCCTGCAGCAGCTTGCGTTTCCTAGCATGGCCCTCTATGCCTATTACCATCTCCTGGGGTAGGTAAGGCTTTGCCTTTTACTCTGGTGCTCAGGCAGACTCGGGGTCTCGGCCAGAGCCTTCAACACAGGAGAGAAGTGGCGACAGGATCACTGCACACGGCCCGTGCACTGCGATGGGGAACTGTGGGTCACTGTCTCCACTCTTTCCCGGCAGACCCCCTGCCACTCACATCGCTGCCACATCTTGGTGGAAGACGGCATCTGACTGCCCGTTTCTCCATGGGGTTGTTTCTGTGAGTTCCGGGTATGGCACTTGGTGGCAAGCCCAAGTCTGCCCTTGGGACAGGTGGCCAAGGAGATGCTGTCCCCTTGGGTCCAGAGGCACAGGACAGGCCTGCCTTCTGCCCAGACTCCTTCCTCAGAGTGGAGCACGCGCCTCTGCCCTAGTCGTCCCCTCATTTCTCCTTAGCAGCCAGGCTTCCATCTCTCCGCGCAGGGAGCGGGTGACACTTGTCTTGCCACCGGCCTGCTGTTCGTGCCACTGCAGGCTATCCTGCTTCCCGAGCGTTTCCCGACCCCACAGCCAACGGCTCCTTCTCTTCTCCGGGGCCGTGTGCTGCGCCTTCCCCACACTTGGCTTCTCTCTCAGGCAGAGGGGATGCTAGGGCAAAGAGTATTTCGCTCCATGCAGGTATCTTGCACCGTGCTTCGGAGACTAGCTCAGGCAAGCAGCAGCAGCATCCCCAAACCCAACTCTGATTTCCCAAGGAACGGTGAGCTTTCCCAGGGGAGATGCCTAGGCAAAGAGGTTGTTGCTGTGTACGGGTTTCTCCCACCGCGAGACTGGGCTCAGGCAAGCAGCAGCAGCCCGCAGAACATTTCTCAGCGAATGCTGTGCTTTCGCAGAGGCTTTGGCTTGGAGCGAACAGCACTTTGCTGCTGCTTCCTCAGCAAGGCTTCAGTCGCGTCAGGGAAGACGAGCTGCAGGAGAGCTGGTGCCTCTTGGGCCTTGCTTTCCCGGGCTCCAAGTTCACGCCCGGGCTTCACCTTGCTATGCCGAACTAAGCAGACACAGTCACAACCCTGCAGCAGCGTGCGTGTCCTAGCATGGCCCTCTATGCCTATTACCATCTCCTGGGGTAGGTAAGGCTTTGCCTTTTACTCTGGTGCTCAGGCAGACTCGGGGTCTCGGCCAGTGCCTTCAACACAGGAGAGAAGTGGCGACAGGATCACTGCACACGGCCCGTGCACTGGGATGGGGAACTGTTGGTCACTGTCTCCACTCTTTCCCGCACACCCCCTGCCACTCACATCGCTGCCACATCTTGGTGGAAGACGGCATCTGACTGCCCGTTTCTCCATGGGGTTGTTTCTGTGAGTTCCGGGTATGGCACCTGGTGGCAAGCCCAAGTCTGCCCTTGGGACAGATGGCCAAGGAGATGCTGTCCCCTTGGGTCCAGAGGCACAGGACAGGCCTGCCTTCTGCCCAGACTCCTTCCTCAGAGTGGAGCACGCGCCTCTGCCCTAGTCGTCCCCTCATTTCTCCTTAGCAGCCAGGCTTCCAACTCTCCGCGCAGGGAGCGGGTGACACTTGTCTTGCCACCGGCCTGCTGTTCGTGCCACTGCAGGCTATCCTGCTTCCCGAGCGTTTCCCCACCCCACAGCCAACGGCTCTTTCTCTTCTCCAGGGCCATGTGCTGCGCCTTCCCCACACTTGGCTTCTCTCTCAGGCAGAGGGGATGCTAGGGCAAAGAGTATTTCGCTCCATGCGGGTATCTTGCACCGTGCTTCGGAGACTAGCTCAGGCAAGCAGCAGCAGCATCCCCAAACCCAACTCTGATTTCCCAAGGAACGGTGAGCTTTCCCAGGGGAGATGCCTAGGCAAAGAGGTTGTTGCTGTATACGGGTTTCTCCCACCGCGAAACTGGGCTCAGCCAAGCAGCAGCAGCCCGCAGAACATTTCTCAGCGAAATCTGTGCTTTCGCAGAGGCTTTGGCTTGGAGCGAACAGCACTTTGCTGCTGCTTCCTCAGCAAGGCTTCAGTCGCGTCAGGGAAGACGAGCTGCAGGAGAGCTGGTGCCTCTTGGGCCTTGCTTTCCCGGGCTCCAAGTTCACGCCCGGGCTTCACCTTGCTATGCCGAACTAAGCAGACACAGTCACAACCCTGCAGCAGCTTGCGTTTCCTAGCATGGCCCTCTATGCCTATTACCATCTCCTGGGGTAGGTAAGGCTTTGCCTTTTACTCTGGTGCTCAGGCAGACTCGGGGTCTCGGCCAGTGCCTTCAACACAGGAGAGAAGTGGCGACAGGATCACTGCACACGGCCCGTGCACTGCGATGGGGAATTGTAGGTCACTGTCTCCACTCTTTCCCGGCAGACCCCCTGCCACTCACATCGCTGCCACATCTTGGTGGAAGACGGCATCTGACTGCCCGTTTCTCCATGGGGTTGTTTCTGTGAGTTCCGGGTATGGCAACTGGTGGCAAGCCCAAGTCTGCCCTTGGGACAGGTGGCCAAGGAGATGCTGTCCCCTTGGGTCCAGAGGCACAGGACAGGCCTGCCTTCTGCCCAGACTCCTTCCTCAGAGTGGAGCACGCGCCTCTGCCCTAGTCGTCCCCTCATTTCTCCTTAGCAGCCAGGCTTCCATCTCTCCGCGCAGGGAGCGGGTGACACTTGTCTTGCCACCGGCCTGCTGTTCGTGCCACTGCAGGCTATCCTGCTTCCCGAGCGTTTCCCGACCCCACAGCCAACGGCTCCTTCTCTTCTCCGGGGCCGTGTGCTGCGCCTTCCCCACACTTGGCTTCTCTCTCAGGCAGAGGGGATGCTAGGGCAAAGAGTATTTCGCTCCATGCAGGTATCTTGCACCGTGCTTCGGAGACTAGCTCAGGCAAGCAGCAGCAGCATCCCCAAACCCAACTCTGATTTCCCAAGGAACGGTGAGCTTTCCCAGGGGAGATGCCTAGGCAAAGAGGTTGTTGCTGTGTACGGGTTTCTCCCACCGCGAGACTGGGCTCAGGCAAGCAGCAGCAGCCCGCAGAACATTTCTCAGCGAATGCTGTGCTTTCGCAGAGGCTTTGGCTTGGAGCGAACAGCACTTTGCTGCTGCTTCCTCAGCAAGGCTTCAGTCGCGTCAGGGAAGACGAGCTGCAGGAGAGCTGGTGCCTCTTGGGCCTTGCTTTCCCGGGCTCCAAGTTCACGCCCGGGCTTCACCTTGCTATGCCGAACTAAGCAGACACAGTCACAACCCTGCAGCAGCGTGCGTGTCCTAGCATGGCCCTCTATGCCTATTACCATCTCCTGGGGTAGGTAAGGCTTTGCCTTTTACTCTGGTGCTCAGGCAGACTCGGGGTCTCGGCCAGTGCCTTCAACACAGGAGAGAAGTGGCGACAGGATCACTGCACACGGCCCGTGCACTGGGATGGGGAACTGTGGGTCACTGTCTCCACTCTTTCCCGCACACCCCCTGCCACTCACATCGCTGCCACATCTTGGTGGAAGACGGCATCTGACTGCCCGTTTCTCCATGGGGTTGTTTCTGTGAGTTCCAGGTATGGCACCTGGTGGCAAGCCCAAGTCTGCCCTTGGGACAGGTGGCCAAGGAGATGCTGTCCCCTTGGGTCCAGAGGCACAGGACAGGCCTGCCTTCTGCCCAGACTCCTTCCTCAGAGTGGAGCACGCGCCTCTGCCCTAGTCGTCCCCTCATTTCTCCTTAGCAGCCAGGCTTCCATCTCTCCGCGCAGGGAGCGGGTGACACTTGTCTTGCCACCGGCCTGCTGTTCGTGCCACTGCAGGCTATCCTGCTTCCCGAGCGTTTCCCGACCCCACGGCCAACGGCTCCTACTCTTCTTCGGGGCCGTGTGCTGCGCCTTCCCCACACTTGGCTTCTCTCTCAGGCAGAGGGGATGCTAGGGCAAAGAGTATTTCGCTCCATGCGGGTATCTTGCACCGTGCTTCGGAGACTAGCTCAGGCAAGCAGCAGCAGCATCCCCAAACCCAACTCTGATTTCCCAAGGAACGTTGTGCTTTCCTAGGGGAGATGCCAAGGCAGAGAGGCTTTCGATGTATGCGGGTTCCTCCCACCGCGAGACTGGGCTCAGGCAAGCAGCAGCAGCCCGCAGAACATTTCTCAGCGAATGTTGTGCTTTCGCAGAGGCTTTGGCTTGGAGCGAACAGCACTTCGCTGCTGCTTCCTCAGAAAGGCTTCAGTCGCGTCAGGGAAGAAGAGCTGCGGGAGAGCTGGTGCCTCTTGGGCCTTGCTTTTCCGGGCTCCATGTTCGCGTCCTGGGTTCACCCTCCCAGGCCAAACTAAGCAGTCACAGCCACAACCCTACAGTAGCATGCGTAGCCAGGGATGGCACTCTATGCACACTACCATCTCCCAGTGTAGGCGTCGCTTGGCCTTTTACTCTGGCGCTCAGGCGGACTCGCGGACTAGGACAGTGCTTTCCCCACAGGAAAGGATCGGTGACAGGATCCCTGCAAACCGCCCGTGCACTGATTAGGTAGCTTTGGTGGACTATCCCCACTCCTTCCCCTTAAACCCCGTGCCTCCTCCAGGCTTCCACATCCTGGAGGAAGACGGCATTGACTACCTTTTATTTCAGGTAACTGTTTCTGAAAGTTCAGCGTAGGCGCCTGGTGGCTAGCGCATGTCTGCCCCAGGGACAGGTGGCCAAGGAGCTGCTGTGTCCTTGGGCCCAGAGGCTCAGGACAGGCATGCTTTCTGCAAAGACTGCTTCCTAAGAGTGGAGCACGCGCCCTGTCCTACTCATCCCCTCCTGTCTCCATAGCAGCCAGGCTTCTGTCTCTCTGCACTGGGAGAGGGTGACACTTGTATTGCCACCGGCCGCGGGGCCTGCCAGGGCCGGCTCTCTTGATTCCCAACTGTTTCCAGTCCAGAAGGTCAACGGTTCCTGCTCTTCTCCAGGGGCAGCGTGCTGTACCTCCACAGACATTCTCCTGGGGAGCGAAGTGAAAAACGTGTCCCTTTCCTTAAGGCTCTTTCCAAAGACGCAACCGCGCTTCTCTCTCAGGCAGAGGGGATGCCCAGGCATAGAGGATTTTGTTCAATGCGGGTCCATTGCACCATGCTGAGGAGACCAGCTCTGGCAAACAGGAGCATCCTTCAGTCCGGACTCTGATTTTCCAAAGAATGCTGTGCTTTCCCAGAGGAGATGCCAGGGCAAAGAGGCTTTCGCTCTAGGCGGGTTTCTCCCATCGTGCTGCGAATACTAGGCTAAGGCAAGCAGCAACAGCAGCCCGCAGAACCGACTCTGATTTCGCAGCGACTGCTAAGCTTTCGCAGATGTTTTTAGCTTGGCATGAACCGTATTTAGCTGCTCCTTCCTCAGAAAGGCTTGGGTGTTCGCTCTGTCGCAGCAGGGAAGAAGAGCCACGGGAGAGCTGGTGCCTCTTGGGAATTGCTTTTCCGGCCTCCAAGTTCACGTCCAGGTTTCACCTTGCTATGCCGAACTAAGCAGACATGGTCACAACCCTGCAGCAGCTTGCGTTTCCTAGCATGGCACTCTATGCCTATTACCATCTCCTGGGCTAGGTAAGGCTTTGCCTTTTGCTTTGGCGCTCAGGCAGACTCGGGGTCTCGGCCAGTGCCTTCAACACAGGAGAGAAGTGGCGACAGGATCACTGCACACGGCCCGTGCACTGGGATGGGGAACTGTGGGTCACTGTCTCCACTCTTTCCCGGCACACCCCCTGCCACTCACATCGCTGCCACATCTTGGTGGAAGACGGCATCTGACTGCCCGTTTCTCCATGGGGTTGTTTCTGTGAGTTCCGGGTATGGCACCTGGTGGCAAGCCCAAGTCTGCCCTTGGGACAGGTGGCCAAGGAGATGCTGTCCCCTTGGGTCCAGAGGCACAGGACAGGCCTGCCTTCTGCCCAGACTCCTTCCTCAGAGTGGAGCACGCGCCTCTGCCCTAGTCGTCCCCTCATTTCTCCTTAGCAGCCAGGCTTCCAACTCTCCGCGCAGGGAGCGGGTGACACTTGTCTTGCCACCGGCCTGCTGTTCGTGCCACTGCAGGCTATCCTGCTTCCCGAGCGTTTCCCCACCCCACAGCCAACGGCTCTTTCTCTTCTCCAGGGCCATGTGCTGCGCCTTCCCCACACTTGGCTTCTCTCTCAGGCAGAGGGGATGCTAGGGCAAAGAGTATTTCGCTCCATGCGGGTATCTTGCACCGTGCTTCGGAGACTAGCTCAGGCAAGCAGCAGCAGCATCCCCAAACCCAACTCTGATTTCCCAAGGAACGGTGAGCTTTCCCAGGGGAGATGCCTAGGCAAAGAGGTTGTTGCTGTATTTGGGTTTCTCCCACCGCGAGACACGGCTCAAGCAATCAGAAGCAGCCCGCAGAACATTTCTCAGCGAATGCTGTGCTTTCGCAGAGGCTTTGGCTTGGAGCGAACAGCACTTCGCTGCTGCTTCCTCAGCAAGGCTTCAGTCGCATCAGGGAAGAAGAGCTGCGGGAGAGCTGGTGCCTCTTGGGCCTTGCTTTTCCGGGCTCCAAGTTCACGCCCGGGCTTCACCTTGCTATGCCGAACTAAGCAGACACAGTCACAACCCTGCAGCAGCTTGCGTTTCCTAGCATGGCCCTCTATGCCTATTACCATCTCCTGGGGTAGGTAAGGCTTTGCCTTTTACTCTGGTGCTCAGGCAGACTCGGGGTCTCGGCCAGTGCCTTCAACACAGGAGAGAAGTGGCGACAGGATCACTGCACACGGCCCGTGCACTGCGATGGGGAACTGTGGGTCACTGTCTCCACTCTTTCCCGGCAGACCCCCTGCCACTCACATCGCTGCCACATCTTGGTGGAAGACGGCATCTGACTGCCCGTTTCTCCATGGGGTTGTTTCTGTGAGTTCCGGGTATGGCACTTGGTGGCAAGCCCAAGTCTGCCCTTGGGACAGGTGGCCAAGGAGATGCTGTCCCCTTGGGTCCAGAGGCACAGGACAGGCCTGCCTTCTGCCCAGACTCCTTCCTCAGAGTGGATCACGCGCCTCTGCCCTAGTCCTCCCCTCATTTCTCCTTAGCAGCCAGGCTTCCATCTCTCCGCGCAGGGAGCGGGTGACACTTGTCTTGCCACCGGCCTGCTGTTCGTGCCACTGCAGGCTATCCTGCTTCCCGAGCGTTTCCCGACCCCACAGCCAACGGCTCCTTCTCTTCTCCGGGGCCGTGTGCTGCGCCTTCCCCACACTTGGCTTCTCTCTCAGGCAGAGGGGATGCTAGGGCAAAGAGTATTTCGCTCCATGCAGGTATCTTGCACCGTGCTTCGGAGACTAGCTCAGGCAAGCAGCAGCAGCATCCCCAAACCCAACTCTGATTTCCCAAGGAACGGTGAGCTTTCCCAGGGGAGATGCCTAGGCAAAGAGGTTGTTGCTGTGTACGGGTTTCTCCCACCGCGAGACTGGGCTCAGGCAAGCAGCAGCAGCCCGCAGAACATTTCTCAGCGAATGCTGTGCTTTCGCAGAGGCTTTGGCTTGGAGCGAACAGCACTTCGCTGCTGCTTCCTCAGCAAGGCTTCAGTCGCGTCAGGGAAGACGAGCTGCAGGAGAGCTGGTGCCTCTTGGGCCTTGCTTTCCCGGGCTCCAAGTTCACGCCCGGGCTTCACCTTGCTATGCCGAACTAAGCAGACACAGTCACAACCCTGCAGCAGCGTGCGTGTCCTAGCATGGCCCTCTATGCCTATTACCATCTCCTGGGGTAGGTAAGGCTTTGCCTTTTACTCTGGTGCTCAGGCAGACTCGGGGTCTCGGCCAGTGCCTTCAACACAGGAGAGAAGTGGCGACAGGATCACTGCACACGGCCCGTGCACTGGGATGGGGAACTGTGGGTCACTGTCTCCACTCTTTCCCGCACACCCCCTGCCACTCACATCGCTGCCACATCTTGGTGGAAGACGGCATCTGACTGCCCGTTTCTCCATGGGGTTGTTTCTGTGAGTTCCGGGTATGGCACCTGGTGGCAAGCCCAAGTCTGCCCTTGGGACAGGTGGCCAAGGAGATGCTGTCCCCTTGGGTCCAGAGGCACAGGACAGGCCTGCCTTCTGCCCAGACTCCTTCCTCAGAGTGGAGCACGCGCCTCTGCCCTAGTCGTCCCCTCATTTCTCCTTAGCAGCCAGGCTTCCAACTCTCCGCGCAGGGAGCGGGTGACACTTGTCTTGCCACCGGCCTGCTGTTCGTGCCACTGCAGGCTATCCTGCTTCCCGAGCGTTTCCCCACCCCACAGCCAACGGCTCTTTCTCTTCTCCAGGGCCATGTGCTGCGCCTTCCCCACACTTGGCTTCTCTCTCAGGCAGAGGGGATGCTAGGGCAAAGAGTATTTCGCTCCATGCGGGTATCTTGCACCGTGCTTCGGAGACTAGCTCAGGCAAGCAGCAGCAGCATCCCCAAACCCAACTCTGATTTCCCAAGGAACGGTGAGCTTTCCCAGGGGAGATGCCTAGGCAAAGAGGTTGTTGCTGTATACGGGTTTCTCCCACCGCGAAACTGGGCTCAGGCAAGCAGCAGCAGCCCGCAGAACATTTCTCAGCGAAATCTGTGCTTTCGCAGAGGCTTTGGCTTGGAGCGAACAGCACTTTGCTGCTGCTTCCTCAGCAAGGCTTCAGTCGCGTCAGGGAAGACGAGCTGCAGGAGAGCTGGTGCCTCTTGGGCCTTGCTTTCCCGGGCTCCAGGTTCACGCCCGGGCTTCACCTTGCTATGCCGAACTAAGCAGACACAGTCACAACCCTGCAGCAGCTTGCGTTTCCTAGCATGGCCCTCTATGCCTATTACCATCTCCTGGGGTAGGTAAGGCTTTGCCTTTTACTCTGGTGCTCAGGCAGACTCGGGGTCTCGGCCAGTGCCTTCAACACAGGAGAGAAGTGGCGACAGGATCACTGCACACGGCCCGTGCACTGCGATGGGGAACTGTGGGTCACTGTCTCCACTCTTTCCCGGCAGACCCCCTGCCACTCACATCGCTGCCACATCTTGGTGGAAGACGGCATCTGACTGCCCGTTTCTCCATGGGGTTGTTTCTGTGAGTTCCGGGTATGGCACCTGGTGGCAAGCCCAAGTCTGCCCTTGGGACAGGTGGCCAAGGAGATGCTGTCCCCTTGGGTCCAGAGGCACAGGACAGGCCTGCCTTCTGCCCAGACTCCTTCCTCAGAGTGGATCACGCGCCTCTGCCCTAGTCATCCCCTCATTTCTCCTTAGCAGCCAGGCTTCCATCTCTCCGCGCAGGGAGCGGGTGACACTTGTCTTGCCACCGGCCTGCTGTTCGTGCCACTGCAGGCTATCCTGCTTCCCGAGCGTTTCCCGACCCCACAGCCAACGGCTCCTTCTCTTCTCCGGGGCCGTGTGCTGCGCCTTCCCCACACTTGGCTTCTCTCTCAGGCAGAGGGGATGCTAGGGCAAAGAGTATTTCGCTCCATGCAGGTATCTTGCACCGTGCTTCGGAGACTAGCTCAGGCAAGCAGCAGCTGCATCCCCAAACCCAACTCTGATTTCCCAAGGAACGGTGAGCTTTCCCAGGGGAGATGCCTAGGCAAAGAGGTTGTTGCTGTGTACGGGTTTCTCCCACCGCGAGACTGGGCTCAGGCAAGCAGCAGCAGCCCACAGAACATTTCTCAGCGAATGCTGTGCTTTCGCAGAGGCTTTGGCTTGGAGCGAACAGCACTTTGCTGCTGCTTCCTCAGCAAGGCTTCAGTCGCGTCAGGGAAGACGAGCTGCAGGAGAGCTGGTGCCTCTTGGGCCTTGCTTTCCCGGGCTCCAAGTTCACGCCCGGGCTTCACCTTGCTATGCCGAACTAAGCAGACACAGTCACAACCCTGCAGCAGCGTGCGTGTCCTAGCATGGCCCTCTATGCCTATTACCATCTCCTGGGGTAGGTAAGGCTTTGCCTTTTACTCTGGTGCTCAGGCAGACTCGGGGTCTCGGCCAGTGCCTTCAACACAGGAGAGAAGTGGCGACAGGATCACTGCACACGGCCCGTGCACTGGGATGGGGAACTGTGGGTCACTGTCTCCACTCTTTCCCGCACACCCCCTGCCACTCACATCGCTGCCACATCTTGGTGGAAGACGGCATCTGACTGCCCGTTTCTCCATGGGGTTGTTTCTGTGAGTTCCAGGTATGGCACCTGGTGGCAAGCCCAAGTCTGCCCTTGGGACAGGTGGCCAAGGAGATGCTGTCCCCTTGGGTCCAGAGGCACAGGACAGGCCTGCCTTCTGCCCAGACTCCTTCCTCAGAGTGGAGCACGCGCCTCTGCCCTAGTCGTCCCCTCATTTCTCCTTAGCAGCCAGGCTTCCATCTCTCCGCGCAGGGAGCGGGTGACACTTGTCTTGCCACCGGCCTGCTGTTCGTGCCACTGCAGGCTATCCTGCTTCCCGAGCGTTTCCCGACCCCACGGCCAACGGCTCCTACTCTTCTTCGGGGCCGTGTGCTGCGCCTTCCCCACACTTGGCTTCTCTCTCAGGCAGAGGGGATGCTAGGGCAAAGAGTATTTCGCTCCATGCGGGTATCTTGCACCGTGCTTCGGAGACTAGCTCAGGCAAGCAGCAGCAGCATCCCCAAACCCAACTCTGAATCCCAAGGAACGGTGAGCTTTCCCTGGGAAGATGCCTAGGCAAAGAGGTTGTTGCTGTGTACGGGTTTCTCCCACCGCGAGACTGGGCTCAGGCAAGCAGCAGCAGCCCGCAGAACATTTCTCAGCGAATGTTGTGCTTTCGCAGAGGCTTTGGCTTGGAGCGAACAGCACTTCGCTGCTGCTTCCTCAGCAAGGCTTCAGTCGCGTCAGGGAAGAAGAGCTGCGGGAGAGCTGGTGCCTCTTGGGCCTTGCTTTTCCGGGCTCCATGTTCGCGTCCTGGGTTCACCCTCCCAGGCCAAACTAAGCAGTCACAGCCACAACCCTACAGTAGCATGCGTAGCCAGGGATGGCACTCTATGCACACTACCATCTCCCAGTGTAGGCGTCGCTTGGCCTTTTACTCTGGCGCTCAGGCGGACTCGCGGACTAGGACAGTGCTTTCCCCACAGGAAAGGATCGGTGACAGGATCCCTGCAAACCGCCCGTGCACTGATTAGGTAGCTTTGGTGGACTATCCCCACTCCTTCCCCTTAAACCCCGTGCCTCCTCCAGGCTTCCACATCCTGGAGGAAGACGGCATTGACTACCTTTTATTTCAGGTAACTGTTTCTGAAAGTTCAGCGTAGGCGCCTGGTGGCTAGCGCATGTCTGCCCCAGGGACAGGTGGCCAAGGAGCTGCTGTGTCCTTGGGCCCAGAGGCTCAGGACAGGCATGCTTTCTGCAAAGACTGCTTCCTAAGAGTGGAGCACGCGCCCTGTCCTACTCATCCCCTCCTGTCTCCATAGCAGCCAGGCTTCTGTCTCTCTGCACTGGGAGAGGGTGACACTTGTATTGCCACCGGCCGCGGGGCCTGCCAGGGCCGGCTCTCTTGATTCCCAACTGTTTCCAGTCCAGAAGGTCAACGGTTCCTGCTCTTCTCCAGGGGCAGCGTGCTGTACCTCCACAGACATTCTCCTGGGGAGCGAAGTGAAAAACGTGTCCCTTTCCTTAAGGCTCTTTCCAAAGACGCAACCGCGCTTCTCTCTCAGGCAGAGGGGATGCCCAGGCATAGAGGATTTTGTTCAATGCGGGTCCATTGCACCATGCTGAGGAGACCAGCTCTGGCAAACAGGAGCATCCTTCAGTCCGGACTCTGATTTTCCAAAGAATGCTGTGCTTTCCCAGAGGAGATGCCAGGGCAAAGAGGCTTTCGCTCTAGGCGGGTTTCTCCCATCGTGCTGCGAATACTAGGCTAAGGCAAGCAGCAACAGCAGCCCGCAGAACCGACTCTGATTTCGCAGCGACTGCTAAGCTTTCGCAGATGTTTTTAGCTTGGCATGAACCGTATTTAGCTGCTCCTTCCTCAGAAAGGCTTGGGTGTTCGCTCTGTCGCAGCAGGGAAGAAGAGCCACGGGAGAGCTGGTGCCTCTTGGGAATTGCTTTTCCGGCCTCCAAGTTCACGTCCAGGTTTCACCTTGCTAGGCCGAACTAAGCAGACATGGTCACAACCCTGCAGCAGCTTGCGTTTCCTAGCATGGCACTCTATGCCTATTACCATCTCCTGGGCTAGGTAAGGCTTTGCCTTTTGCTTTGGCGCTCAGGCAGACTCGGGGTCTCGGCCAGTGCCTTCAACACAGGAGAGAAGTGGCGACAGGATCACTGCACACGGCCCGTGCACTGGGATGGGGAACTGTGGGTCACTGTCTCCACTCTTTCCCGGCACACCCCCTGCCACTCACATCGCTGCCACATCTTGGTGGAAGACGGCATCTGACTGCCCGTTTCTCCATGGGGTTGTTTCTGTGAGTTCCGGGTATGGCACCTGGTGGCAAGCCCAAGTCTGCCCTTGGGACAGGTGGCCAAGGAGATGCTGTCCCCTTGGGTCCAGAGGCACAGGACAGGCCTGCCTTCTGCCCAGACTCCTTCCTCAGAGTGGAGCACGCGCCTCTGCCCTAGTCGTCCCCTCATTTCTCCTTAGCAGCCAGGCTTCCAACTCTCCGCGCAGGGAGCGGGTGACACTTGTCTTGCCACCGGCCTGCTGTTCGTGCCACTGCAGGCTATCCTGCTTCCCGAGCGTTTCCCCACCCCACAGCCAACGGCTCTTTCTCTTCTCCAGGGCCATGTGCTGCGCCTTCCCCACACTTGGCTTCTCTCTCAGGCAGAGGGGATGCTAGGGCAAAGAGTATTTCGCTCCATGCGGGTATCTTGCACCGTGCTTCGGAGACTAGCTCAGGCAAGCAGCAGCAGCATCCCCAAACCCAACTCTGATTTCCCAAGGAACGGTGAGCTTTCCCAGGGGAGATGCCTAGGCAAAGAGGTTGTTGCTGTATACGGGTTTCTCCCACCGCGAAACTGGGCTCAGGCAAGCAGCAGCAGCCCGCAGAACATTTCTCAGCGAAATCTGTGCTTTCGCAGAGGCTTTGGCTTGGAGCGAACAGCACTTTGCTGCTGCTTCCTCAGCAAGGCTTCAGTCGCGTCAGGGAAGACGAGCTGCAGGAGAGCTGGTGCCTCTTGGGCCTTGCTTTCCCGGGCTCCAAGTTCACGCCCGGGCTTCACCTTGCTATGCCGAACTAAGCAGACACAGTCACAACCCTGCAGCAGCTTGCGTTTCCTAGCATGGCCCTCTATGCCTATTACCATCTCCTGGGGTAGGTAAGGCTTTGCCTTTTACTCTGGTGCTCAGGCAGACTCGGGGTCTCGGCCAGTGCCTTCAACACAGGAGAGAAGTGGCGACAGGATCACTGCACACGGCCCGTGCCTTGGGATGGGGAACTGTGGGTCACTGTCTCCACTCTTTCCCGGCAGACCCCCTGCCACTCACATCGCTGCCACATCTTGGTGGAAGACGGCATCTGACTGCCCGTTTCTCCATGGGGTTGTTTCTGTGAGTTCCGGGTATGGCACCTGGTGGCAAGCCCAAGTCTGCCCTTGGGACAGGTGGCCAAGGAGATGCTGTCCCCTTGGGTCCAGAGGCACAGGACAGGCCTGCCTTCTGCCCAGACTCCTTCCTCAGAGTGGAGCACGCGCCTCTGCCCTAGTCGTCCCCTCATTTCTCCTTAGCAGCCAGGCTTCCATCTCTCCGCGCAGGGAGCGGGTGACACTTGTCTTGCCACCGGCCTGCTGTTCGTGCCACTGCAGGCTATCCTGCTTCCCGAGCGTTTCCCGACCCCACAGCCAACGGCTCCTTCTCTTCTCCGGGGCCGTGTGCTGCGCCTTCCCCACACTTGGCTTCTCTCTCAGGCAGAGGGGATGCTAGGGCAAAGAGTATTTCGCTCCATGCAGGTATCTTGCACCGTGCTTCGGAGACTAGCTCAGGCAAGCAGCAGCAGCATCCCCAAACCCAACTCTGATTTCCCAAGGAACGGTGAGCTTTCCCAGGGGAGATGCCTAGGCAAAGAGGTTGTTGCTGTATTTGGGTTTCTCCCACCGCGAGACTGGGCTCAGGCAAGCAGCAGCAGCCCGCAGAACATTTCTCAGCGAATGCTGTGCTTTCGCAGAGGCTTTGGCTTGGAGCGAACAGCACTTCGCTGCTGCTTCCTCAGCAAGGCTTCAGTCGCGTCAGGGAAGACGAGCTGCAGGAGAGCTGATGCCTCTTGGGCCTTGCTTTCCTGGGCTCCAAGTTCACGCCCGGGCTTCACCTTGCTATGGCGAACTAAGCAGACACAGTCACAACCCTGCAGCAGCGTGCGTGTCCTAGCATGGCCCTCTATGCCTATTACCATCTCCTGGGGTAGGTAAGGCTTTGCCTTTTACTAAGGTGCTCAGGCAGACTCGGGGTCTCGGCCAGTGCCTTCAACGCAGGAGAGAAGTGGCGACAGGATCACTGCACACGGCTCGTGCACTGGGAAGGGGAACTGTGGGTCACTGTCTCCACTCTTTCCCGGCAGACCCCCTGCCACTCACATCGCTGCCACATCTTGGTGGAAGACGGCATCTGACTGCCCGTTTCTCCATGGGGTTGTTTCTGTGAGTTCCGGGTATGGCACCTGGTGGCAAGCCCAAGTCTGCCCTTGGGACAGGTGGCCAAGGAGATGCTGTCCCCTTGGGTCCAGAGGCACAGGACAGGCCTGCCTTCTGCCCAGACTCCTTCCTCAGAGTGGAGCACGCGCCTCTGCCCTAGTCGTCCCCTCATTTCTCCTTAGCAGCCAGGCTTCCATCTCTCCGCGCAGGAGCGGGTGACACTTGTCTTGCCACCGGCCTGCTGTTCGTGCCACTGCAGGCTATCCTGCTTCCCGAGCGTTTCCCGACCCCACGGCCAACGGCTCCTTCTCTTCTTCGGGGCCGTGGGCTGCGCCTTCCCCACACTTGGCTTCTCTCTCAGGCAGAGGGGATGCTAGGGCAAAGAGTATTTCGCTCCATGCGGGTATCTTGCACCGTGCTTCGGAGACTAGCTCAGGCAAGCAGCAGCAGCATCCCCAAACCCAACTCTGATTTCCCAAGGAACGGTGAGCTTTCCCAGGGAAGATGCCTAGGCAAAGAGGTTGTTGCTTTATTTGGGTTTCTCCCACCGTGAGACACGGCTCAGGCAAGCAGCAGCAGCCCGCAGAACATTTCTCAGCGAATGCTGTGCTTTCGCAGAGGCTTTGGCTTGGAGCGAACAGCACTTCGCTGCTGCTTCCTCAGCAAGGCTTCAGTCGCGTCAGGGAAGACGAGCTGCAGGAGAGCTGATGCCTCTTGGGCCTTGCTTTCCCGGGCTCCAAGATCACGCCCGGGCTTCAACTTGCTTTGCCGAACTAAGCAGACACAGTCACAACCCTGCAGGAGCGTGCGTGTCCTAGCATGGCCCTCTATGCCTATTACCATCTCCCTGGGTAGGTAAGGCTTTGCCTTTTACTCTGGTGCTCAGGCAGACTCGGGGTCTCGGCCAGTGCCTTCAACACAGGAGAGAAGTGGCGACAGGATCACTGCACACGGCCCGTGCACTGGGATGTGGAACTGTGGGTCACTGTCTCCACTCTTTCCCGGCACACCCCTTGCCACTCACATCGCTGCCACATCTTGGTGGAAGACGGCATCTGACTGCCCGTTTCTCCATGGGGTTGTTTCTGTGAGTTCCGGGTATGGCACCTGGTGGCAAGCCCAAGTCTGCCCTTGGGACAGGTGGCCAAGGAGATGCTGTCCCCTTGGGTCCAGAGGCACAGGACAGGCCTGCCTTCTGCCCAGACTCCTTCCTCAGAGTGGAGCACGCGCCTCTGCCCTAGTCGTCCCCTCATTTCTCCTTAGCAGCCAGGCTTCCATCTCTCCGCGCAGGGAGCGGGTGACACTTGTCTTGCCACCGGCCTGCTGTTCGTGCCACTGCAGGCTATCCTGCTTCCCGAGCGTTTCCCGACCCCACAGCCAACGGCTCCTTCTCTTCTCCGGGGCCGTGTGCTGCGCCTTCCCCACACTTGGCTTCTCTCTCAGGCAGAGGGGATGCTAGGGCAAAGAGTATTTCGCTCCATGCGGGTATCTTGCACCGTGCTTCGGAGACTAGCTAAGGCAAGCAGCAGCAGCATCCCCAAACCCAACTCTGATTTCCCTAGGAACGGTGAGCTTTCCCAGGGGAGATGCCTTTGCAAAGAGGTTGTTGCTGTATACGGGTTTCTCCCACCGCGAAACTGGGCTCAGGCAAGCAGCAGCAGCCCGCAGAACATTTCGCAGCGAATGCTGTGCTTTCGCAGAGGCTTTGGCTTGGAGCGAACAGCACTTTGCTGCTGCTTCCTCAGCAAGGCTTCAGTCGCGTCAGGGAAGAGGAGCTGCAGGAGAGCTGGTGCCTCTTGGGCCTTGCTTTCCCGGGCTCCAAGTTCACGCCCGGGTTTCACCTTGCTATGCCGAACTAAGCAGACACAGTCAAACCCTGCAGCAGCGTGCGTGTCCTAGCATGGCCCTCTATGCCTATTACCATCTCCTGGGGTAGGTAAGGCTTTGCCTTTTACTCTGGTGCTCAGGCAGACTCGGGGTCTCGGCCAGTGCCTTCAACACAGGAGAGAAGTGGCGACAGGATCACTGCACACGGCCCGTGCACTGGGATGGGGAACTGTGGGTCACTGTCTCCACTCTTTCCCGATAGACCCCCTGCCACTCACATCGCTGCCACATCTTTGTGGAAGACGACATCTGACTGCCCGTTTCTCCATGGGGTTGTTTCTGTGATTTCCGGGTATGGCACCTGGTGGCAAGCCCAAGTCTGCCCTTGGGACAGGTGGCCAAGGAGATGCTGTCCCCTTGGGTCCAGAGGCACAGGACAGGCCTGCCTTCTGCCCAGACTCCTTCCTCAGAGTGGAGCACGCGCCTCTGCCCTAGTCGTCCCACATTTCTCCTTAGCAGCCAGGCTTCCATCTCTCCGCGCAGGGAGCGGGTGACACTTGTCTTGCCACCGGCCTGCTGTTCGTGCCACTGCAGGCTATCCTGCTTCCCGAGCGTTTCCCGACCCCACGGCCAACGGCTCCTTCTCTTCTTCGGGGCCGTGTGCTGCGCCTTCCCCACACTTGGCTTCTCTCTCAGGCAGAGGGGATGCTAGGGCAAAGAGTATTTCGCTCCATGCGGGTATCTTGCACCGTGCTTCGGAGACTAGCTCAGGCAAGCAGCAGCAGCATCCCCAAACCCAACTCTGATTTCCCAAGGAACGGTGAGCTTTCCCAGGGAAGATGCCTAGGCAAAGAGGTTGTTGCTGTATTTGGGTTTCTCCCACCGCGAGACTGGGCTCAGGCAAGCAGCAGCAGCCCGCAGAACATTTCTCAGCGAATGCTGTGCTTTCGCAGAGGCTTTGGCTTAGAGCGAACAGCACTTTGCTGCTGCTTCCTCAGCAAGGCTTCAGTCGCGTCAGGGAAGACGAGCTGCAGGAGAGCTGATGCCTCTTGGGCCTTGCTTTCCCGGGCTCCAAGTTCACGCCCGGGCTTCACCTTGCTATGGCGAACTAAGCAGACACAGTCACAACCCTGCAGCAGCGTGCGTGTCCTAGCATGGCCCTCTATGCCTATTACCATCTCCTGGGGTAGGTAAGGCTTTGCCTTTTACTAAGGTGCTCAGGCAGACTCGGGGTTTCGGTCAGTGCCTTCAACGCAGGAGAGAAGTGGCGACAGGATCACTGCACACGGCCCGTGCACTGGGATGGGGAACTGTGGGTCACTGTCTCCACTCTTTCCCGGCAGACCCCCTGCCACTCACATCGCTGCCACATCTTGGTGGAAGATGGCATCTGACTGCCCGTTTCTCCATGGGGTTGTTTCTGTGAGTTCCGGGTATGGCACCTGGTGGCAAGCCCAAGTCTGCCCTTGGGACAGGTGGCCAAGGAGATGCTGTCCCCTTGGGTCCAGAGGCACAGGACAGGCCTGCCTTCTGTCCAGACTCCTTCCTCAGAGTGGAGCACGCGCCTCTGCCCTAGTCGTCCCCTCATTTCTCCTTAGCAGCCAGGCTTCCATCTCTCCGCGCAGGGAGCGGGTGACACTTGTCTTGCCACCGGCCTGCTGTTCGTGCCACTGCAGGCTATCTTGCTTCCCGGGCGTTTCCCGACCCCACATCCAACGGCTCCTTCTCTTCTCCAGGGCCGTGTGCTGCGCCTTCCCCACACTTGGCTTCTCTCTCAGGCAGAGGGGATGCTAGGGCAAAGAGTATTTCGCTCCATGCGGGTATCTTGCACCGTGCTTCGGAGACTAGCTCAGGCAAGCAGCAGCAGCATCCCCAAACCCAACTCTGATTTCCCAAGGAACGGTGAGCTTTCCCAGGGGAGATGCCTAGGCAAAGAGGTTGTTGCTGTATACGGGTTTCTCCCACCGCGAAACTGGGCTCAGGAAAGCAGCAGCAGCCCGCAGAACATTTCTCAGCGAAATCTGTGCTTTCGCAGAGGCTGTGGCTTGGAGCGAATAGCACTTTGCTGCTGCTTCCTCAGCAAGGCTTCAGTCGCGTCAGGGAAGACGAGCTGCAGGAGAGCTGGTGCCTCTTGCGCCTTGCTTTCCCGGGCTCCAAGTTCACGCCCGGGCTTCACCTTGCTATGCCGAACTAAGCAGACACAGTCACAACCCTGCAGCAGCGTGCGTGTCCTAGCATGGCCCTCTATGCCTATTACCATCTCCTGGGGTAGGTAAGGCTTTGCCTTTTACTAAGGTGCTCAGGCAGACTCGGGGTCTCGGCCAGTGCCTTCAATGCAGGAGAGAAGTGGCGACAGGATCACTGCGCACGGCCCGTGCACTGGGATGGGGAACTGTGGGTCACTGTCTCCACTCTTTCCCGCACACCCCCTGCCACTCACATCGCTGCCACATCTTGGTGGAAGACGGCATTTGACTGCCCGTTTCTCCATGGGGTTGTTTCTGTGAGTTCCGGGTATGGCACCAGGTGGCAAGCCCAAGTCTGCCCTTGGGACAGGTGGCCAAGGAGATGCTGTCCCCTTGGGTCCAGCGGCACAGGACAGGCCTGCCTTCTGCCCAGACTCCTTCCTCAGAGTGGAGCACGCGCCTCTGCCCTAGTCGTCCCCTCATTTCTCCTAAGCAGCCAGGCTTCCATCTCTCCGCGCAGGGAGCGGGTGACACTTGTCTTGCCACCGGCCTGCTGTTCGTGCCACTGCAGGCTATCCTGCTTCCCGAGCGTTTCCCGACCCCACGGCCAACGGCTCCTTCTCTTCTTCGGGGCCGTAGGCTGCGCCTTCCCCACACTTGGCTTCTCTCTCAGGCAGAGGGGATGCTTGGGCAAAGAGTATTTCGCTCCATGCGGGTATCTTGCACCGTGCTTCGGAGACTAGCTCAGGCAAGCAGCAGCAGCATCCCCAAACCCAACTCTGATTTCCCAAGGAACGGTGAGTTTTCCCAGGGGAGATGCCTAGGCAAAGAGGTTGTTGCTGTATACGGGTTTCTCCCACCGCGAAACTGGGCTCATGAAAGCAGCAGCAGCCCGCAGAACATTTCGCAGCGAATGCTGTGCTTTCGCAGAGGCTTTGGCTTGGAGCGAACAGCACTTTGCTGCTGCTTCCTCAGCAAGGCTTCAGTCGCTTCAGGGAAGACGAGCTGCAGGAGAGCTGATGCCTCTTGGGCCTTGCTTTCCCGTCCTTTAAGTTCACGCCCGGGCTTCACCTTGCTATGCCGAACTAAGCAGACACAGTCACAACCCTGCAGCAGCGTGCGTTTCCTAGCATGGCCCTCTATGCCTATTACCATCTCCTGGGGTAGGTAAGGCTTTGCCTTTTACTCTGGTGCTCAGGCAGACTCGGGGTCTCGGCCAGTGCCTTCAACACAGGAGAGAAGTGGCGACAGGATCACTGCACACGGCCCGTGCACTGGGATGGGGAACTGTGGGTCACTGTCTCCACTATTTCCCGCACACCCCCTGCCACTCACATCGCTGCCACATCTTGGTGGAAGACGGCATCTGACTGCCCGTTTCTCCATGGGGTTGTTTCTGTGAGTTCCGGGTATGGCACTTGGTGGCAAGCAAAAGTCTGCCCTTGGGACAGGTGGCCAAGGAGATGCTGTCCCCTTGGGTCCAGCGGCACAGGACAGGCCTGCCTTCTGCCCAGACTCCTTCCTCAGAGTGGAGCACGCGCCTCTGCCCTAGTCGTCCCCTCATTTCTCCTTAGCAGCCAGGCTTCCAACTCTCCGCGCAGGGAGCGGGTGACACTTGTCTTGCCACCGGCCTGCTGTTCGTGCCACTGCAGGCTATCCTGCTTCCCGAGCGTTTCCCGACCCCACGGCCAACGGCTCCTTCTCTTCTTCGGGGCCGTGTGCTGCGCCTTCCCCACACTTGGCTTCTCTCTCAGGTCGAGGGGATGCTAGGGCAAAGAGTATTCCGCTCCATGCGGGTATCTTGCACCGTGCTTCGGAGACTAGCTCAGGCAAGCTGCAGCAGCATGCCCAAACCCAACTCTGATTTCCCAAGGAACGGTGAGCTTTCCCAGGGAAGATGCCTAGGCAAAGAGGTTGTTGCTGTATTTGGGTTCCTCCCACCGCGAGACTCGGCTCCGGCAAGCAGCAGAGGCCCGCAGAACATTTCTCAGCGAATGTGTGCTTTCGCAGAGTCTTTGGCTTGGAGCGAACAGCACTTTGCTGCTGCTTCCTCAGCAAGGCTTCAGTCGCGTTAGTGAAGACGAGCTGCAGGAGAGCTGATGCCTCTTGGTCCTTGCTTTCCCGGGCTCCAAATTCACGCCTGGGCTTCACCTTGCTATGCCGAACTAAGCAGACACAGTCACAACCCTGCAGCAGCGTGCGTGTCCTAGCATGGCCCTCTATGCCTATTACCATCTCCTGGGGTAGGTAAGGCTTTGCCTTTTACTCTGGTTCAGGCAGACTCGGGGTCTCGGCCAGTGCCTTCAACACAGGAGAGAAGTGGCGACAGGATCACTGCACACGGCCCGTGCACTGGGATGGGGAACTGTGGGTCACTGTCTCCACTCTTTCCCGGCAGACCCCCTGCCACTCACATCGCTGCCCCATCTTGGAGGAAGACGGCATCTGACTGCCCGTTTCTCCATGGGGTTGTTTCTGTGAGTTCCGGGTATGGCACCAGGTGGCAAGCCCAAGTCTGCCCTTGGGACAGGTGGCCAAGGAGATGCTGTCCCCTTGGGTCCAGAGGCACAGGACAGGCCTGCCTTCTGCCCAGACTCCTTCCTCAGAGTGGAGCACGCGCCTCTGCCCTAGTCGTCCACTCATTTCTCCTTAGCAGCCAGGCTTCCATCTCTCCGCGCAGGGAGCGGGTGACACTTGTCTTGCCACCGGCCTGCTGTTCGTGCCACTGCAGGCTATCCTGCTTCCCGAGCGTTTCCCGACCCCACATCCAACGGCTCCTTCTCTTCTCCAGGGCCGTGTGCTGCGCCTTCCCCACACTTGGCTTCTCTCTCAGGCAGAGGGGATGCTAGGGCAAAGAGTATTTCGCTCCATGCGGGTATCTTGCACCGTGCTTCGGAGACTAGCTCAGGCAAGCAGCAGCAGCATCCCCAAACCCAACTCTGATTTCCCAAGGAACGGTGAGCTTTCCCAGGGGAGATGCCTAGGCAAAGAGGTTGTTGCTGTATACGGGTTTCTCCCACCGCGAAACTGGGCTCAGGAAAGCAGCAGCAGCCCGCAGAACATTTCTCAGCGAAATCTGTGCTTTCGCAGAGGCTGTGGCTTGGAGCGAATAGCACTTTGCTGCTGCTTCCTCAGCAAGGCTTCAGTCGCGTCAGGGAAGACGAGCTGCAGGAGAGCTGGTGCCTCTTGCGCCTTGCTTTCCCGGGCTCCAAGTTCACGCCCGGGCTTCACCTTGCTATGCCGAACTAAGCAGACACAGTCACAACCCTGCAGCAGCGTGCGTGTCCTAGCATGGCCCTCTATGCCTATTACCATCTCCTGGGGTAGGTAAGGCTTTGCCTTTTACTAAGGTGCTCAGGCAGACTCGGGGTCTCGGCCAGTGCCTTCAATGCAGGAGAGAAGTGGCGACAGGATCACTGCGCACGGCCCGTGCACTGGGATGGGGAACTGTGGGTCACTGTCTCCACTCTTTCCCGCACACCCCCTGCCACTCACATCGCTGCCACATCTTGGTGGAAGACGGCATTTGACTGCCCGTTTCTCCATGGGGTTGTTTCTGTGAGTTCCGGGTATGGCACCTGGTGGCAAGCAAAAGTCTGCCCTTGGGACAGGTGGCCAAGGAGATGCTGTCCCCTTGGGTCCAGCGGCACAGGACAGGCCTGCCTTCTGCCCAGACTCCTTCCTCAGAGTGGAGCACGCGCCTCTGCCCTAGTCGTCCCCTCATTTCTCCTAAGCAGCCAGGCTTCCATCTCTCCGCGCAGGGAGCGGGTGACACTTGTCTTGCCACCGGCCTGCTGTTCGTGCCACTGCAGGCTATCCTGCTTCCCGAGCGTTTCCCGACCCCACGGCCAACGGCTCCTTCTCTTCTTCGGGGCCGTAGGCTGCGCCTTCCCCACACTTGGCTTCTCTCTCAGGCAGAGGGGATGCTTGGGCAAAGAGTATTTCGCTCCATGCGGGTATCTTGCACCGTGCTTCGGAGACTAGCTCAGGCAAGCAGCAGCAGCATCCCCAAACCCAACTCTGATTTCCCAAGGAACGGCGAGTTTTCCCAGGGGAGATGCCTAGGCAAAGAGGTTGTTGCTGTATACGGGTTTCTCCCACCGCGAAACTGGGCTCATGAAAGCAGCAGCAGCCCGCAGAACATTTCGCAGCGAATGCTGTGCTTTCGCAGAGGCTTTGGCTTGGAGCGAACAGCACTTTGCTGCTGCTTCCTCAGCAAGGCTTCAGTCGCTTCAGGGAAGACGAGCTGCAGGAGAGCTGATGCCTCTTGGGCCTTGCTTTCCCGTCCTTTAAGTTCACGCCCGGGCTTCACCTTGCTATGCCGAACTAAGCAGACACAGTCACAACCCTGCAGCAGCGTGCGTTTCCTAGCATGGCCCTCTATGCCTATTACCATCTCCTGGGGTAGGTAAGGCTTTGCCTTTTACTCTGGTGCTCAGGCAGACTCGGGGTCTCGGCCAGTGCCTTCAACACAGGAGAGAAGTGGCGACAGGATCACTGCACACGGCCCGTGCACTGGGATGGGGAACTGTGGGTCACTGTCTCCACTATTTCCCGCACACCCCCTGCCACTCACATCGCTGCCACATCTTGGTGGAAGACGGCATCTGACTGCCCGTTTCTCCATGGGGTTGTTTCTGTGAGTTCCGGGTATGGCACTTGGTGGCAAGCAAAAGTCTGCCCTTGGGACAGGTGGCCAAGGAGATGCTGTCCCCTTGGGTCCAGCGGCACAGGACAGGCCTGCCTTCTGCCCAGACTCCTTCCTCAGAGTGGAGCACGCGCCTCTGCCCTAGTCGTCCCCTCATTTCTCCTTAGCAGCCAGGCTTCCATCTCTCCGCGCAGGGAGCGGGTGACACTTGTCTTGCCACCGGCCTGCTGTTCGTGCCACTGCAGGCTATCCTGCTTCCCGAGCGTTTCCCGACCCCACGGCCAACGGCTCCTTCTCTTCTTCGGGGCCGTGTGCTGCGCCTTCCCCACACTTGGCTTCTCTCTCAGGTCGAGGGGATGCTAGGGCAAAGAGTATTCCGCTCCATGCGGGTATCTTGCACCGTGCTTCGGAGACTAGCTCAGGCAAGCTGCAGCAGCATGCCCAAACCCAACTCTGATTTCCCAAGGAACGGTGAGCTTTCCCAGGGAAGATGCCTAGGCAAAGAGGTTGTTGCTGTATTTGGGTTCCTCCCACCGCGAGACTCGGCTCCGGCAAGCAGCAGAGGCCCGCAGAACATTTCTCAGCGAATGTGTGCTTTCGCAGAGTCTTTGGCTTGGAGCGAACAGCACTTTGCTGCTGCTTCCTCAGCAAGGCTTCAGTCGCGTTAGTGAAGACGAGCTGCAGGAGAGCTGATGCCTCTTGGTCCTTGCTTTCCCGGGCTCCAAATTCACGCCTGGGCTTCACCTTGCTATGCCGAACTAAGCAGACACAGTCACAACCCTGCAGCAGCGTGCGTGTCCTAGCATGGCCCTCTATGCCTATTACCATCTCCTGGGGTAGGTAAGGCTTTGCCTTTTACTCTGGTTCAGGCAGACTCGGGGTCTCGGCCAGTGCCTTCAACACAGGAGAGAAGTGGCGACAGGATCACTGCACACGGCCCGTGCACTGGGATGGGGAACTGTGGGTCACTGTCTCCACTCTTTCCCGGCAGACCCCCTGCCACTCACATCGCTGCCCCATCTTGGAGGAAGACGGCATCTGACTGCCCGTTTCTCCATGGGGTTGTTTCTGTGAGTTCCGGGTATGGCACCAGGTGGCAAGCCCAAGTCTGCCCTTGGGACAGGTGGCCAAGGAGATGCTGTCCCCTTGGGTCCAGAGGCACAGGACAGGCCTGCCTTCTGCCCAGACTCCTTCCTCAGAGTGGAGCACGCGCCTCTGCCCTAGTCGTCCACTCATTTCTCCTTAGCAGCCAGGCTTCCATCTCTCCGCGCAGGGAGCGGGTGACACTTGTCTTGCCACCGGCCTGCTGTTCGTGCCACTGCAGGCTATCCTGCTTCCCGAGCGTTTCCCGACCCCACAGCCAACGGCTCGTTCTCTTCTCCGGGGCCGTGTGCTGCGCCTTTTCCACACTTGGCTTCTCTCTCAGGCAGAGGGGATGCTAGGGCAAAGAGTATTTCGCTCCATGCGGGTATCTTGCACCGTGCTTCGGAGACTAGCTCAGGCAAGCAGCAGCAGCATCCCCAAACCCAACTCTGAATCCCAAGGAACGGTGAGCTTTCCCTGGGAAGATGCCTAGGCAAAGAGGTTGTTGCTGTGTACGGGTTTCTCCCACCGCGAGACTGGGCTCAGGCAAGCAGCAGCAGCCCGCAGAACATTTCTCAGCGAATGCTGTGCTTTCGCAGAGGCTTTGGCTTGGAGCGAACAGCACTTTGCTGCTGCTTCCTCAGCAAGGCTTCAGTCGCGTCAGGGAAGACGAGCTGCAGGAGAGCTGGTGCCTATTGGGCCTTGCTTTCCCGGGCTCCAAGTTCACGCCCGGGCTTCACCTTGCTATGCCGAACTAAGCAGACACAGTCACAACCCTGCAGCAGCGTGCGTGTCCTAGCATGGCCCTCTATGCCTATTACCATCTCCTGGGGTAGGTAAGGCTTTGCCTTTTACTCTGGTGCTCAGGCAGACTCGGGGTCTCGGCCAGTGCCTTCAACACAGGAGAGAAGTGGCGACAGGATCACTGCACACGGCCCGTGCACTGGGATGGGGAACTGTGGGTCACTGTCTCCACTCTTTCCCGCACACCCCCTGCCACTCACATCGCTGCCACATCTTGGTGGAAGACGGCATCTGACTGCCCGTTTCTCCATGGGGTTGTTTCTGTGAGTTCCGGGTATGGCACCTGGTGGCAAGCCCAAGTCTGCCCTTGGGACAGGTGGCCAAGGAGATGCTGTCCCCTTGGGTCCAGAGGCACAGGACAGGCCTGCCTTCTGCCCAGACTCCTTCCTCAGAGTGGAGCACGCGCCTCTGCCCTAGTCGTCCCCTCATTTCTCCTTAGCAGCCAGGCTTCCATCTCTCCGCGCAGGGAGAGGGTGACACTTGTCTTGCCACCGGCCTGCTGTTCGTGCCACTGCAGGCTATCCTGCTTCCCGAGCGTTTCCCGACCCCACAGCCAACGGCTCCTTCTCTTCTCCGGGGCCGTGTGCTGCGCCTTCCCCACACTTGGCTTCTCTCTCAGGCAGAGGGGATGCTAGGGCAAAGAGTATTTCGCTCCATGCGGGTATCTTGCACCGTGCTTCGGAGACTAGCTCAGGCAAGCAGCAGCAGCATCCCCAAACCCAACTCTGATTTCCCAAGGAACGGTGAGCTTTCCCAGGGGAGATGCCTAGGCAAAGAGGTTGTTGCTGTATACGGGTTTCTCCCACCGCGAAACTGGGCTCAGGCAAGCAGCAGCAGCCCGCAGAACATTTCGCAGCGAATGCTGTGCTTTCGCAGAGGCTTTGGCTTGGAGCGAACAGCACTCTGCTGCTGCTTCCTCAGCAAGGCTTCAGTCGCGTCAGGGAAGACGAGCTGCAGGAGAGCTGGTGCCTCTTGGGCCTTGCTTTCCCGGGCTCCAAGTTCACACCCAGGCTTCACCTTGCTATGCCGAACTAAGCAGACACAGTCACAACCCTGCAGCAGCGTGCGTGTCCTAGCATGGCCCTCTATGCCTATTACCATCTCCTGGGGTAGGTAAGGCTTTGCCTTTTACTCTGGTGCTCAGGCAGACTCGGGGTCTCGGCCAGTGCCTTCAACACAGGAGAGAAGTGGCGACAGGATCACTGCACACGGCCCGTGCACTGGGATGGGGAACTGTGGGTCACTGTCTCCACTCTTTCCCGCACACCCCCTGCCACTCACATCGCTGCCACATCTTGGTGGAAGACGGCATCTGACTGCCCGTTTCTCCATGGGGTTGTTTCTGTGAGTTCCGGGTATGGCACCTGGTGGCAAGCCCAAGTCTGCCCTTGGGACAGGTGGCCAAGGAGATGCTGTCCCCTTGGGTCCAGAGGCACAGGACAGGCCTGCCTTCTGCCCAGACTCCTTCCTCAGATTGGAGCACGCGCCTCTGCCCTAGTCGTCCCCTCATTTCTCCTTAGCAGCCAGGCTTCCATCTCTCCGCGCAGGGAGCGGGTGACACTTGTCTTGCCACCGGCCTGCTGTTCGTGCCACTGCAGGCTATCCTGCTTCCCGAGCGTTTCCCGACCCCACGGCCAACGGCTCCTACTCTTCTTCGGGGCCGTGTGCTGCGCCTTCCCCACACTTGGCTTCTCTCTCAGGCAGAGGGGATGCTAGGGCAAAGAGTATTTCGCTCCATGCGGGTATCTTGCACCGTGCTTCGGAGACTAGCTCAGGCAAGCAGCAGCAGCATCCCCAAACCCAACTCTGATTTCTCAAGGAACGCTGTGCTTTCCTAGGGGAGATGCCAAGGCAGAGAGGCTTTCGATGTATGCGGGTTCCTCCCACCGCGAGACTGGGCTCAGGCAAGCAGCAGCAGCCCGCAGAACATTTCTCAGCGAATGTTGTGCTTTCGCAGAGGCTTTGGCTTGGAGCGGACAGCACTTCGCTGCTGCTTCCTCAGCAAGGCTTCAGTCGCGTCAGGGAAGAAGAGCTGCGGGAGAGCTGGTGCCTCTTGGGCCTTGCTTTTCCGGGCTCCATGTTCGCGTCCTGGGTTCACCCTCCCAGGCCAAACTAAGCAGTCACAGCCACAACCCTACAGTAGCATGCGTAGCCAGGGATGGCACTCTATGCACACTACCATCTCCCAGTGTAGGCGTCGCTTGGCCTTTTACTCTGGCGCTCAGGCGGACTCGCGGACTAGGACAGTGCTTTCCCCACAGGAAAGGATAGGTGACAGGATCCCTGCAAATCGCCCGTGCACTGATTAGGTAGCTTTGGTGGACTATCCCCACTCCTTCCCCTTAAACCCCGTGCCTCCTCCAGGCTTCCACATCCTGGAGGAAGACGGCATTGACTACCTGTTATTTCAGGTAACTGTTTCTGAAAGTTCAGCGTAGGCGCCTGGTGGCTAGCGCATGTCTGCCCCAGGGACAGGTGGCCAAGGAGCTGCTGTGTCCTTGGGCCCAGAGGCTCAGGACAGGCATGCTTTCTGCAAAGACTGCTTCCTAAGAGTGGAGCACGCGCCCTGTCCTACTCATCCCCTCCTGTCTCCATAGCAGCCAGGCTTCTGTCTCTCTGCACTGGGAGAGGGTGACACTTGTATTGCCACCGGCCGCGGGGCCTGCCAGGGCCGGCTCTCTTGATTCCCAACTGTTTCCAGTCCAGAAGGTCAACGGTTCCTGCTCTTCTCCAGGGGCAGCGTGCTGTACCTCCACAGACATTCTCCTGGGGAGCGAAGTGAAAAACGTGTCCCTTTCCTTAAGGCTCTTTCCAAAGACGCAACCGCGCTTCTCTCTCAGGCAGAGGGGATGCCCAGGCATAGAGGATTTTGTTCAATGCGGGTTCATTGCACCATGCTGAGGAGACCAGCTCTGGCAAACAGGAGCATCCTTCAGTCCGGACTCTGATTTTCCAAAGAATGCTGTGCTTTCCCAGAGGAGATGCCAGGGCAAAGAGGCTTTTGCTCTAGGCGGGTTTCTCCCATCGTGCTGCGAATACTAGGCTAAGGCAAGCAGCAACAGCAGCCCGCAGAACCGACTCTGATTTCGCAGCGACTGCTAAGCTTTCACAGATATTTTTAGCTTGGCATGAACCGTATTTAGCTGCTCCATCCTCAGAAAGGCTTGGGTGTTCGCTCTGTCGCAGCAGGGAAGAAGAGCCACGGGAGAGCTGGTGCCTCTTGGGAATTGCTTTTCCGGCCTCCAAGTTCACGTCCAGGTTTCACCTTGCTATGCCGAACTAAGCAGACATGGTCACAACCCTGCAGCAGCTTGCGTTTCCTAGCATGGCACTCTATGCCTATTACCATCTCCTGGGCTAGGTAAGGCTTTGCCTTTTGCTTTGGCGCTCAGGCAGACTCGGGGTCTCGGCCAGTGCCTTCAACACAGGAGAGAAGTGGCGACAGGATCACTGCACACGGCCCGTGCACTGGGATGGGGAACTGTGGGTCACTGTCTCCACTCTTTCCCGGCAGACCCCCTGCCACTCACATCGCTGCCACATCTTGGTGGAAGACGGCATCTGACTGCCCGTTTCTCCATGGGGTTGTTTCTGTGAGTTCCGGGTATGGCACCTGGTGGCAAGCCCAAGTCTGCCCTTGGGACAGGTGACCAAGGAGATGCTGTCCCCTTGGGTCCAGAGGCACAGGACAGGCCTGCCTTCTGCCCAGACTCCTTCCTCAGAGTGGTGCATGCGCCTCTGCCCTAGTCGTCCCCTCATTTCTCCTTAGCAGCCAGGCTTCCGTCTCTCCGCGCAGGGAGCGGGTGACACTTGTCTTGCCACCGGCCTGCTGTTCGTGCCACTGCAGGCTATCCTGCTACCCGAGCGTTTCCCGACCCCACGGCCAACGGCTCCTTCTCTTCTTGGGGCCGTGTGCTGCGCCTTCCCCACACTTGGCTTCTCTCTCAGGCAGAGGGGATGCTAGGGCAAAGAGTATTTCGCTCCATGCGGGTATCTTGCACCGTGCTTCGGAGACTAGCTCAGGCAAGCTGCAGCAGCATCCCCAAACCCAACTCTGATTTCCCAAGGAACGGTGAGCTTTCCCTGGGAAGATGCCTAGGCAAAGAGGTTGTTGCTGTATTTGGGTTCCTCCCACCGCGAGACTGGGCTCAGGCAAGCAGCAGCAGCCCGCAGAACATTTCTCAGCGAATGTGTGCTTTCGCAGAGGCTTTGGCTTGGAGCGAACAGCACTTTGCTGCTGCTTCCTCAGCAAGGCTTCAGTCGCGTCAGGGAAGACGAGCTGCAGGAGAGCTGGTGCCACTTGGGCGTTGCTTTCCCGGGCTCCAAGTTCACGCACGGGCTTCAACTTGCTATGCCGAACTAAGGAGACACAGTCACAACCCTGCAGCAGCGTGCGTGTCCTAGCATGGCCCTCTATGCCTATTACCATCTCCTGGGGTAGGTAAGGCTTTGCCTTTTACTCTGGTGCTCAGGCAGACTCGGGGTCTCGGCCAGTGCCTTCAACACAGGAGAGAAGTGGCGACAGGATCACTGCACACGGCCCGTGCACTGGGATGGGGAACTGTGGGTCACTGTCTCCACTCTTTCCCGGCACACCCCCTGTCACTCACATCGCTGCCACATCTTGGTGGAAGACGGCATCTGACTGCCCGTTTCTCCATGGGGTTGTTTCTGTGAGTTCCGGGTATGGCACCTGGTGGCAAGCCCAAGTCTGCCCTTGGGACAGGTGGCCAAGGAGATGCTGTCCCCTTGAGTCCAGAGGCACAGGACTGGCCTGCCTTCTGCCCAGACTCCTTCCTCAGAGTGGAGCACGCGCCTCTGCCCTAGTCGTCCCCTCATTTCTCCTTAGCAGCCAGGCTTCCATCTCTCCGCGCAGGAAGCGGGTGACACTTGTCTTGCCACCGGACTGCTGTTCGTGCCACTGCAGGCTATCCTGCTTCCCGAGCGTTTCCCGACCCCACGGCCAATGGCTCCTTCTCTTCTTCGGGGCCGTGGGCTGCGCCTTCCCCACACTTGGCTTCTCTCTCAGGCAGAGGGGATGCTAGGGCAAAGAGTATTTCGCTCCATGCAGGTATCTTGCACCGTGCTTCGGAGACTAGCTCAGGCAAGCAGCAGCAGCATCCCCAAACCCAACTCTGATTTCCCAAGGAACGGTGAGCTTTCCCAGGGAAGATGCCTAGGCAAAGAGGTTGTTGCTGTATTTGGGTTTCTCCCACCGCGAGACTGGGCTCAGGCAAGCAGCAGCAGCCCGCAGAACATTTCTCAGCGAATGCTGTGCTTTCGCAGAGGCATTGGCTTGGAGCGAACAGCACTTTGCTGCGGCTTCCTCAGGAAGGCTTCAGTCGCGTCAGGGAAGACGAGCTGCAGGAGAGCTGGTGCCTCTTGGGCCTTGCTTTCCCGGTCTCCAAGTTCACGCCCGGGCTTCACCTTGCTATACCGAACTAAGCAGACACAGTCACAACCCTGCAGCAGCGTGCGTGTCCTAGCATGGCCCTCTATGCCTATTACCATCTCCTGGGGTGTGTAAGGCTTTGCCTTTTACTCTGGTGCTCAGGCAGACTCGGGGTCTCGGCCAGTGCCTTCAACACAGGAGAGAAGTGGCGACAGGATCACTGCACACGGCCCGTGCACTGGGATGGGGAACTGTGGGTCACTGTCTCCACTCTTTCCCGGCAGACCCCCTGCCACTCACATTGCTGCCACATCTTGGTGGAAGACGGCATCTGACTGCCCGTTTCTCCATGGGGTTGTTTCTGTGAGTTCCGGGTATGGCACCTGGTGGCAAGCCCAAGTCTGCCCTTGGGACAGGTGGCCAAGGAGATGCTGTCCCCTTGGGTCCAGAGGCACAGGACAGGCCTGCCTTCTGCCCAGACTCCTTCCTCAGAGTGGAGCACGCGCCTCTGCCCTAGTCGTCCCCTCATTTCTCCTTAGCAGCCAGGCTTCCATCTCTCCGCGCAGGGAGCGGGTGACACTTGTCTTGCCACCGGCCTGCTGTTCGTGCCACTGCAGGCTATCCTGCTTCCCGAGCGTTTCCCGACCCCACAGCCAACGGCTATTTCTCTTCTCCGGGGCCGTGTGCTGCGCCTTCCCCACACTTGGCTTCTCTCTCAGGCAGAGGGGATGCTAGGGCAAAGAGTATTTCGCTCCATGCGGGTATCTTGCACCGTGCTTCGGAGACTAGCTCAGGCAAGCAGCAGCAGCATCCCCAAACCCAACTCTGATTTCCCAAGGAACGGTGAGCTTTCCCAGGGGAGATGCCTAGGCAAAGAGGTTGTTGCTGTATACGGGTTTCTCCCACCGCGAAACTGGGCTCAGGCAAGCAGCAGCAGCCCGCAGAACATTTCTCAGCAAATGCTGTGCTTTCGCAGAGGCTTTGGCTTGGAGCGAACAGCACTTCGCTGCTGCTTCCTCAGCAAGGCTTCAGTCGCGTCAGGGAAGACGAGCTGCAGGAGAGCTGATGCCTCTTGGGCCTTGCTTTCCCGGGCTCCAAGATCACGCCCGGGCTTCAACTTGCTTTGCCGAACTAAGCAGCACAGTCACAACCCTGCAGCAGCGTGCGTGTCCTAGCATGGCCCTCTATGCCTATTACCATCTCCCTGGGTAGGTAAGGCTTTGCCTTTTACTCTGGTGCTCAGGCAGACTCGGGGTCTCGGCCAGTGCCTTCAACACAGGAGAGAAGTGGCGACAGGATCACTGCACACGGCCCGTACACTGGGATGAGGAACTGTGGGTCACTGTCTCCACTCTTTCCCGGCACACCCCTTGCCACTCACATCGCTGCCACATCTTGGTGGAAGACGGCATCTGACTGCCCGTTTCTCCATGGGGTTGTTTCTGTGAGTTCCGGGTATGGCACCTGGTGGCAAGCCCAAGTCTGCCCTTGGGACAGGTGGCCAAGGTAATGCTGTCCCCTTGGGTCCAGAGGCACAGGACAGGCCTGCCTTCTGCCCAGACTCCTTCCTCAGAGTGGAGCACGCGCCTCTGCCCTAGTCGTCCCCTCATTTCTCCTTAGCAGCCAGGCTTCCATCTCTCCGCGCAGGGAGCGGGTGACACTTGTCTTGCCACCGGCCTGCTGTTCGTGCCACTGCAGGCTATCCTGCTTCCCGAGTGTTTCCCGACCCCACAGCCAACGGCTCCTTCTCTTCTCCGGGGCCGTGGGCTGTGCCTTCCCCACACTTGGCTTCTCTCTCAGGCAGAGGGGATGCTAGGGCAAAGAGTATTTCGCTCCATGCGGGTATCTTGCACCGTGCTTCGGAGACTAGCTCAGGCAAGCAGCAGCAGCATCCCCAAACCCAACTCTGATTTCCCAAGGAACGGTGAGCTTTCCCAGGGGAGATGCCTAGGCAAAGAGGTTGTTGCTGTATATGGGTTTCTCCCACCGCGAAACTGGGCTCAGGCAAGCAGCAGCAGCCCGCAGAACATTTCGCAGCGAATGCTGTGCTTTCGCAGAGGCTTTGGCTTGGAGCGAACAGCACTATGCTGCTGCTTCCTCAGCAAGGCTTCAGTCGCGTCAGGGAAGACGAGCTGCAGGAGAGCTGGTGCCTCTTGGGCCTTGCTTTCCCGGGCTCCATGTTCACGCCCGGGCTTCACCTTGCTATGCCGAACTAAGCAGACACAGTCACAACCCTGCAGCAGCGTGCGTGTCCTAGCATGGCCCTCTATGCCTATTACCATCTCCTGGGGTGTGTAAGGCTTTGCCTTTTACTCTGGTGCTCAGGCAGACTCGGGGTCTCGGCCAGTGCCTTCAACACAGGAGAGAAGTGGCGACAGGATCACTGCACACGGCCTGTGCACTGGGATGGGGAACTGTGGGTCACTGTCTCCACTCTTTCCCGGCAGACCCCCTGCCACTCACATCGCTGCCACATCTTGGTGGAAGACGGCATCTGACTGCCCGTTTCTCCATGGGGTTGTTTCTGTGAGTTCCGGGTATGGCACCTGGTGGCAAGCCCAAGTCTGCCCTTGGGACAGGTGGCCAAGGAGATGCTGTCCCCTTGGGTCCAGAGGCACAGGACAGGCCTGCCTTCTGCCCAGACTCCTTCCTCAGAGTGGAGCACGCGCCTCTGCCCTAGTCGTCCCCTCATTTCTCCTTAGCAGCCAGGCTTCCATCTCTCCGCACAGGGAGCGGGTGACACTTGTCTTGCCACCGGCCTGCTGTTCGTGCCACTGCAGGCTATCCTGCTTCCCGAGCGTTTCCCGACCCCACAGCCAACGGCTCCTTCTCTTCTCCAGGGCCGTGTGCTGCGCCTTCCCCACACTTGGCTTCTCTCTCAGGCAGAGGGGATGCTAGGGCAAAGAGTATTTCGCTCCATGCAGGTATCTTGCACCGTGCTTCGGAGACTAGCTCAGGCAAGCAGCAGCAGCATCCCCAAACCCAACTCTGATTTCCCAAGGAACGGTGAGCTTTCCCAGGAGATGCCTAGGCAAAGAGGTTGTTGCTGTATATGGGTTTCTCCCACCGCGAGACTGGGCTCAGGCAAGCAGCAGCAGCCCGCAGAACATTTCTCAGCGAATAATGTGCTTTCGCAGAGGCTTTGGCTTGGAGCGAACAGCACTTTGCTGCGGCTTCCTCAGGAAGGCTTCAGTCGCGTCAGGGAAGACGAGCTGCAGGAGAGCTGGTGCCTCTTGGGCCTTGCTTTCCCGGTCTCCAAGTTCACGCCCGGGCTTCACCTTGCTATACCGAACTAAGCAGACACAGTCACAACCCTGCAGCAGCGTGCGTGTCCTAGCATGGCCCTCTATGCCTATTACCATCTCCTGGGGTGTGTAAGGCTTTGCCTTTTACTCTGGTGCTCAGGCAGACTCGGGGTCTCGGCCAGTGCCTTCAACACAGGAGAGAAGTGGCGACAGGATCACTGCACACGGCCCGTGCACTGGGATGGGGAACTGTGGGTCACTGTCTCCACTCTTTCCCGGCAGACCCCCTGCCACTCACATTGCTGCCACATCTTGGTGGAAGACGGCATCTGACTGCCCGTTTCTCCATGGGGTTGTTTCTGTGAGTTCCGGGTATGGAACCTGGTGGCAAGACCAAGTCTGCCCTTGGGACAGGTGGCCAAGGAGATGCTGTCCCCTTGGGTCCAGAGGCACAGGACAGGCCTGCCTTCTGCCCAGACTCCTTCCTCAGAGTGGAGCACGCGCCTCTGCCCTAGTCGTCCCCTCATTTCTCCTTAGCAGCCAGGCTTCCATCTCTCCGCGCAGGGAGCGGGTGACACTTGTCTTGCCACCGGCCTGCTGTTCGTGCCACTGCAGGCTATCCTGCTTCCCGAGCGTTTCCCGACCCCACAGCCAACGGCTATTTCTCTTCTCCGGGGCCGTGTGCTGCGCCTTCCCCACACTTGGCTTCTCTCTCAGGCAGAGGGGATGCTAGGGCAAAGAGTATTTCGCTCCATGCGGGTATCTTGCACCGTGCTTCGGAGACTAGCTCAGGCAAGCAGCAGCAGCATCCCCAAACCCAACTCTGATTTCCCAAGGAACGGTGAGCTTTCCCTGGAAGATGCCTAGGCAAAGAGGTTGTTGCTTTATTTGGGTTTCTCCCACCGCGAGAAACGGCTCAGGCAAGCAGCAGCAGCCCGCAGAACATTTCTCAGCGAATGCTGTGCTTTCGCAGAGGCTTTGGCTTGGAGCAAACAGCACTTCGCTGCTGCTTCCTCAGCAAGGCTTCAGTCGCGTCAGGGAAGACGAGCTGCAGGAGAGCTGATGCCTCTTGGGCCTTGCTTTCCCGGGCTCCAAGATCACGCCCGGGCTTCAACTTGCTTTGCCGAACTAAGCAGACACAGTCACAACCCTGCAGGAGCGTGCGTGTCCTAGCATGGCCCTCTATGCCTATTACCATCTCCCTGGGTAGGTAAGGCTTTGCCTTTTACTCTGGTGCTCAGGCAGACTCGGGGTCTCGGCCAGTGCCTTCAACACAGGAGAGAAGTGGCGACAGGATCACTGCACACGGCCCGTACACTGGGATGGGGAACTGTGGGTCACTGTCTCCACTCTTTCCCGGCACACCCCCTGCCACTCACATCGCTGCCACATCTTTGTGGAAGACGACATCTGACTGCCCGTTTCTCCATGGGGTTGTTTCTGTGAGTTCCGGGTATGGCACCTGGTGGCAAGCCCAAGTCTGCCCTTGGGACAGGTGGCCAAGGAGATGCTGTCCCCTTGGGTCCAGAGGCACAGGACAGGCCTGCCTTCTGCCCAGACTCCTTCCTCAGAGTGGAGCACGCGCCTCTGCCCTAGTCGTCCCCTCATTTCTCCTTAGCAGCCAGGCTTCCATCTCTCCGCGCAGGGAGCGGGTGACACTTGTCTTGCCACCGGCCTGCTGTTCGTGCCACTGCAGGCTATCCTGCTTCCCGAGAGTTTCCCGACCCCACAGCCAACGGCTCCTTCTCTTCTCCGGGGCCGTGTGCTGCGCCTTCCCCACACTTGGCTTCTCTCTCAGGCAGAGGGGATGCTAGGGCAAAGAGTATTTCGCTCCATGCGGGTATCTTGCACCGTGCTTCGGAGACTAGCTCAGGCAAGCAGCAGCAGCATCCCCAAACCCAACTCTGATTTCCCAAGGAACGGTGAGCTTTCCCAGGGGAGATGCCTAGGCAAAGAGGTTGTTGCTGTATACGGGTTTCTCCCACCGCGAAACTGGGCTCAGGCAAGCAGCAGCAGCCCGCAGAACATTTCTCAGCAAATGCTGTGCTTTCGCAGAGGCTTTGGCTTGGAGCGAACAGCACTTCGCTGCTGCTTCCTCAGCAAGGCTTCAGTCGCGTCAGGGAAGACGAGCTGCAGGAGAGCTGATGCCTCTTGGGCCTTGCTTTCCCGGGCTCCAAGATCACGCCCGGGCTTCAACTTGCTTTGCCGAACTAAGCAGCACAGTCACAACCCTGCAGCAGCGTGCGTGTCCTAGCATGGCCCTCTATGCCTATTACCATCTCCCTGGGTAGGTAAGGCTTTGCCTTTTACTCTGGTGCTCAGGCAGACTCGGGGTCTCGGCCAGTGCCTTCAACACAGGAGAGAAGTGGCGACAGGATCACTGCACACGGCCCGTACACTGGGATGAGGAACTGTGGGTCACTGTCTCCACTCTTTCCCGGCACACCCCTTGCCACTCACATCGCTGCCACATCTCGGTGGAAGACGGCATCTGACTGCCCGTTTCTCCATGGGGTTGTTTCTGTGAGTTCCGGGTATGGCACCTGGTGGCAAGCCCAAGTCTGCCCTTGGGACAGGTGGCCAAGGTAATGCTGTCCCCTTGGGTCCAGAGGCACAGGACAGGCCTGCCTTCTGCCCAGACTCCTTCCTCAGAGTGGAGCACGCGCCTCTGCCCTAGTCGTCCCCTCATTTCTCCTTAGCAGCCAGGCTTCCATCTCTCCGCGCAGGGAGCGGGTGACACTTGTCTTGCCACCGGCCTGCTGTTCGTGCCACTGCAGGCTATCCTGCTTCCCGAGTGTTTCCCGACCCCACAGCCAACGGCTCCTTCTCTTCTCCGGGGCCGTGGGCTGCGCCTTCCCCACACTTGGCTTCTCTCTCAGGCAGAGGGGATGCTAGGGCAAAGAGTATTTCGCTCCATGCGGGTATCTTGCACCGTGCTTCGGAGACTAGCTCAGGCAAGCAGCAGCAGCATCCCCAAACCCAACTCTGATTTCCCAAGGAACGGTGAGCTTTCCCAGGGGAGATGCCTAGGCAAAGAGGTTGTTGCTGTATATGGGTTTCTCCCACCGCGAAACTGGGCTCAGGCAAGCAGCAGCAGCCCGCAGAACATTTCGCAGCGAATGCTGTGCTTTCGCAGAGGCTTTGGCTTGGAGCGAACAGCACTATGCTGCTGCTTCCTCAGCAAGGCTTCAGTCGCGTCAGGGAAGACGAGCTGCAGGAGAGCTGGTGCCTCTTGGGCCTTGCTTTCCCGGGCTCCATGTTCACGCCCGGGCTTCACCTTGCTATGCCGAACTAAGCAGACACAGTCACAACCCTGCAGCAGCGTGCGTGTCCTAGCATGGCCCTCTATGCCTATTACCATCTCCTGGGGTGTGTAAGGCTTTGCCTTTTACTCTGGTGCTCAGGCAGACTCGGGGTCTCGGCCAGTGCCTTCAACACAGGAGAGAAGTGGCGACAGGATCACTGCACACGGCCCGTGCACTGGGATGGGGAACTGTGGGTCACTGTCTCCACTCTTTCCCGGCAGACCCCCTGCCACTCACATCGCTGCCACATCTTGGTGGAAGACGGCATCTGACTGCCCGTTTCTCCATGGGGTTGTTTCTGTGAGTTCCGGGTATGGCACCTGGTGGCAAGCCCAAGTCTGCCCTTGGGACAGGTGGCCAAGGAGATGCTGTGCCCTTGGGTCCAGAGGCACAGGACAGGCCTGCCTTCTGCCCAGACTCCTTCCTCAGAGTGGAGCACGCGCCTCTGCCCTAGTCGTCCCCTCATTTCTCCTTAGCAGCCAGGCTTCCATCTCTCCGCACAGGGAGCGGGTGACACTTGTCTTGCCACCGGCCTGCTGTTCGTGCCACTGCAGGCTATCCTGCTTCCCGAGCGTTTCCCGACCCCACAGCCAACGGCTCCTTCTCTTCTCCAGGGCCGTGTGCTGCGCCTTCCCCACACTTGGCTTCTCTCTCAGGCAGAGGGGATGCTAGGGCAAAGAGTATTTCGCTCCATGCAGGTATCTTGCACCGTGCTTCGGAGACTAGCTCAGGCAAGCAGCAGCAGCATCCCCAAACCCAACTCTGATTTCCCAAGGAACGGTGAGCTTTCCCAGGGGAGATGCCTAGGCAAAGAGGTTGTTGCTGTATATGGGTTTCTCCCACCGCGAGACTGGGCTCAGGCAAGCAGCAGCAGCCCGCAGAACATTTCTCAGCGAATAATGTGCTTTCGCAGAGGCTTTGGCTTGGAGCGAACAGCACTTTGCTGCAGCTTCCTCAGGAAGGCTTCAGTCGCGTCAGGGAAGACGAGCTGCAGGAGAGCTGGTGCCTCTTGGGCCTTGCTTTCCCGGTCTCCAAGTTCACGCCCGGGCTTCACCTTGCTATACCGAACTAAGCAGACACAGTCACAACCCTGCAGCAGCGTGCGTGTCCTAGCATGGCCCTCTATGCCTATTACCATCTCCTGGGGTGTGTAAGGCTTTGCCTTTTACTCTGGTGCTCAGGCAGACTCGGGGTCTCGGCCAGTGCCTTCAACACAGGAGAGAAGTGGCGACAGGATCACTGCACACGGCCCGTGCACTGGGATGGGGAACTGTGGGTCACTGTCTCCACTCTTTCCCGGCACACCCCCTGCCACTCACATCGCTGCCACATCTTGGTGGAAGACGGCATCTGACTGCCCGTTTCTCCATGGGGTTGTTTCTGTGAGTTCCGGGTATGGAACCTGGTGGCAAGCCCAAGTCTGCCCTTGGGACAGGTGGCCAAGGAGATGCTGTCCCCTTGGGTCCAGAGGCACAGGACAGGCCTGCCTTCTGCCCAGACTCCTTCCTCAGAGTGGAGCACGCGCCTCTGCCCTAGTCGTCCCCTCATTTCTCCTTAGCAGCCAGGCTTCCATCTCTCCGCGCAGGGAGCGGGTGACACTTGTCTTGCCACCGGCCTGCTGTTCTTGCCACTGCAGGCTATCCTGCTTCCCGAGCGTTTCCCGACCCCACAGCCAACGGCTATTTCTCTTCTCCAGGGCCGTGTGCTGCGCCTTCCCCACACTTGGCTTCTCTCTCAGGCAGAGGGGATGCTAGGGCAAAGAGTATTTCGCTCCATGCGGGTATCTTGCACCGTGCTTCGGAGACTAGCTCAGGCAAGCAGCAGCAGCATCCCCAAACCCAACTCTGATTTCCCAAGGAACGGTGAGCTTTCCCAGGAAGATGCCTAGGCAAAGAGGTTGTTGCTGTATATGGGTTTCTCCCACCGCGAGACACGGCTCAGGCAAGCAGCAGCAGCCCGCAGAACATTTCTCAGCGAATGCTGTGCTTTCGCAGAGGCTTTGGCTTGGAGCAAACAGCACTATGCTGCTGCTTCCTCAGCAAGGCTTCAGTCGCGTCAGGGAAGACGAGCTGCAGGAGAGCTGGTGCCTCTTGGGCCTTGCTTTCCCAGTCTCCAAGTTCACGCCCGGGCTTCACCTTGCTATACCGAACTAAGCAGACACAGTCACAACCCTGCAGCAGCGTGCGTGTCCTAGCATGGCCCTCTATGCCTATTACCATCTCCTGGGGTGTGTAAGGCTTTGCCTTTTACTCTGGTGCTCAGGCAGACTCGGGGTCTCGGCCAGTGCCTTCAACACAGGAGAGAAGTGGCGACAGGATCACTGCACACGGCCCGTGCACTGGGATGGGGAACTGTGGGTCACTGTCTCCACTCTTTCCCGGCAGACCCCCTGCCACTCACATCGCTGCCACATCTTGGTGGAAGACGGCATCTGACTGCCCGTTTCTCCATGGGGTTGTTTCTGTGAGTTCCGGGTATGGCACCTGGTGGCAAGCCCAAGTCTGCCCTTGGGACAGGTGGCCAAGGAGATGCTGTCCCCTTGGGTCCAGAGGTACAGGACAGGCCTGCCTTCTGCCCAGACTCCTTCCTCAGAGTGGAGCACGCGCCTCTGCCCTAGTCGTCCCCTCATTTCTCCTTAGCAGCCAGGCTTCCATCTCTCCGCGCAGGGAGCGGGTGACACTTGTCTTGCCACCGGCCTGCTGTTCGTGCCACTGCAGGCTATCCTGCTTCCCGAGCGTTTCCCGACCCCACAGCCAACGGCTCCTTCTCTTCTCCGGGGCCGTGTGCTGCGACTTCCCCACACTTGGCTTCTCTCTCAGGCAGAGGGGATGCTAGGGCAAAGAGTATTTCGCTCCATGCGGGTATCTTGCACCGTGCTTCGGAGACTAGCTCAGGCAAGCAGCAGCAGCATCCCCAAACCCAACTCTGATTTCCCAAGGAACGGTGAGCTTTCCCAGGGGAGATGCCTAGGCAAAGAGGTTGTTGCTGTATACGGGTTTCTCCCACCGCGAGACTGGGCTCAGGCAAGCAGCAGCAGCCCGCAGAACATTTCTCAGCGAATGCTGTGCTTTCGCAGAGGCTTTGGCTTGGAGCGAACAGCACTTTGCTGCGGCTTCCTCAGGAATGCTTCAGTCGCGTCAGGGAAGACGAGCTGCAGGAGAGCTGGTGCCTCTTGGGCCTTGCTTTCCCGGTCTCCAAGTTCACGCCCGGGCTTCAACTTGCTTTGCCGAACTAAGCAGACACAGTCACAACCCTGCAGCAGCGTGCGTGTCCTAGCATGGCCCTCTATGCCTATTACCATCTCCCTGGGTAGGTAAGGCTTTGCCTTTTACTCTGGTGCTCAGGCAGACTCGGGGTCTCGGCCAGTGCCTTCAACACAGGAGAGAAGTGGCGACAGGATCACTGCACACAGCCTGTGCACTGGGATGGGGAACTGTGGGTCACTGTCTCCACTCTTTCCCGGCAGACCCCCTGCCACTCACATCGCTGCCACATCTTGGTGGAAGACGCCATCTGACTGCCCGTTTCTCCATGGGGTTGTTTCTGTGAGTTCCGGGTATGGCACCTGGTGGCAAGCCCAAGTCTGCCCTTGGGACAGGTGGCCAAGGAGATGCTGTCCCCTTGGGTCCAGAGGCACAGGACAGGCCTGCCTTCTGCCCAGACTCCTTCCTCAGAGTGGAGCACGCGCCTCTGCCCTAGTCGTCCCCTCATTTCTCCTTAGCAGCCAGGCTTCCATCTCTCCGCGCAGGGAGCGGGTGACACTTGTCTTGCCACCGGCCTGCTGTTCGTGCCACTGCAGGCTATCCTGCTTCCCGAGCGTTTCCCGACCCCACAGCCAACGGCTCCTTCTCTTCTCCAGGGCCGTGTGCTGCGCCTTCCCCACACTTGGCTTCTCTCTCAGGCAGAGGGGATGCTAGGGCAAAGAGTATTTCGCTCCATGCAGGTATCTTGCACCGTGCTTCGGAGACTAGCTCAGGCAAGCAGCAGCAGCATCCCCAAACCCAACTCTGATTTCCCAAGGAACGGTGAGCTTTCCCAGGGGAGATGCCTAGGCAAAGAGGTTGTTGCTGTATATGGGTTTCTCCCACCGCGAGACTGGGCTCAGGCAAGCAGCAGCAGCCCGCAGAACATTTCTCAGCGAATAATGTGCTTTCGCAGAGGCTTTGGCTTGGAGCGAACAGCACTTTGCTGCGGCTACCTCAGGAAGGCTTCAGTCGCGTCAGGGAAGACGAGCTGCAGGAGAGCTGGTGCCTCTTGGGCCTTGCTTTCCCGGTCTCCAAGTTCACGCCCGGGCTTCACCTTGCTATACCGAACTAAGCAGACACAGTCACAACCCTGCAGCAGCGTGCGTGTCCTAGCATGGCCCTCTATGCCTATTACCATCTCCTGGGGTGTGTAAGGCTTTGCCTTTTACTCTGGTGCTCAGGCAGACTCGGGGTCTCGGCCAGTGCCTTCAACACAGGAGAGAAGTGGCGACAGGATCACTGCACACGGCCCGTGCACTGGGATGGGGAACTGTGGGTCACTGTCTCCACTCTTTCCCGGCAGACCCCCTGCCACTCACATTGCTGCCACATCTTGGTGGAAGACGGCATCTGACTGCCCGTTTCTCCATGGGGTTGTTTCTGTGAGTTCCGGGTATGGAACCTGGTGGCAAGCCCAAGTCTGCCCTTGGGACAGGTGGCCAAGGAGATGCTGTCCCCTTGGGTCCAGAGGCACAGGACAGGCCTGCCTTCTGCCCAGACTCCTTCCTCAGAGTGGAGCACGCGCCTCTGCCCTAGTCGTCCCCTCATTTCTCCTTAGCAGCCAGGCTTCCATCTCTTAGCGCAGGGAGCGGGTGACACTTGTCTTGCCACCGGCCTGCTGTTCGTGCCACTGCAGGCTATCCTGCTTCCCGAGAGTTTCCCGACCCCACAGCCAACGGCTCCTTCTCTTCTCCGGGGCCGTGTGCTGCGCCTTCCCCACACTTGGCTTCTCTCTCAGGCAGAGGGGATGCTAGGGCAAAGAGTATTTCGCTCCATGCGGGTATCTTGCACCGTGCTTCGGAGACTAGCTCAGGCAAGCAGCAGCAGCATCCCCAAACCCAACTCTGATTTCCCAAGGAACGGTGAGCTTTCCCAGGGGAGATGCCTAGGCAAAGAGGTTGTTGCTGTATACGGGTTTCTCCCACCGCGAAACTGGGCTCAGGCAAGCAGCAGCAGCCCGCAGAACATTTCTCAGCAAATGCTGTGCTTTCGCAGAGGCTTTGGCTTGGAGCGAACAGCACTTCGCTGCTGCTTCCTCAGCAAGGCTTCAGTCGCGTCAGGGAAGACGAGCTGCAGGAGAGCTGATGCCTCTTGGGCCTTGCTTTCCCGGGCTCCAAGATCACGCCCGGGCTTCAACTTGCTTTGCCGAACTAAGCAGCACAGTCACAACCCTGCAGCAGCGTGCGTGTCCTAGCATGGCCCTCTATGCCTATTACCATCTCCCTGGGTAGGTAAGGCTTTGCCTTTTACTCTGGTGCTCAGGCAGACTCGGGGTCTCGGCCAGTGCCTTCAACACAGGAGAGAAGTGGCGACAGGATCACTGCACACGGCCCGTACACTGGGATGAGGAACTGTGGGTCACTGTCTCCACTCTTTCCCGGCACACCCCTTGCCACTCACATCGCTGCCACATCTTGGTGGAAGACGGCATCTGACTGCCCGTTTCTCCATGGGGTTGTTTCTGTGAGTTCCGGGTATGGCACCTGGTGGCAAGCCCAAGTCTGCCCTTGGGACAGGTGGCCAAGGTAATGCTGTCCCCTTGGGTCCAGAGGCACAGGACAGGCCTGCCTTCTGCCCAGACTCCTTCCTCAGAGTGGAGCACGCGCCTCTGCCCTAGTCGTCCCCTCATTTCTCCTTAGCAGCCAGGCTTCCATCTCTCCGCGCAGGGAGCGGGTGACACTTGTCTTGCCACCGGCCTGCTGTTCGTGCCACTGCAGGCTATCCTGCTTCCCGAGTGTTTCCCGACCCCACAGCCAACGGCTCCTTCTCTTCTCCGGGGCCGTGGGCTGCGCCTTCCCCACACTTGGCTTCTCTCTCAGGCAGAGGGGATGCTAGGGCAAAGAGTATTTCGCTCCATGCGGGTATCTTGCACCGTGCTTCGGAGACTAGCTCAGGCAAGCAGCAGCAGCATCCCCAAACCCAACTCTGATTTCCCAAGGAACGGTGAGCTTTCCCAGGGGAGATGCCTAGGCAAAGAGGTTGTTGCTGTATATGGGTTTCTCCCACCGCGAAACTGGGCTCAGGCAAGCAGCAGCAGCCCGCAGAACATTTCGCAGCGAATGCTGTGCTTTCGCAGAGGCTTTGGCTTGGAGCGAACAGCACTATGCTGCTGCTTCCTCAGCAAGGCTTCAGTCGCGTCAGGGAAGACGAGCTGCAGGAGAGCTGGTGCCTCTTGGGCCTTGCTTTCCCGGGCTCCATGTTCACGCCCGGGCTTCACCTTGCTATGCCGAACTAAGCAGACACAGTCACAACCCTGCAGCAGCGTGCGTGTCCTAGCATGGCCCTCTATGCCTATTACCATCTCCTGGGGTGTGTAAGGCTTTGCCTTTTACTCTGGTGCTCAGGCAGACTCGGGGTCTCGGCCAGTGCCTTCAACACAGGAGAGAAGTGGCGACAGGATCACTGCACACGGCCCGTGCACTGGGATGGGGAACTGTGGGTCACTGTCTCCACTCTTTCCCGGCAGACCCCCTGCCACTCACATCGCTGCCACATCTTGGTGGAAGACGGCATCTGACTGCCCGTTTCTCCATGGGGTTGTTTCTGTGAGTTCCGGGTATGGCACCTGGTGGCAAGCCCAAGTCTGCCCTTGGGACAGGTGGCCAAGGAGATGCTGTCCCCTTGGGTCCAGAGGCACAGGACAGGCCTGCCTTCTGCCCAGACTCCTTCCTCAGAGTGGAGCACGCGCCTCTGCCCTAGTCGTCCCCTCATTTCTCCTTAGCAGCCAGGCTTCCATCTCTCCGCGCAGGGAGCGGGTGACACTTGTCTTGCCACCGGCCTGCTGTTCGTGCCACTGCAGGCTATCCTGCTTCCCGAGCGTTTCCCGACCCCACAGCCAACGGCTCCTTCTCTTCTCCAGGGCCGTGTGCTGCGACTTCCCCACACTTGGCTTCTCTCTCAGGCAGAGGGGATGCTAGGGCAAAGAGTATTTCGCTCCATGCAGGTATCTTGCACCGTGCTTCGGAGACTAGCTCAGGCAAGCAGCAGCAGCATCCCCAAACCCAACTCTGATTTCCCAAGGAACGGTGAGCTTTCCCAGGGGAGATGCCTAGGCAAAGAGGTTGTTGCTGTATACGGGTTTCTCCCACCGCGAGACTGGGCTCAGGCAAGCAGCAGCAGCCCGCAGAACATTTCTCAGCGAATGCTGTGCTTTCGCAGAGGCTTTGGCTTGGAGCGAACAGCACTTTGCTGCGGCTTCCTCAGGAAGGCTTCAGTCGCGTCAGGGAAGACGAGCTGCAGGAGAGCTGGTGCCTCTTGGGCCTTGCTTTCCCGGTCTCCAAGTTCACGCCCGGGCTTCACCTTGCTATACCGAACTAAGCAGACACAGTCACAACCCTGCAGCAGCGTGCGTGTCCTAGCATGGCCCTCTATGCCTATTACCATCTCCTGGGGTGTGTAAGGCTTTGCCTTTTACTCTGGTGCTCAGGCAGACTCGGGGTCTCGGCCAGTGCCTTCAACACAGGAGAGAAGTGGCGACAGGATCACTGCACACGGCCCGTGCACTGGGATGGGGAACTGTGGGTCACTGTCTCCACTCTTTCCCGGCAGACCCCCTGCCACTCACATTGCTGCCACATCTTGGTGGAAGACGGCATCTGACTGCCCGTTTCTCCATGGGGTTGTTTCTGTGAGTTCCGGGTATGGCACCTGGTGGCAAGCCCAAGTCTGCCCTTGGGACAGGTGGCCAAGGAGATGCTGTCCCCTTGGGTCCAGAGGCACAGGACAGGCCTGCCTTCTGCCCAGACTCCTTCCTCAGAGTGGAGCACGCGCCTCTGCCCTAGTCGTCCCCTCATTTCTCCTTAGCAGCCAGGCTTCCATCTCTCCGCGCAGGGAACGGGTGACACTTGTCTTGCCACCGGCCTGCTGTTCGTGCCACTGCAGGCTATCCTGCTTCCCGAGCGTTTCCCGACCCCACAGCCAACGGCTCCTTCTCTTCTCCGGGGCCGTGTGCTGCGCCTTCCCCACACTTGGCTTCTCTCTCAGGCAGAGGGGATGCTAGGGCAAAGAGTATTTCGCTCCATGCGGGTATCTTGCACCGTGCTTCGGAGACTAGCTCAGGCAAGCAGCAGCAGCATCCCCAAACCCAACTCTGATTTCCCAAGGAACGGTGAGCTTTCCCAGGGAAGATGCCTAGGCAAAGAGGTTGTTGCTTTATTTGGGTTTCTCCCACCGCGAGACACGGCTCAGGCAAGCAGCAGCAGCCCGCAGAACATTTCTCAGCGAATGCTGTGCTTTCGCAGAGGCTTTGGCTTGGAGCGAACAGCACTTCGCTGCTGCTTCCTCCGCAAGGCTTCAGTCGCGTCAGGGAAGACGAGCTGCAGGAGAGCTGATGCCTCTTGGGCCTTGCTTTCCCGGGCTCCAAGATCACGCCCGGGCTTCAACTTGCTTTGCCGAACTAAGCAGACACAGTCACAACCCTGCAGGAGCGTGCGTGTCCTAGCATGGCCCTCTATGCCTATTACCATCTCCCTGGGTAGGTAAGGCTTTGCCTTTTACTAAGGTGCTCAGGCAGACTCGGGGTCTCGGCCAGTGCCTTCAACACAGGAGAGAAGTGGCGACAGGATCACTGCACACGGCCCGTACACTGGGATGAGGAACTGTGGGTCACTGTCTCCACTCTTTCCCGGCACACCCCCTGCCACTCACATCGCTGCCACATCTTTGTGGAAGACGACATCTGACTGCCCGTTTCTCCATGGGGTTGTTTCTGTGAGTTCCGGGTATGGCACCTGGTGGCAAGCCCAAGTCTGCCCTTGGGACAGGTGGCCAAGGAGATGCTGTCCCCTTGGGTCCAGAGGCACAGGACAGGCCTGCCTTCTGCCCAGACTCCTTCCTCAGAGTGGAGCACGCGCCTCTGCCCTAGTCGTCCCCTCATTTCTCCTTAGCAGCCAGGCTTCCATCTCTTAGCGCAGGGAGCGGGTGACACTTGTCTTGCCACCGGCCTGCTGTTCGTGCCACTGCAGGCTATCCTGCTTCCCGAGAGTTTCCCGACCCCACAGCCAACGGCTCCTTCTCTTCTCCGGGGCCGTGTGCTGCGCCTTCCCCACACTTGGCTTCTCTCTCAGGCAGAGGGGATGCTAGGGCAAAGAGTATTTCGCTCCATGCGGGTATCTTGCACCGTGCTTCGGAGACTAGCTCAGGCAAGCAGCAGCAGCATCCCCAAACCCAACTCTGATTTCCCAAAGAATGGTGAGCTTTCCCAGGGGAGATGCCTAGGCAAAGAGGTTGTTGCTGTATACGGGTTTCTCCCACCGCGAAACTGGGCTCAGGCAAGCAGCAGCAGCCCGCAGAACATTTCTCAGCGAATGCTGTGCTTTCGCAGAGGCTTTGGCTTGGAGCGAACAGCACTTTGCTGCTGCTTCCTCAGCAAGGCTTCAGTCGCGTCAGGGAAGACGAGCTGCAGGAGAGCTGGTGCCTCTTGGGCCTTGCTTTCCCGAGCTCAAAGTTCACGCCCGGGCTTCACCTTGCTATGCCGAACTAAGGAGACACAGTCACAACCCTGCAGCAGCGTGCGTGTCCTAGCATGGCCCTCTATGCCTATTACCATCTCCTGGGGTAGGTAAGGCTTTGCCTTTTACTCTGGTGCTCAGGCAGACTCGGGGTCTCGGCCAGTGCCTTCAACACAGGAGAGATGTGGCGACAGGATCACTGCACACGGCCCGTGCACTGGGATGGGGAACTGTGGGTCACTGTCTCCACTCTTTCCCGGCACACCCCCTGCCACTCACATCGCTGCCACATCTTGGTGGAAGACGGCATCTGACTGCCCGTTTCTCCATGGGGTTGTTTCTGTGAGTTCCGGGTATGGCACCTGGTGGCAAGCCCAAGTCTGCCCTTGGGACAGGTGGCCAAGGAGATGCTGTCCCCTTGGGTCCAGAGGCACAGGACAGGCCTGCCTTCTGCCCAGACTCCTTCCTCAGAGTGGAGCACGCGCCTCTGCCCTAGTCGTCCCCTCATTTCTCCTTAGCAGCCAGGCTTCCATCTCTCCGCGCAGGGAGCGGGTGACACTTGTCTTGCCACTGGCCTGCTGTTCGTGCCACTGCAGGCTATCCTGCTTCCCGAGCGTTTCCCGACCCCACGGCCAACGGCTCCTTCTCTTCTTCGGGGCCGTGGGCTGCGCCTTCCCCACACTTGGCTTCTCTCTCAGGCAGAGGGGATGCTAGGGCAAAGAGCATTTCGCTCCATGCGGGTATCTTGCACCGTGCTTCGGAGACTAGCTCAGGCAAGGAGCAGCAGCATCCCCAAACCCAACTCTGATTTCCCAAGGAACGGTGAGCTTTCCCAGGGAAGATGCCTAGGCAAAGAGGTTGTTGCTTTATTTGGGTTTCTCCCACCGCGAGACACGGCTCAGGCAAGCAGCAGCGCCCGCAGAACATTTCTCAGTGAATGCTGTGCTTTCGCAGAGGCTTTGGCTTGGAGCGAACAGCACTTCGCTGCTGCTTCCTCAGCAAGGCTTCAGTCGCGTCAGGGAAGACGAGCTGCAGGAGAGGTGATGCCTCTTGGGCCTTGCTTTCCCGGGCTCCAAGATCACGCCCGGGCTTCAACTTGCTTTGCCGAACTAAGCAGACACAGTCACAACCCTGCAGGAGCGTGCGTGTCCTAGCATGGCCCTCTATGCCTATTACCATCTCCCTGGGTAGGTAAGGCTTTGCCTTTTACTCTGGTGCTCAGGCAGACTCGGGGTCTCGGCCAGTGCCTTCAACACAGGAGAGAAGTGGCGACAGGATCACTGCACACGGCCCGTACACTGGGATGAGGAACTGTGGGTCACTGTCTCCACTCTTTCCCGGCACACCCCCTGCCACTCACATCGCTGCCACATCTTTGTGGAAGACGACATCTGACTGCCCGTTTCTCCATGGGGTTGTTTCTGTGAGTTCCGGGTATGGCACCTGGTGGCAAGCACAAGTCTGCCCTTGGGACAGGTGGCCAAGGAGATGCTGTCCCCTTGGGTCCAGAGGCATAGGACAGGCCTGCCTTCTGCCCAGACTCCTTCCTCAGAGTGGAGCACGCGCCTCTGCCCTAGTCGTTCCCTCATTTCTCCTTAGCAGCCAGGCTTCCATCTCTCCGCGCAGGGAGCGGGTGACACTTGTCTTGCCACCGGCCTGCTGTTCGTGCCACTGCAGGCTATCCTGCTTCCCGAGCGTTTCCCGACCCCACAGCCAACGGCTCCTTCTCTTCTCCGGGGCCGTGTGCTGCGCCTTCCCCACACTTGGCTTCTCTCTCAGGCAGAGGGGATGCTAGGGCAAAGAGTATTTCGCTCCATGCGGGTATCTTGCACCGTGCTTCGGAGACTAGCTCAGGCAAGCAGCAGCAGCATCCCCAAACCCAACTCTGATTTCCCAAGGAATGGTGAGCTTTCCCAGGGGAGATGCCTAGGCAAAGAGGTTGTTGCTGTATACGGGTTTCTCCCACCACGAAACTGGGCTCAGGCAAGCAGCAGCAGCCCGCAGAACATTTCTCAGCGAATGCTGTGCTTTCGCAGAGGCTTTGGCTTGGAGCGAACAGCACTTTGCTGCTGCTTCCTCAGCAAGGCTTCAGTCGCGTCAGGGAAGACGAGCTGCAGGAGAGCTGGTGCCTCTTGGGCCTTGCTTTCCCAGGCTCCAAGTTCACGCACGGGCTTCACCTTGCTATGCCGAACTAAGCAGACACAGTCACAACCCTGCAGCAGCGTGCGTGTCCTAGCATGGCCCTCTATGCCTATTACCATCTCCTGGGGTAGGTAAGGCTTTGCCTTTTACTAAGGTGCTCAGGCAGACTCGGGGTCTCGGCCAGTGCCTTCAACAGAGGAGAGAAGTGGCGAAGGGATCACTGCACTCGGCCCGTGCACTGCGATGGGGAACTGTGGGTCACTGTCTCCACTCTTTCCCGGCAGACCCCCTGCCACTCACATCGCTGCCACTTCTTGGTGGAAGACGGCATCTGACTGCCCGTTTCTCCATGGGGTTGTTTCTGTGAGTTCTGGGTATGGCACCTGGTGGCAAGCCCAAGTCTGCCCTTGGGACAGGTGGCCAAGGAGATGCTGTCCCCTTGGGTCCAGAGGCACAGGACAGGCCTGCCTTCTGCCCAGACTCCTTCCTCAGAGTGGAGCACGCGCCTCTGCCCTAGTCGTCCCCTCATTTCTCCTTAGCAGCCAGGCTTCCATCTCTCCGCGCAGGGAGCGGGTGACACTTGTCTTGCCACCGGCCTGCTGTTCGTGCCACTGCAGGCTATCCTGCTTCCCGGGCTTTTCCTGACCCCACGGCCAACGGCTCCTTCTCTTCTTCGGGGCCGTGTGCTGCGCCTTCCCCACACTTGGCTTCTCTCTCAGGCAGAGGGGATGCTAGGGCAAAGAGTATTTCGCTCCATGCAGGTATCTTGCACCGTGCTTCGGCGACTAGCTCAGGCAAGCAGCAGCAGCATCCCCAAACCCAACTCTGATTTCCCAAGGAACGGTGAGATTTCCCAGGGAAGATGCCTAGGCAAAGAGGTTGTTGCTTTATTTGGGTTTCTCCCACCGCGAGACTGGGCTCAGGCAAGCAGCAGCAGCCCGCAGAACATTTCTCAGCGAATGTGTGCTTTCGCAGAGGCTTTGGCTTGGAGCGAACAGCACTTCGCTGCTGCTTCCTCAGCAAGGCTTCAGTCGCGTCAGGGAAGACGAGCTGCAGGAGAGCTGATGCCTCTTGGGCCTTGCTTTCCCGGGCTCCAAGTTCACGCCCGGGCTTCACCTTGCTATGCCGAACTAAGCAGACACAGTCACAACCCTGCAGCAGCGTGGGTGTCCTAGCATGGCCCTCTATGCCTATTACCATCTCCTGGGGTAGGTAAGGCTTTGCCTTTTACTGTGGTGCTCAGGCAGACTCGGGGTCTCGGCCAGTGCCTTCAACACAGGAGAGAAGTGGCGACAGGATCACTGCACACGGCCCGTGCACTGGGATGGGGAACTGTGGGTCACTGTCTCCACTCTTTCCCGGCACACCCCCTGCCACTCACATCGCTGCCACATCTTGGTGGAAGACGGCATCTGACTGCCCGTTTCTCCATGGGGTTGTTTCTGTGAGTTCCGGGTATGGCACCTGGTGGCAAGCCCAAGTCTGCCCTTGGGACAGGTGGCCAAAGAGATGCTGTCCCCTTGGGTCCAGAGGCACAGGACAGGCCTGCCTTCTGCCCAGACTCCTTCCTCAGAGTGGAGCACGCGCCTCTGCCCTAGTCGTCCCCTCATTTCTCCTTAGCAGCCAGGCTTCCATCTCTCCGCGCAGGGAGCGGGTGACACTTGTCTTGCCACCGGCCTGCTGTTCGTGCCACTGCAGGCTATCCTGCTTCCCGAGCGTTTCCCGACCCCACGGCCAACGGCTCCTTCTCTTCTTCGGGGCCGTGTGCTGCGCCTTCCCCACACTTGGCTTCTCTCTCAGGCAGAGGGGATGCTAGGGCAGAGTGTATTTCGCTCCATGCGGGTATCTTGCATCGTGCTTCGGAACTAGCTCAGGCAAGCAGCAGCAGCATCCCCAAACCCAACTCTGATTTCCCAAGGAACGGTGAGCTTTCCCAGGGAAGATGCCTAGGCAAAGAGGTTGTTGCTGTATTTGGGTTTCTCCCACCGCGAGACTGGGCTCAGGCAAGCAGCAGCAGCCCGCAGAACATTTCTCAGCGAATGTGTGCTTTCGCAGAGGCTTTGGCTTGGAGCGAACAGCACTTCGCTGCTGCTTCCACAGCAAGGCTTCAGTCGCGTCAGGGAAGACGAGCTGCAGGAGAGCTGATGCCTCTTCTGCCTTGCATTCCCGGGCTCCAAGTTCACGCCCGGGCTTCACCTTGCTATGCCGAACTAAGCAGACACAGTCACAACCCTGCAGCAGCGTGCGTGTCCTAGCATGGCCCTCTATGCCTATTACCATCTCCTGGGGTAGGTAAGGCTTTGCCTTTTACTCTGGTTCTCAGGCAGACTCGGGGTCTCGGCCAGTGCCTTCAACACAGGAGAGAAGTGGCGACAGGATCACTGCACACGGCCCGTGCACTGGGATGGGGAACTGTGGGTCACTGTCTCCACTCTTTCCCGGCAGACCCCCTGCCACTCACATCGCTGCCACATCTTGGTGGAAGACGGCATCTGACTGCCCGTTTCTCCATGGGGTTGTTTCTGTGAGTTCCGGGTATGGCACCTGGTGGCAAGCCCAAGTCTGCCCTTGGGACAGGTGCCAAGGAGATGCTGTCCCCTTGGGTCCAGAGGCACAGGACAGGCCTGCCTTCTGCCCAGACTCCTTCCTCAGAGTGGAGCACGCGCCTCTGCCCTAGTCGTCCCCTCATTTCTCCTTAGCAGCCAGGCTTCCATCTCTCCGCGCAGGGAGTGGGTGACACTTGTCTTGCCACCGGCCTGCTGTTCGTGCCACTGCAGGCTATCCTGCTTCCCGAGCGTTTCCCGACCCCACAGCCAACGGCTCCTTCTCTTCTCCGGGGCCGTGTGCTGCGCCTTCCCCACACTTGGCTTCTCTCTCAGGCAGAGGGGATGCTAGTGCAAAGAGTATTTCGCTCCATGCAGGTATCTTGCACCGTGCTTCGGAGACTAGCTCAGGCAAGCAGCAGCAGCATCCCCAAACCCAACTCTGATTTCCCAAGGAACGGTGAGCTTTCCCAGTGGAGATGCCTAGGCAAAGAGGTTGTTGCTGTATTTGGGTTTCTCCCACCGCGAGACTGGGCTCAGGCAAGCAGCAGCAGCCCGCAGAACATTTCTCAGCGAATGCTGTGCTTTCGCAGAGGCTTTGGCTTGGAGCGAACAGCACTTTGCTGCTGCTTCCTCAGCAAGGCTTCAGTCGCGTCAGGGAAGACGAGCTGCAGGAGAGCTGGTGCCTCTTGGGCCTTGCTTTCCCGGGCTCCAAGTTCACGCCCGGGCTTCACCTTGCTATGCCGAACTAAGCAGACACAGTCACAACCCTGCAGCAGCGTGCGTGTCCTAGCATGGCCCTCTATGCCTATTACCATCTCCTGGGGTAGGTAAGGCTTTGCCTTTTACTCTGGTGCTCAGGCAGACTCGGGGTCTCGGCCAGTGCCTTCAACACAGGAGAGAAGTGGCGACAGGATCACTGCACACGGCCCGTGCACTGGGATGGGGAACTGTGGGTCACTGTCTCCACTCTTTCCCGCACACCCCCTGCCACTCACATCGCTGCCACATCTTGGTGGAAGACGGCATCTGACTGCCCGTTTCTCCATGGGGTTGTTTCTGTGAGTTCCAGGTATGGCACCTGGTGGCAAGCCCAAGTCTGCCCTTGGGACAGGTGGCCAAGGAGATGCTGTCCCCTTGGGTCCAGAGGCACAGGACAGGCCTGCCTTCTGCCCAGACTCCTTCCTCAGAGTGGAGCACGCGCCTCTGCCCTAGTCGTCCCCTCATTTCTCCTTAGCAGCCAGGCTTCCATCTCTCCGCGCAGGGAGCGGGTGACACTTGTCTTGCCACCGGCCTGCTGTTCGTGCCACTGAAGGCTATCCTGCTTCCCGAGCGTTTCCCGACCCCACGGCCAACGGCTCCTACTCTTCTTCGGGGCCGTGTGCTGCGCCTTCCCCACACTTGGCTTCTCTCTCAGGCAGAGGGGATGCTAGGGCAAAGAGTATTTCGCTCCATGCGTGTATCTTGCACCGTGCTTCGGAGACTAGCTCAGGCAAGCAGCAGCAGCATCCCCAAACCCAACTCTGATTTCCCAAGGAACGTTGTGCTTTCCTAGGGGAGATGCCAAGGCAGAGAGGCTTTCGATGTATGCGGGTTCCTCCCACCGCGAGACTGGGCTCAGGCAAGCAGCAGCAGCCCGCAGAACATTTCTCAGCGAATGTTGTGCTTTCGCAGAGGCTTTGGCTTGGAGCGAACAGCACTTCGCTGCTGCTTCCTCAGCAAGGCTTCAGTCGCGTCAGGGAAGAAGAGCTGCGGGAGAGCTGGTGCCTCTTGGGCCTTGCTTTTCCGGGCTCCATGTTCGCGTCCTGGGTTCACCCTCCCAGGCCAAACTAAGCAGTCACAGCCACAACCCTACAGTAGCATGCGTAGCCAGGGATGGCACTCTATGCACACTACCATCTCCCAGTGTAGGCGTCGCTTGGCCTTTTACTCTGGCGCTCAGGCGGACTCGCGGACTAGGACAGTGCTTTCCCCACAGGAAAGGATAGGTGACAGGATCCCTGCAAACCGCCCGTGCACTGATTAGGTAGCTTTGGTGGACTATCCCCACTCCTTCCCCTTAAACCCCGTGCCTCCTCCAGGCTTCCACATCCTGGAGGAAGACGGCATTGACTACCTGTTATTTCAGGTAACTGTTTCTGAAAGTTCAGCGTAGGCGCCTGGTGGCTAGCGCATGTCTGCCCCAGGGACAGGTGGCCAAGGAGCTGCTGTGTCCTTGGGCCCAGAGGCTCAGGACAGGCATGCTTTCTGCAAAGACTGCTTCCTAAGAGTGGAGCACGCGCCCTGTCCTACTCATCCCCTCCTGTCTCCATAGCAGCCAGGCTTCTGTCTCTCTGCACTGGGAGAGGGTGACACTTGTATTGCCACCGGCCGCGGGGCCTGCCAGGGCCGGCTCTCTTGATTCCCAACTGTTTCCAGTCCAGAAGGTCAACGGTTCCTGCTCTTCTCCAGGGGCAGCGTGCTGTACCTCCACAGACATTCTCCTGGGGAGCGAAGTGAAAAACGTGTCCCTTTCCTTAAGGCTCTTTCCAAAGACGCAACCGCGCTTCTCTCTCAGGCAGAGGGGATGCCCAGGCATAGAGGATTTTGTTCAATGCGGGTTCATTGCACCATGCTGAGGAGACCAGCTCTGGCAAACAGGAGCATCCTTCAGTCCGGACTCTGATTTTCCAAAGAATGCTGTGCTTTCCCAGAGGAGATGCCAGGGCAAAGAGGCTTTCGCTCTAGGCGGGTTTCTCCCATCGTGCTGCGAATACTAGGCTAAGGCAAGCAGCAACAGCAGCCCGCAGAACCGACTCTGATTTCGCAGCGACTGCTAAGCTTTCGCAGATGTTTTTAGCTTGGCATGAACCGTATTTAGCTGCTCCTTCCTCAGAAAGGCTTGGGTGTTCGCTCTGTCGCAGCAGGGAAGAAGAGCCACGGGAGAGCTGGTGCCTCTTGGGAATTGCTTTTCCGGCCTCCAAGTTCACGTCCAGGTTTCACCTTGCTATGCCGAAATAAGCAGACATGGTCACAACCCTGCAGCAGCTTGCGTTTCCTAGCATGGCACTCTATGCCTATTACCATCTCCTGGGCTAGGTAAGGCTTTGCCTTTTGCTTTGGCGCTCAGGCAGACTCGGGGTCTCGGCCAGTGCCATCAACACAGGAGAGAAGTGGCGACAGGATCACTGCACACGGCCCGTGCACTGGGATGGGGAACTGTGGGTCACTGTCTCCACTCTTTCCCGGCACACCCCCTGCCACTCACATCGCTGCCACATCTTGGTGGAAGACGGCATCTGACTGCCCGTTTCTCCATGGGGTTGTTTCTGTGAGTTCCGGGTATGGCACCTGGTGGCAAGCCCAAGTCTGCCCTTGGGACAGGTGACCAAGGAGATGCTGTCCCCTTGGGTCCAGAGGCACAGGACAGGCCTGCCTTCTGCCCAGACTCCTTCCTCAGAGTGGTGCATGCGCCTCTGCCCTAGTCATCCCCTCATTTCTCCTTAGCAGCCAGGCTTCCGTCTCTCCGCGCAGGGAGCGGGTGACACTTGTCTTGCCACCGGCCTGCTGTTCGTGCCACTGCAGGCTATCCTGCTACCCGAGCGTTTCCCGACCCCACGGCCAACGGCTCCTTCTCTTCTTGGGGCCGTGTACTGCGCCTTCCCCACACTTGGCTTCTCTCTCAGGCAGAGGGGATGCTAGGGCAAAGAGTATTTCGCTCCATGCGGGTATCTTGCACCATGCTTCGGAGACTAGCTCAGGCAAGCTGCAGCAGCATCCCCAAACCCAACTCTGATTTCCCAAGGAACGGTGAGCTTTCCCAGGGAAGATGCCTAGGCAAAGAGGTTGTTGCTTTATTTGGGTTTCTCCCACCGCGAGACACGGCTCAAGCAAGCAGAAGCAGCCCGCAGAACATTTCTCAGCGAATGCTGTGCTTTCGCAGAGGCTTTGGCTTGGAGCGAACAGCACTTCGCTGCTGCTTCCTCAGCAAGGCTTCAGTCGCATCAGGGAAGAAGAGCTGCGGGAGAGCTGGTGCCTCTTGGGCCTTGCTTTTCCGGGCTCCAAGTTCACGCCCGGGCTTCACCTTGCTATGCCGAACTAAGCAGACACAGTCACAACCCTGCAGCAGCTTGCGTTTCCTAGCATGGCCCTCTATGCCTATTACCATCTCCTGGGGTAGGTAAGGCTTTGCCTTTTACTCTGGTGCTCAGGCAGACTCGGGGTCTCGGCCAGTGCCTTCAACACAGGAGAGAAGTGGCGACAGGATCACTGCACACGGCCCGTGCACTGCGATGGGGAACTGTGGGTCACTGTCTCCACTCTTTCCCGGCAGACCCCCTGCCACTCACATCGCTGCCACATCTTGGTGGAAGACGGCATCTGACTGCCCGTTTCTCCATGGGGTTGTTTCTGTGAGTTCCGGGTATGGCACTTGGTGGCAAGCCCAAGTCTGCCCTTGGGACAGGTGGCCAAGGAGATGCTGTCCCCTTGGGTCCAGAGGCACAGGACAGGCCTGCCTTCTGCCCAGACTCCTTCCTCAGAGTGGAGCACGCGCCTCTGCCCTAGTCCTCCCCTCATTTCTCCTTAGCAGCCAGGCTTCCATCTCTCCGCGCAGGGAGCGGGTGACACTTGTCTTGCCACCGGCCTGCTGTTCGTGCCACTGCAGGCTATCCTGCTTCCCGAGCGTTTCCCGACCCCACAGCCAACGGCTCCTTCTCTTCTCCGGGGCCGTGTGCTGCGCCTTCCCCACACTTGGCTTCTCTCTCAGGCAGAGGGGATGCTAGGGCAAAGAGTATTTCGCTCCATGCAGGTATCTTGCACCGTGCTTCGGAGACTAGCTCAGGCAAGCAGCAGCAGCATCCCCAAACCCAACTCTGATTTCCCAAGGAACGGTGAGCTTTCCCAGGGGAGATGCCTAGGCAAAGAGGTTGTTGCTGTGTACGGGTTTCTCCCACCGCGAGACTGGGCTCAGGCAAGCAGCAGCAGCCCGCAGAACATTTCTCAGCGAATGCTGTGCTTTCGCAGAGGCTTTGGCTTGGAGCGAACAGCACTTTGCTGCTGCTTCCTCAGCAAGGCTTCAGTCGCGTCAGGGAAGACGAGCTGCAGGAGAGCTGGTGCCTCTTGGGCCTTGCTTTCCCGGGCTCCAAGTTCACGCCCGGGCTTCACCTTGCTATGCCGAACTAAGCAGACACAGTCACAACCCTGCAGCAGCGTGCGTGTCCTAGCATGGCCCTCTATGCCTATTACCATCTCCTGGGGTAGGTAAGGCTTTGCCTTTTACTCTGGTGCTCAGGCAGACTCGGGGTCTCGGCCAGTGCCTTCAACACAGGAGAGAAGTGGCGACAGGATCACTGCACACGGCCCGTGCACTGGGATGGGGAACTGTGGGTCACTGTCTCCACTCTTTCCCGCACACCCCCTGCCACTCACATCGCTGCCACATCTTGGTGGAAGACGGCATCTGACTGCCCGTTTCTCCATGGGGTTGTTTCTGTGAGTTCCGGGTATGGCACCTGGTGGCAAGCCCAAGTCTGCCCTTGGGACAGGTGGCCAAGGAGATGCTGTCCCCTTGGGTCCAGAGGCACAGGACAGGCCTGCCTTCTGCCCAGACTCCTTCCTCAGAGTGGAGCACGCGCCTCTGCCCTAGTCGTCCCCTCATTTCTCCTTAGCAGCCAGGCTTCCAACTCTCCGCGCAGGGAGCGGGTGACACTTGTCTTGCCACCGGCCTGCTGTTCGTGCCACTGCAGGCTATCCTGCTTCCCGAGCGTTTCCCCACCCCACAGCCAACGGCTCTTTCTCTTCTCCAGGGCCATGTGCTGCGCCTTCCCCACACTTGGCTTCTCTCTCAGGCAGAGGGGATGCTAGGGCAAAGAGTATTTCGCTCCATGCGGGTATCTTGCACCGTGCTTCGGAGACTAGCTCAGGCAAGCAGCAGCAGCATCCCCAAACCCAACTCTGATTTCCCAAGGAACGGTGAGCTTTCCCAGGGGAGATGCCTAGGCAAAGAGGTTGTTGCTGTATACGGGTTTCTCCCACCGCGAAACTGGGCTCAGGCAAGCAGCAGCAGCCCGCAGAACATTTCTCAGCGAAATCTGTGCTTTCGCAGAGGCTTTGGCTTGGAGCGAACAGCACTTTGCTGCTGCTTCCTCAGCAAGGCTTCAGTCGCGTCAGGGAAGACGAGCTGCAGGAGAGCTGGTGCCTCTTGGGCCTTGCTTTCCCGGGCTCCAGGTTCACGCCCGGGCTTCACCTTGCTATGCCGAACTAAGCAGACACAGTCACAACCCTGCAGCAGCTTGCGTTTCCTAGCATGGCCCTCTATGCCTATTACCATCTCCTGGGGTAGGTAAGGCTTTGCCTTTTACTCTGGTGCTCAGGCAGACTCGGGGTCTCGGCCAGTGCCTTCAACACAGGAGAGAAGTGGCGACAGGATCACTGCACACGGCCCGTGCACTGCGATGGGGAACTGTGGGTCACTGTCTCCACTCTTTCCCGGCAGACCCCCTGCCACTCACATCGCTGCCACATCTTGGTGGAAGACGGCATCTGACTGCCCGTTTCTCCATGGGGTTGTTTCTGTGAGTTCCGGGTATGGCACCTGGTGGCAAGCCCAAGTCTGCCCTTGGGACAGGTGGCCAAGGAGATGCTGTCCCCTTGGGTCCAGAGGCACAGGACAGGCCTGCCTTCTGCCCAGACTCCTTCCTCAGAGTGGAGCACGCGCCTCTGCCCTAGTCATCCCCTCATTTCTCCTTAGCAGCCAGGCTTCCATCTCTCCGCGCAGGGAGCGGGTGACACTTGTCTTGCCACCGGCCTGCTGTTCGTGCCACTGCAGGCTATCCTGCTTCCCGAGCGTTTCCCGACCCCACAGCCAACGGCTCCTTCTCTTCTCCGGGGCCGTGTGCTGCGCCTTCCCCACACTTGGCTTCTCTCTCAGGCAGAGGGGATGCTAGGGCAAAGAGTATTTCGCTCCATGCAGGTATCTTGCACCGTGCTTCGGAGACTAGCTCAGGCAAGCAGCAGCAGCATCCCCAAACCCAACTCTGATTTCCCAAGGAACGGTGAGCTTTCCCAGGGGAGATGCCTAGGCAAAGAGGTTGTTGCTGTGTACGGGTTTCTCCCACCGCGAGACTGGGCTCAGGCAAGCAGCAGCAGCCCGCAGAACATTTCTCAGCGAATGCTGTGCTTTCGCAGAGGCTTTGGCTTGGAGCGAACAGCACTTTGCTGCTGCTTCCTCAGCAAGGCTTCAGTCGCGTCAGGGAAGACGAGCTGCAGGAGAGCTGGTGCCTCTTGGGCCTTGCTTTCCCGGGCTCCAAGTTCACGCCCGGGCTTCACCTTGCTATGCCGAACTAAGCAGACACAGTCACAACCCTGCAGCAGCGTGCGTGTCCTAGCATGGCCCTCTATGCCTATTACCATCTCCTGGGGTAGGTAAGGCTTTGCCTTTTACTCTGGTGCTCAGGCAGACTCGGGGTCTCGGCCAGTGCCTTCAACACAGGAGAGAAGTGGCGACAGGATCACTGCACACGGCCCGTGCACTGGGATGGGGAACTGTGGGTCACTGTCTCCACTCTTTCCCGCACACCCCCTGCCACTCACATCGCTGCCACATCTTGGTGGAAGACGGCATCTGACTGCCCGTTTCTCCATGGGGTTGTTTCTGTGAGTTCCAGGTATGGCACCTGGTGGCAAGCCCAAGTCTGCCCTTGGGACAGGTGGCCAAGGAGATGCTGTCCCCTTGGGTCCAGAGGCACAGGACAGGCCTGCCTTCTGCCCAGACTCCTTCCTCAGAGTGGAGCACGCGCCTCTGCCCTAGTCGTCCCCTCATTTCTCCTTAGCAGCCAGGCTTCCATCTCTCCGCGCAGGGAGCGGGTGACACTTGTCTTGCCACCGGCCTGCTGTTCGTGCCACTGCAGGCTATCCTGCTTCCCGAGCGTTTCCCGACCCCACGGCCAACGGCTCCTACTCTTCTTCGGGGCCGTGTGCTGCGCCTTCCCCACACTTGGCTTCTCTCTCAGGCAGAGGGGATGCTAGGGCAAAGAGTATTTCGCTCCATGCGGGTATCTTGCACCGTGCTTCGGAGACTAGCTCAGGCAAGCAGCAGCAGCATCCCCAAACCCAACTCTGATTTCCCAAGGAACGTTGTGCTTTCCTAGGGGAGATGCCAAGGCAGAGAGGCTTTCGATGTATGCGGGTTCCTCCCACCGCGAGACTGGGCTCAGGCAAGCAGCAGCAGCCCGCAGAACATTTCTCAGCGAATGTTGTGCTTTCGCAGAGGCTTTGGCTTGGAGCGAACAGCACTTCGCTGCTGCTTCCTCAGCAAGGCTTCAGTCGCGTCAGGGAAGAAGAGCTGCGGGAGAGCTGGTGCCTCTTGGGCCTTGCTTTTCCGGGCTCCATGTTCGCGTCCTGGGTTCACCCTCCCAGGCCAAACTAAGCAGTCACAGCCACAACCCTACAGTAGCATGCGTAGCCAGGGATGGCACTCTATGCACACTACCATCTCCCAGTGTAGGCGTCGCTTGGCCTTTTACTCTGGCGCTCAGGCGGACTCGCGGACTAGGACAGTGCTTTCCCCACAGGAAAGGATCGGTGACAGGATCCCTGCAAACCGCCCGTGCACTGATTAGGTAGCTTTGGTGGACTATCCCCACTCCTTCCCCTTAAACCCCGTGCCTCCTCCAGGCTTCCACATCCTGGAGGAAGACGGCATTGACTACCTTTTATTTCAGGTAACTGTTTCTGAAAGTTCAGCGTAGGCGCCTGGTGGCTAGCGCATGTCTGCCCCAGGGACAGGTGGCCAAGGAGCTGCTGTGTCCTTGGGCCCAGAGGCTCAGGACAGGCATGCTTTCTGCAAAGACTGCTTCCTAAGAGTGGAGCACGCGCCCTGTCCTACTCATCCCCTCCTGTCTCCATAGCAGCCAGGCTTCTGTCTCTCTGCACTGGGAGAGGGTGACACTTGTATTGCCACCGGCCGCGGGGCCTGCCAGGGCCGGCTCTCTTGATTCCCAACTGTTTCCAGTCCAGAAGGTCAACGGTTCCTGCTCTTCTCCAGGGGCAGCGTGCTGTACCTCCACAGACATTCTCCTGGGGAGCGAAGTGAAAAACGTGTCCCTTTCCTTAAGGCTCTTTCCAAAGACGCAACCGCGCTTCTCTCTCAGGCAGAGGGGATGCCCAGGCATAGAGGATTTTGTTCAATGCGGGTCCATTGCACCATGCTGAGGAGACCAGCTCTGGCAAACAGGAGCATCCTTCAGTCCGGACTCTGATTTTCCAAAGAATGCTGTGCTTTCCCAGAGGAGATGCCAGGGCAAAGAGGCTTTCGCTCTAGGCGGGTTTCTCCCATCGTGCTGCGAATACTAGGCTAAGGCAAGCAGCAACAGCAGCCCGCAGAACCGACTCTGATTTCGCAGCGACTGCTAAGCTTTCGCAGATGTTTTTAGCTTGGCATGAACCGTATTTAGCTGCTCCTTCCTCAGAAAGGCTTGGGTGTTCGCTCTGTCGCAGCAGGGAAGAAGAGCCACGGGAGAGCTGGTGCCTCTTGGGAATTGCTTTTCCGGCCTCCAAGTTCACGTCCAGGTTTCACCTTGCTATGCCGAACTAAGCAGACATGGTCACAACCCTGCAGCAGCTTGCGTTTCCTAGCATGGCACTCTATGCCTATTACCATCTCCTGGGCTAGGTAAGGCTTTGCCTTTTGCTTTGGCGCTCAGGCAGACTCGGGGTCTCGGCCAGTGCCTTCAACACAGGAGAGAAGTGGCGACAGGATCACTGCACACGGCCCGTGCACTGGGATGGGGAACTGTGGGTCACTGTCTCCACTCTTTCCCGGCACACCCCCTGCCACTCACATCGCTGCCACATCTTGGTGGAAGACGGCATCTGACTGCCCGTTTCTCCATGGGGTTGTTTCTGTGAGTTCCGGGTATGGCACCTGGTGGCAAGCCCAAGTCTGCCCTTGGGACAGGTGGCCAAGGAGATGCTGTCCCCTTGGGTCCAGCGGCACAGGACAGGCCTGCCTTCTGCCCAGACTCCTTCCTCAGAGTGGAGCACGCGCCTCTGCCCTAGTCGTCCCCTCATTTCTCCTTAGCAGCCAGGCTTCCAACTCTCCGCGCAGGGAGCGGGTGACACTTGTCTTGCCACCGGCCTGCTGTTCGTGCCACTGCAGGCTATCCTGCTTCCCGAGCGTTTCCCCACCCCACAGCCAACGGCTCTTTCTCTTCTCCAGGGCCATGTGCTGCGCCTTCCCCACACTTGGCTTCTCTCTCAGGCAGAGGGGATGCTAGGGCAAAGAGTATTTCGCTCCATGCGGGTATCTTGCACCGTGCTTCGGAGACTAGCTCAGGCAAGCAGCAGCAGCATCCCCAAACCCAACTCTGATTTCCCAAGGAACGGTGAGCTTTCCCAGGGGAGATGCCTAGGCAAAGAGGTTGTTGCTGTATACGGGTTTCTCCCACCGCGAAACTGGGCTCAGGCAAGCAGCAGCAGCCCGCAGAACATTTCTCAGCGAAATCTGTGCTTTCGCAGAGGCTTTGGCTTGGAGCGAACAGCACTTTGCTGCTGCTTCCTCAGCAAGGCTTCAGTCGCGTCAGGGAAGACGAGCTGCAGGAGAGCTGGTGCCTCTTGGGCCTTGCTTTCCCGGGCTCCAAGTTCACGCCCGGGCTTCACCTTGCTATGCCGAACTAAGCAGACACAGTCACAACCCTGCAGCAGCTTGCGTTTCCTAGCATGGCCCTCTATGCCTATTACCATCTCCTGGGGTAGGTAAGGCTTTGCCTTTTACTCTGGTGCTCAGGCAGACTCGGGGTCTCGGCCAGTGCCTTCAACACAGGAGAGAAGTGGCGACAGGATCACTGCACACGGCCCGTGCCTTGGGATGGGGAACTGTGGGTCACTGTCTCCACTCTTTCCCGGCAGACCCCCTGCCACTCACATCGCTGCCACATCTTGGTGGAAGACGGCATCTGACTGCCCGTTTCTCCATGGGGTTGTTTCTGTGAGTTCCGGGTATGGCACCTGGTGGCAAGCCCAAGTCTGCCCTTGGGACAGGTGGCCAAGGAGATGCTGTCCCCTTGGGTCCAGAGGCACAGGACAGGCCTGCCTTCTGCCCAGACTCCTTCCTCAGAGTGGAGCACGCGCCTCTGCCCTAGTCGTCCCCTCATTTCTCCTTAGCAGCCAGGCTTCCATCTCTCCGCGCAGGGAGCGGGTGACACTTGTCTTGCCACCGGCCTGCTGTTCGTGCCACTGCAGGCTATCCTGCTTCCCGAGCGTTTCCCGACCCCACAGCCAACGGCTCCTTCTCTTCTCCGGGGCCGTGTGCTGCGCCTTCCCCACACTTGGCTTCTCTCTCAGGCAGAGGGGATGCTAGGGCAAAGAGTATTTCGCTCCATGCAGGTATCTTGCACCGTGCTTCGGAGACTAGCTCAGGCAAGCAGCAGCAGCATCCCCAAACCCAACTCTGATTTCCCAAGGAACGGTGAGCTTTCCCAGGGGAGATGCCTAGGCAAAGAGGTTGTTGCTGTATTTGGGTTTCTCCCACCGCGAGACTGGGCTCAGGCAAGCAGCAGCAGCCCGCAGAACATTTCTCAGCGACTGCTGTGCTTTCGCAGAGGCTTTGGCTTGGAGCGAACAGCACTTCGCTGCTGCTTCCTCAGCAAGGCTTCAGTCGCGTCAGGGAAGACGAGCTGCAGGAGAGCTGATGCCTCTTGGGCCTTGCTTTCCTGGGCTCCAAGTTCACGCCCGGGCTTCACCTTGCTATGGCGAACTAAGCAGACACAGTCACAACCCTGCAGCAGCGTGCGTGTCCTAGCATGGCCCTCTATGCCTATTACCATCTCCTGGGGTAGGTAAGGCTTTGCCTTTTACTAAGGTGCTCAGGCAGACTCGGGGTCTCGGCCAGTGCCTTCAACGCAGGAGAGAAGTGGCGACAGGATCACTGCACACGGCTCGTGCACTGGGAAGGGGAACTGTGGGTCACTGTCTCCACTCTTTCCCGGCAGACCCCCTGCCACTCACATCGCTGCCACATCTTGGTGGAAGACGGCATCTGACTGCCCGTTTCTCCATGGGGTTGTTTCTGTGAGTTCCGGGTATGGCACCTGGTGGCAAGCCCAAGTCTGCCCTTGGGACAGGTGGCCAAGGAGATGCTGTCCCCTTGGGTCCAGAGGCACAGGACAGGCCTGCCTTCTGCCCAGACTCCTTCCTCAGAGTGGAGCACGCGCCTCTGCCCTAGTCGTCCCCTCATTTCTCCTTAGCAGCCAGGCTTCCATCTCTCCGCGCAGGAGCGGGTGACACTTGTCTTGCCACCGGCCTGCTGTTCGTGCCACTGCAGGCTATCCTGCTTCCCGAGCGTTTCCCGACCCCACGGCCAACGGCTCCTTCTCTTCTTCGGGGCCGTGGGCTGCGCCTTCCCCACACTTGGCTTCTCTCTCAGGCAGAGGGGATGCTAGGGCAAAGAGTATTTCGCTCCATGCGGGTATCTTGCACCGTGCTTCGGAGACTAGCTCAGGCAAGCAGCAGCAGCATCCCCAAACCCAACTCTGATTTCCCAAGGAACGGTGAGCTTTCCCAGGGAAGATGCCTAGGCAAAGAGGTTGTTGCTTTATTTGGGTTTCTCCCACCGTGAGACACGGCTCAGGCAAGCAGCAGCAGCCCGCAGAACATTTCTCAGCGAATGCTGTGCTTTCGCAGAGGCTTTGGCTTGGAGCGAACAGCACTTCGCTGCTGCTTCCTCAGCAAGGCTTCAGTCGCGTCAGGGAAGACGAGCTGCAGGAGAGCTGATGCCTCTTGGGCCTTGCTTTCCCGGGCTCCAAGATCACGCCCGGGCTTCAACTTGCTTTGCCGAACTAAGCAGACACAGTCACAACCCTGCAGGAGCGTGCGTGTCCTAGCATGGCCCTCTATGCCTATTACCATCTCCCTGGGTAGGTAAGGCTTTGCCTTTTACTCTGGTGCTCAGGCAGACTCGGGGTCTCGGCCAGTGCCTTCAACACAGGAGAGAAGTGGCGACAGGATCACTGCACACGGCCCGTGCACTGGGATGTGGAACTGTGGGTCACTGTCTCCACTCTTTCCCGGCACACCCCTTGCCACTCACATCGCTGCCACATCTTGGTGGAAGACGGCATCTGATTGCCCGTTTCTCCATGGGGTTGTTTCTGTGAGTTCCGGGTATGGCACCTGGTGGCAAGCCCAAGTCTGCCCTTGGGACAGGTGGCCAAGGAGATGCTGTCCCCTTGGGTCCAGAGGCACAGGACAGGCCTGCCTTCTGCCCAGACTCCTTCCTCAGAGTGGAGCACGCGCCTCTGCCCTAGTCGTCCCCTCATTTCTCCTTAGCAGCCAGGCTTCCATCTCTCCGCGCAGGGAGCGGGTGACACTTGTCTTGCCACCGGCCTGCTGTTCGTGCCACTGCAGGCTATCCTGCTTCCCGAGCGTTTCCCGACCCCACAGCCAACGGCTCCTTCTCTTCTCCGGGGCCGTGTGCTGCGCCTTCCCCACACTTGGCTTCTCTCTCAGGCAGAGGGGATGCTAGGGCAAAGAGTATTTCGCTCCATGCGGGTATCTTGCACCGTGCTTCGGAGACTAGCTCAGGCAAGCAGCAGCAGCATCCCCAAACCCAACTCTGATTTCCCTAGGAACGGTGAGCTTTCCCAGGGGAGATGCCTTTGCAAAGAGGTTGTTGCTGTATACGGGTTTCTCCCACCGCGAAACTGGGCTCAGGCAAGCAGCAGCAGCCCGCAGAACATTTCGCAGCGAATGCTGTGCTTTCGCAGAGGCTTTGGCTTGGAGCGAACAGCACTTTGCTGCTGCTTCCTCAGCAAGGCTTCAGTCGCGTCAGGGAAGAGGAGCTGCAGGAGAGCTGGTGCCTCTTGGGCCTTGCTTTCCCGGGCTCCAAGTTCACGCCCGGGTTTCACCTTGCTATGCCGAACTAAGCAGACACAGTCAAACCCTGCAGCAGCGTGCGTGTCCTAGCATGGCCCTCTATGCCTATTACCATCTCCTGGGGTAGGTAAGGCTTTGCCTTTTACTCTGGTGCTCAGGCAGACTCGGGGTCTCGGCCAGTGCCTTCAACACAGGAGAGAAGTGGCGACAGGATCACTGCACACGGCCCGTGCACTGGGATGGGGAACTGTGGGTCACTGTCTCCACTCTTTCCCGATAGACCCCCTGCCACTCACATCGCTGCCACATCTTTGTGGAAGACGACATCTGACTGCCCGTTTCTCCATGGGGTTGTTTCTGTGATTTCCGTGTATGGCACCTGGTGGCAAGCCCAAGTCTGCCCTTGGGACAGGTGGCCAAGGAGATGCTGTCCCCTTGGGTCCAGAGGCACAGGACAGGCCTGCCTTCTGCCCAGACTCCTTCCTCAGAGTGGAGCACGCGCCTCTGCCCTAGTCGTCCCACATTTCTCCTTAGCAGCCAGGCTTCCATCTCTCCGCGCAGGGAGCGGGTGACACTTGTCTTGCCACCGGCCTGCTGTTCGTGCCACTGCAGGCTATCCTGCTTCCCGAGCGTTTCCCGACCCCACGGCCAACGGCTCCTTCTCTTCTTCGGGGCCGTGTGCTGCGCCTTCCCCACACTTGGCTTCTCTCTCAGGCAGAGGGGATGCTAGGGCAAAGAGTATTTCGCTCCATGCGGGTATCTTGCACCGTGCTTCGGAGACTAGCTCAGGCAAGCAGCAGCAGCATCCCCAAACCCAACTCTGATTTCCCAAGGAACGGTGAGCTTTCCCAGGGAAGATGCCTAGGCAAAGAGGTTGTTGCTGTATTTGGGTTTCTCCCACCGCGAGACTGGGCTCAGGCAAGCAGCAGCAGCCCGCAGAACATTTCTCAGCGAATGCTGTGCTTTCGCAGAGGCTTTGGCTTAGAGCGAACAGCACTTTGCTGCTGCTTCCTCAGCAAGGCTTCAGTCGCGTCAGGGAAGACGAGCTGCAGGAGAGCTGATGCCTCTTGGGCCTTGCTTTCCCGGGCTCCAAGTTCACGCCCGGGCTTCACCTTGCTATGGCGAACTAAGCAGACACAGTCACAACCCTGCAGCAGCGTGCGTGTCCTAGCATGGCCCTCTATGCCTATTACCATCTCCTGGGGTAGGTAAGGCTTTGCCTTTTACTAAGGTGCTCAGGCAGACTCGGGGTCTCGGTCAGTGCCTTCAACGCAGGAGAGAAGTGGCGACAGGATCACTGCACACGGCCCGTGCACTGGGATGGGGAACTGTGGGTCACTGTCTCCACTCTTTCCCGGCAGACCCCCTGCCACTCACATCGCTGCCACATCTTGGTGGAAGATGGCATCTGACTGCCCGTTTCTCCATGGGGTTGTTTCTGTGAGTTCCGGGTATGGCACCTGGTGGCAAGCCCAAGTCTGCCCTTGGGACAGGTGGCCAAGGAGATGCTGTCCCCTTGGGTCCAGAGGCACAGGACAGGCCTGCCTTCTGCCCAGACTCCTTCCTCAGAGTGGAGCACGCGCCTCTGCCCTAGTCGTCCCCTCATTTCTCCTTAGCAGCCAGGCTTCCATCTCTCCGCGCAGGGAGCGGGTGACACTTGTCTTGCCACCGGCCTGCTGTTCGTGCCACTGCAGGCTATCTTGCTTCCCGAGCGTTTCCCGACCCCACATCCAACGGCTCCTTCTCTTCTCCAGGGCCGTGTGCTGCGCCTTCCCCACACTTGGCTTCTCTCTCAGGCAGAGGGGATGCTAGGGCAAAGAGTATTTCGCTCCATGCGGGTATCTTGCACCGTGCTTCGGAGACTAGCTCAGGCAAGCAGCAGCAGCATCCCCAAACCCAACTCTGATTTCCCAAGGAACGGTGAGCTTTCCCAGGGGAGATGCCTAGGCAAAGAGGTTGTTGCTGTATACGGGTTTCTCCCACCGCGAAACTGGGCTCAGGAAAGCAGCAGCAGCCCGCAGAACATTTCTCAGCGAAATCTGTGCTTTCGCAGAGGCTGTGGCTTGGAGCGAATAGCACTTTGCTGCTGCTTCCTCAGCAAGGCTTCAGTCGCGTCAGGGAAGACGAGCTGCAGGAGAGCTGGTGCCTCTTGCGCCTTGCTTTCCCGGGCTCCAAGTTCACGCCCGGGCTTCACCTTGCTATGCCGAACTAAGCAGACACAGTCACAACCCTGCAGCAGCGTGCGTGTCCTAGCATGGCCCTCTATGCCTATTACCATCTCCTGGGGTAGGTAAGGCTTTGCCTTTTACTAAGGTGCTCAGGCAGACTCGGGGTCTCGGCCAGTGCCTTCAATGCAGGAGAGAAGTGGCGACAGGATCACTGCGCACAGCCCGTGCACTGGGATGGGGAACTGTGGGTCACTGTCTCCACTCTTTCCCGCACACCCCCTGCCACTCACATCGCTGCCACATCTTGGTGGAAGACGGCATTTGACTGCCCGTTTCTCCATGGGGTTGTTTCTGTGAGTTCCGGGTATGGCACCTGGTGGCAAGCAAAAGTCTGCCCTTGGGACAGGTGGCCAAGGAGATGCTGTCCCCTTGGGTCCAGCGGCACAGGACAGGCCTGCCTTCTGCCCAGACTCCTTCCTCAGAGTGGAGCACGCGCCTCTGCCCTAGTCGTCCCCTCATTTCTCCTAAGCAGCCAGGCTTCCATCTCTCCGCGCAGGGAGCGGGTGACACTTGTCTTGCCACCGGCCTGCTGTTCGTGCCACTGCAGGCTATCCTGCTTCCCGAGCGTTTCCCGACCCCACGGCCAACGGCTCCTTCTCTTCTTCGGGGCCGTAGGCTGCGCCTTCCCCACACTTGGCTTCTCTCTCAGGCAGAGGGGATGCTTGGGCAAAGAGTATTTCGCTCCATGCGGGTATCTTGCACCGTGCTTCGGAGACTAGCTCAGGCAAGCAGCAGCAGCATCCCCAAACCCAACTCTGATTTCCCAAGGAACGGTGAGTTTTCCCAGGGGAGATGCCTAGGCAAAGAGGTTGTTGCTGTATACGGGTTTCTCCCACCGCGAAACTGGGCTCATGAAAGCAGCAGCAGCCCGCAGAACATTTCGCAGCGAATGCTGTGCTTTCGCAGAGGCTTTGGCTTGGAGCGAACAGCACTTTGCTGCTGCTTCCTCAGCAAGGCTTCAGTCGCTTCAGGGAAGACGAGCTGCAGGAGAGCTGATGCCTCTTGGGCCTTGCTTTCCCGTCCTTTAAGTTCACGCCCGGGCTTCACCTTGCTATGCCGAACTAAGCAGACACAGTCACAACCCTGCAGCAGCGTGCGTTTCCTAGCATGGCCCTCTATGCCTATTACCATCTCCTGGGGTAGGTAAGGCTTTGCCTTTTACTCTGGTGCTCAGGCAGACTCGGGGTCTCGGCCAGTGCCTTCAACACAGGAGAGAAGTGGCGACAGGATCACTGCACACGGCCCGTGCACTGGGATGGGGAACTGTGGGTCACTGTCTCCACTATTTCCCGCACACCCCCTGCCACTCACATCGCTGCCACATCTTGGTGGAAGACGGCATCTGACTGCCCGTTTCTCCATGGGGTTGTTTCTGTGAGTTCCGGGTATGGCACTTGGTGGCAAGCAAAAGTCTGCCCTTGGGACAGGTGGCCAAGGAGATGCTGTCCCCTTGGGTCCAGCGGCACAGGACAGGCCTGCCTTCTGCCCAGACTCCTTCCTCAGAGTGGAGCACGCGCCTCTGCCCTAGTCGTCCCCTCATTTCTCCTTAGCAGCCAGGCTTCCATCTCTCCGCGCAGGGAGCGGGTGACACTTGTCTTGCCACCGGCCTGCTGTTCGTGCCACTGCAGGCTATCCTGCTTCCCGAGCGTTTCCCGACCCCACGGCCAACGGCTCCTTCTCTTCTTCGGGGCCGTGTGCTGCGCCTTCCCCACACTTGGCTTCTCTCTCAGGTCGAGGGGATGCTAGGGCAAAGAGTATTCCGCTCCATGCGGGTATCTTGCACCGTGCTTCGGAGACTAGCTCAGGCAAGCTGCAGCAGCATGCCCAAACCCAACTCTGATTTCCCAAGGAACGGTGAGCTTTCCCAGGGAAGATGCCTAGGCAAAGAGGTTGTTGCTGTATTTGGGTTCCTCCCACCGCGAGACTCGGCTCCGGCAAGCAGCAGAGGCCCGCAGAACATTTCTCAGCGAATGTGTGCTTTCGCAGAGTCTTTGGCTTGGAGCGAACAGCACTTTGCTGCTGCTTCCTCAGCAAGGCTTCAGTCGCGTTAGTGAAGACGAGCTGCAGGAGAGCTGATGCCTCTTGGTCCTTGCTTTCCCGGGCTCCAAATTCACGCCTGGGCTTCACCTTGCTATGCCGAACTAAGCAGACACAGTCACAACCCTGCAGCAGCGTGCGTGTCCTAGCATGGCCCTCTATGCCTATTACCATCTCCTGGGGTAGGTAAGGCTTTGCCTTTTACTCTGGTTCAGGCAGACTCGGGGTCTCGGCCAGTGCCTTCAACACAGGAGAGAAGTGGCGACAGGATCACTGCACACGGCCCGTGCACTGGGATGGGGAACTGTGGGTCACTGTCTCCACTCTTTCCCGGCAGACCCCCTGCCACTCACATCGCTGCCCCATCTTGGAGGAAGACGGCATCTGACTGCCCGTTTCTCCATGGGGTTGTTTCTGTGAGTTCCGGGTATGGCACCAGGTGGCAAGCCCAAGTCTGCCCTTGGGACAGGTGGCCAAGGAGATGCTGTCCCCTTGGGTCCAGAGGCACAGGACAGGCCTGCCTTCTGCCCAGACTCCTTCCTCAGAGTGGAGCACGCGCCTCTGCCCTAGTCGTCCACTCATTTCTCCTTAGCAGCCAGGCTTCCATCTCTCCGCGCAGGGAGCGGGTGACACTTGTCTTGCCACCGGCCTGCTGTTCGTGCCACTGCAGGCTATCCTGCTTCCCGAGCGTTTCCCGACCCCACATCCAACGGCTCCTTCTCTTCTCCAGGGCCGTGTGCTGCGCCTTCCCCACACTTGGCTTCTCTCTCAGGCAGAGGGGATGCTAGGGCAAAGAGTATTTCGCTCCATGCGGGTATCTTGCACCGTGCTTCGGAGACTAGCTCAGGCAAGCAGCAGCAGCATCCCCAAACCCAATTCTGATTTCCCAAGGAACGGTGAGCTTTCCCAGGGGAGATGCCTAGGCAAAGAGGTTGTTGCTGTATACGGGTTTCTCCCACCGCGAAACTGGGCTCAGGAAAGCAGCAGCAGCCCGCAGAACATTTCTCAGCGAAATCTGTGCTTTCGCAGAGGCTGTGGCTTGGAGCGAATAGCACTTTGCTGCTGCTTCCTCAGCAAGGCTTCAGTCGCGTCAGGGAAGACGAGCTGCAGGAGAGCTGGTGCCTCTTGCGCCTTGCTTTCCCGGGCTCCAAGTTCACGCCCGGGCTTCACCTTGCTATGCCGAACTAAGCAGACACAGTCACAACCCTGCAGCAGCGTGCGTGTCCTAGCATGGCCCTCTATGCCTATTACCATCTCCTGGGGTAGGTAAGGCTTTGCCTTTTACTAAGGTGCTCAGGCAGACTCGGGGTCTCGGCCAGTGCCTTCAATGCAGGAGAGAAGTGGCGACAGGATCACTGCGCACGGCCCGTGCACTGGGATGGGGAACTGTGGGTCACTGTCTCCACTCTTTCCCGCACACCCCCTGCCACTCACATCGCTGCCACATCTTGGTGGAAGACGGCATTTGACTGCCCGTTTTTCCATGGGGTTGTTTCTGTGAGTTCCGGGTATGGCACCTGGTGGCAAGCAAAAGTCTGCCCTTGGGACAGGTGGCCAAGGAGATGCTGTCCCCTTGGGTCCAGCGGCACAGGACAGGCCTGCCTTCTGCCCAGACTCCTTCCTCAGAGTGGAGCACGCGCCTCTGCCCTAGTCGTCCCCTCATTTCTCCTAAGCAGCCAGGCTTCCATCTCTCCGCGCAGGGAGCGGGTGACACTTGTCTTGCCACCGGCCTGCTGTTCGTGCCACTGCAGGCTATCCTGCTTCCCGAGCGTTTCCCGACCCCACGGCCAACGGCTCCTTCTCTTCTTCGGGGCCGTAGGCTGCGCCTTCCCCACACTTGGCTTCTCTCTCAGGCAGAGGGGATGCTTGGGCAAAGAGTATTTCGCTCCATGCGGGTATCTTGCACCGTGCTTCGGAGACTAGCTCAGGCAAGCAGCAGCAGCATCCCCAAACCCAACTCTGATTTCCCAAGGAACGGTGAGTTTTCCCAGGGGAGATGCCTAGGCAAAGAGGTTGTTGCTGTATACGGGTTTCTCCCACCGCGAAACTGGGCTCATGAAAGCAGCAGCAGCCCGCAGAACATTTCGCAGCGAATGCTGTGCTTTCGCAGAGGCTTTGGCTTGGAGCGAACAGCACTTTGCTGCTGCTTCCTCAGCAAGGCTTCAGTCGCTTCAGGGAAGACGAGCTGCAGGAGAGCTGATGCCTCTTGGGCCTTGCTTTCCCGTCCTTTAAGTTCACGCCCGGGCTTCACCTTGCTATGCCGAACTAAGCAGACACAGTCACAACCCTGCAGCAGCGTGCGTTTCCTAGCATGGCCCTCTATGCCTATTACCATCTCCTGGGGTAGGTAAGGCTTTGCCTTTTACTCTGGTGCTCAGGCAGACTCGGGGTCTCGGCCAGTGCCTTCAACACAGGAGAGAAGTGGCGACAGGATCACTGCACACGGCCCGTGCACTGGGATGGGGAACTGTGGGTCACTGTCTCCACTATTTCCCGCACACCCCCTGCCACTCACATCGCTGCCACATCTTGGTGGAAGACGGCATCTGACTGCCCGTTTCTCCATGGGGTTGTTTCTGTGAGTTCCGGGTATGGCACTTGGTGGCAAGCAAAAGTCTGCCCTTGGGACAGGTGGCCAAGGAGATGCTGTCCCCTTGGGTCCAGCGGCACAGGACAGGCCTGCCTTCTGCCCAGACTCCTTCCTCAGAGTGGAGCACGCGCCTCTGCCCTAGTCGTCCCCTCATTTCTCCTTAGCAGCCAGGCTTCCATCTCTCCGCGCAGGGAGCGGGTGACACTTGTCTTGCCACCGGCCTGCTGTTCGTGCCACTGCAGGCTATCCTGCTTCCCGAGCGTTTCCCGACCCCACGGCCAACGGCTCCTTCTCTTCTTCGGGGCCGTGTGCTGCGCCTTCCCCACACTTGGCTTCTCTCTCAGGTCGAGGGGATGCTAGGGCAAAGAGTATTCCGCTCCATGCGGGTATCTTGCACCGTGCTTCGGAGACTAGCTCAGGCAAGCTGCAGCAGCATGCCCAAACCCAACTCTGATTTCCCAAGGAACGGTGAGCTTTCCCAGGGAAGATGCCTAGGCAAAGAGGTTGTTGCTGTATTTGGGTTCCTCCCACCGCGAGACTCGGCTCCGGCAAGCAGCAGAGGCCCGCAGAACATTTCTCAGCGAATGTGTGCTTTCGCAGAGTCTTTGGCTTGGAGCGAACAGCACTTTGCTGCTGCTTCCTCAGCAAGGCTTCAGTCGCGTTAGTGAAGACGAGCTGCAGGAGAGCTGATGCCTCTTGGTCCTTGCTTTCCCGGGCTCCAAATTCACGCCTGGGCTTCACCTTGCTATGCCGAACTAAGCAGACACAGTCACAACCCTGCAGCAGCGTGCGTGTCCTAGCATGGCCCTCTATGCCTATTACCATCTCCTGGGGTAGGTAAGGCTTTGCCTTTTACTCTGGTTCAGGCAGACTCGGGGTCTCGGCCAGTGCCTTCAACACAGGAGAGAAGTGGCGACAGGATCACTGCACACGGCCCGTGCACTGGGATGGGGAACTGTGGGTCACTGTCTCCACTCTTTCCCGGCAGACCCCCTGCCACTCACATCGCTGCCCCATCTTGGAGGAAGACGGCATCTGACTGCCCGTTTCTCCATGGGGTTGTTTCTGTGAGTTCCGGGTATGGCACCAGGTGGCAAGCCCAAGTCTGCCCTTGGGACAGGTGGCCAAGGAGATGCTGTCCCCTTGGGTCCAGAGGCACAGGACAGGCCTGCCTTCTGCCCAGACTCCTTCCTCAGAGTGGAGCACGCGCCTCTGCCCTAGTCGTCCACTCATTTCTCCTTAGCAGCCAGGCTTCCATCTCTCCGCGCAGGGAGCGGGTGACACTTGTCTTGCCACCGGCCTGCTGTTCGTGCCACTGCAGGCTATCCTGCTTCCCGAGCGTTTCCCGACCCCACAGCCAACGGCTCGTTCTCTTCTCCGGGGCCGTGTGCTGCGCCTTTTCCACACTTGGCTTCTCTCTCAGGCAGAGGGGATGCTAGGGCAAAGAGTATTTCGCTCCATGCGGGTATCTTGCACCGTGCTTCGGAGACTAGCTCAGGCAAGCAGCAGCAGCATCCCCAAACCCAACTCTGAATCCCAAGGAACGGTGAGCTTTCCCAGGGGAGATGCCTAGGCAAAGAGGTTGTTGCTGTGTACGGGTTTCTCCCACCGCGAGACTGGGCTCAGGCAAGCAGCAGCAGCCCGCAGAACATTTCTCAGCGAATGCTGTGCTTTCGCAGAGGCTTTGGCTTGGAGCGAACAGCACTTTGCTGCTGCTTCCTCAGCAAGGCTTCAGTCGCGTCAGGGAAGACGAGCTGCAGGAGAGCTGGTGCCTATTGGGCCTTGCTTTCCCGGGCTCCAAGTTCACGCCCGGGCTTCACCTTGCTATGCCGAACTAAGCAGACACAGTCACAACCCTGCAGCAGCGTGCGTGTCCTAGCATGGCCCTCTATGCCTATTACCATCTCCTGGGGTAGGTAAGGCTTTGCCTTTTACTCTGGTGCTCAGGCAGACTCGGGGTCTCGGCCAGTGCCTTCAACACAGGAGAGAAGTGGCGACAGGATCACTGCACACGGCCCGTGCACTGGGATGGGGAACTGTGGGTCACTGTCTCCACTCTTTCCCGCACACCCCCTGCCACTCACATCGCTGCCACATCTTGGTGGAAGACGGCATCTGACTGCCCGTTTCTCCATGGGGTTGTTTCTGTGAGTTCCGGGTATGGCACCTGGTGGCAAGCCCAAGTCTGCCCTTGGGACAGGTGGCCAAGGAGATGCTGTCCCCTTGGGTCCAGAGGCACAGGACAGGCCTGCCTTCTGCCCAGACTCCTTCCTCAGAGTGGAGCACGCGCCTCTGCCCTAGTCGTCCCACATTTCTCCTTAGCAGCCAGGCTTCCATCTCTCCGCGCAGGGAGCGGGTGACACTTGTCTTGCCACCGGCCTGCTGTTCGTGCCACTGCAGGCTATCCTGCTTCCCGAGCGTTTCCCGACCCCACGGCCAACGGCTCCTTCTCTTCTTCGGGGCCGTGTGCTGCGCCTTCCCCACACTTGGCTTCTCTCTCAGGCAGAGGGGATGCTAGGGCAAAGAGTATTTCGCTCCATGCGGGTATCTTGCACCGTGCTTCGGAGACTAGCTCAGGCAAGCAGCAGCAGCATCCCCAAACCCAACTCTGATTTCCCAAGGAACGGTGAGCTTTCCCAGGGGAGATGCCTAGGCAAAGAGGTTGTTGCTGTATACGGGTTTCCCCCACCGCGAAACTGGGCTCAGGCAAGCAGCAGCAGCCCGCAGAACATTTCGCAGCGAATACTGTGCTTTCGCAGAGGCTTTGGCTTGGAGCGAACAGCACTTTGCTGCTGCTTCCTCAGCAAGGCTTCAGTCGCGTCAGGGAAGACGAGCTGCAGGAGAGCTGATGCCTCTTGGGCCTTGCTTTCCAGGGCTCCAAGATCACGCCCGGGCTTCACCTTGCTATGCCGAACTAAGCAGACACAGTCACAACCCTGCAGCAGCGTGCGTGTCCTAGCATGGCCCTCTATGCCTATTACCATCTCCTGGGGTAGGTAAGGCTTTGCCTTTTACTCTGGTGCTCATGCAGACTCGGGGTCTCGGCCAGTGCCTTCAACACAGGAGAGAAGTGGCGACAGGATCACTGCACACAGCCTGTGCACTGGGATGGGGAACTGTGGGTCACTGTCTCCACTCTTTCCCGGCAGACCCCCTGCCACTCACATCGCTGCCACATCTTGGTGGAAGACGGCATCTGACTGCCCGTTTCTCCATGGGGTTGTTTCTGTGAGTTCCGGGTATGGCACCTGGTGGCAAGCCCAAGTCTGCCCTTGGGACAGGTGGCCAAGGAGATGCTGTCCCCTTGGGTCCAGAGGCACAGGACAGGCCTGCCTTCTGCCCAGACTCCTTCCTCAGAGTGGAGCACGCGCCTCTGCCCTAGTCGTCCCCTCATTTCTCCTTAGCAGCCAGGCTTCCATCTCTCCGCACAGGGAGCGGGTGACACTTGTCTTGCCACCGGCCTGCTGTTCGTGCCACTGCAGGCTATCCTGCTTCCCGAGCGTTTCCCGACCCCACAGCCAACGGCTCCTTCTCTTCTCCAGGGCCGTGTGCTGCGCCTTCCCCACACTTGGCTTCTCTCTCAGGCAGAGGGGATGCTAGGGCAAAGAGTATTTCGCTCCATGCAGGTATCTTGCACCGTGCTTCGGAGACTAGCTCAGGCAAGCAGCAGCAGCATCCCCAAACCCAACTCTGATTTCCCAAGGAACGGTGAGCTTTCCCAGGGGAGATGCCTAGGCAAAGAGGTTGTTGCTGTATACGGGTTTCTCCCACCGCGAGACTGGGCTCAGGCAAGCAGCAGCAGCCCGCAGAACATTTCTCAGCGAATGCTGTGCTTTCGCAGAGGCTTTGGCTTGGAGCGAACAGCACTTTGCTGCGGCTTCCTCAGGAAGGCTTCAGTCGCGTCAGGGAAGACGAGCTGCAGGAGAGCTGGTGCCTCTTGGGCCTTGCTTTCCCGGTCTCCAAGTTCACGCCCGGGCTTCACCTTGCTATACCGAACTAAGCAGACACAGTCACAACCCTGCAGCAGCGTGCGTGTCCTAGCATGGCCCTCTATGCCTATTACCATCTCCTGGGGTGTGTAAGGCTTTGCCTTTTACTCTGGTGCTCAGGCAGACTCGGGGTCTCGGCCAGTGCCTTCAACACAGGAGAGAAGTGGCGACAGGATCACTGCACACGGCCCGTGCACTGGGATGGGGAACTGTGGGTCACTGTCTCCACTCTTTCCCGGCAGACCCCCTGCCACTCACATTGCTGCCACATCTTGGTGGAAGACGGCATCTGACTGCCCGTTTCTCCATGGGGTTGTTTCTGTGAGTTCCGGGTATGGCACCTGGTGGCAAGCCCAAGTCTGCCCTTGGGACAGGTGGCCAAGGAGATGCTGTCCCCTTGGGTCCAGAGGCACAGGACAGGCCTGCCTTCTGCCCAGACTCCTTCCTCAGAGTGGAGCACGCGCCTCTGCCCTAGTCGTCCCCTCATTTCTCCTTAGCAGCCAGGCTTCCATCTCTCCGCGCAGGGAGCGGGTGACACTTGTCTTGCCACCGGCCTGCTGTTCGTGCCACTGCAGGCTATCCTGCTTCCCGAGCGTTTCCCGACCCCACAGCCAACGGCTATTTCTCTTCTCCGGGGCCGTGTGCTGCGCCTTCCCCACACTTGGCTTCTCTCTCAGGCAGAGGGGATGCTAGGGCAAAGAGTATTTCGCTCCATGCGGGTATCTTGCACCGTGCTTCGGAGACTAGCTCAGGCAAGCAGCAGCAGCATCCCCAAACCCAACTCTGATTTCCCAAGGAACGGTGAGCTTTCCCAGGGGAGATGCCTAGGCAAAGAGGTTGTTGCTGTATACGGGTTTCTCCCACCGCGAAACTGGGCTCAGGCAAGCAGCAGCAGCCCGCAGAACATTTCTCAGCAAATGCTGTGCTTTCGCAGAGGCTTTGGCTTGGAGCGAACAGCACTTCGCTGCTGCTTCCTCAGCAAGGCTTCAGTCGCGTCAGGGAAGACGAGCTGCAGGAGAGCTGATGCCTCTTGGGCCTTGCTTTCCCGGGCTCCAAGATCACGCCCGGGCTTCAACTAGCTTTGCCGAACTAAGCAGCACAGTCACAACCCTGCAGCAGCGTGCGTGTCCTAGCATGGCCCTCTATGCCTATTACCATCTCCTGGGGTGTGTAAGGCTTTGCCTTTTACTCTGGTGCTCAGGCAGACTCGGGGTCTCGGCCAGTGCCTTCAACACAGGAGAGAAGTGGCGACAGGATCACTGCACACGGCCCGTGCACTGGGATGGGGAACTGTGGGTCACTGTCTCCACTCTTTCCCGGCAGACCCCCTGCCACTCACATTGCTGCCACATCTTGGTGGAAGACGGCATCTGACTGCCCGTTTCTCCATGGGGTTGTTTCTGTGAGTTCCGGGTATGGCACCTGGTGGCAAGCCCAAGTCTGCCCTTGGGACAGGTGGCCAAGGAGATGCTGTCCCCTTGGGTCCAGAGGCACAGGACAGGCCTGCCTTCTGCCCAGACTCCTTCCTCAGAGTGGAGCACGCGCCTCTGCCCTAGTCGTCCCCTCATTTCTCCTTAGCAGCCAGGCTTCCATCTCTCCGCGCAGGGAGCGGGTGACACTTGTCTTGCCACCGGCCTGCTGTTCGTGCCACTGCAGGCTATCCTGCTTCCCGAGCGTTTCCCGACCCCACGGCCAACGGCTCCTTCTCTTCTTCGGGGCCGTGGGCTGCGCCTTCCCCACACTTGGCTTCTCTCTCAGGCAGAGGGGATGCTAGGGCAAAGAGTATTTCGCTCCATGCAGGTATCTTGCACCGTGCTTCGGAGACTAGCTCAGGCAAGCAGCAGCAGCATCCCCAAACCCAACTCTGATTTCCCAAGGAACGGTGAGCTTTCCCAGGGAAGATGCCTAGGCAAAGAGGTTGTTGCTGTATTTGGGTTTCTCCCACCGCGAGACTGGGCTCAGGCAAGCAGCAGCAGCCCGCAGAACATTTCTCAGCGAATGCTGTGCTTTCGCAGAGGCTTTGGCTTGGAGCGAACAGCACTTCGCTGCTGCTTCCTCAGCAAGGCTTCAGTCGCGTCAGGGAAGACGAGCTGCAGGAGAGCTGATGCCTCTTGGGCCTTGCTTTCCCGGGCTCCAAGATCACGCCCGGGCTTCAACTTGCTTTGCCGAACTAAGCAGACACAGTCACAACCCTGCAGCAGCGTGCGTGTCCTAGCATGGCCCTCTATGCCTATTACCATCTCCCTGGGTAGGTAAGGCTTTGCCTTTTACTCTGGTGCTCAGGCAGACTCGGGGTCTCGGCCAGTGCCTTCAACACAGGAGAGAAGTGGCGACAGGATCACTGCACACGGCCCGTACACTGGGATGAGGAACTGTGGGTCACTGTCTCCACTCTTTCCCGGCACACCCCTTGCCACTCACATCGCTGCCACATCTTGGTGGAAGACGGCATCTGACTGCCCGTTTCTCCATGGGGTTGTTTCTGTGAGTTCCGGGTATGGCACCTGGTGGCAAGCCCAAGTCTGCCCTTCGGACAGGTGGCCAAGGTAATGCTGTCCCCTTGAGTCCAGAGGCACAGGACAGGCCTGCCTTCTGCCCAGACTCCTTCCTCAGAGTGGAGCACGCGCCTCTGCCCTAGTCGTCCCCTCATTTCTCCTTAGCAGCCAGGCTTCCATCTCTCCGCGCAGGGAGCGGGTGACACTTGTCTTGCCACCGGCCTGCTGTTCGTGCCACTGCAGGCTATCCTGCTTCCCGAGCGTTTCCCGACCCCACAGCCAACGGCTCCTTCTCTTCTCCGGGGCCGTGTGCTGCGCCTTCCCCACACTTGGCTTCTCTCTCAGGCAGAGGGGATGCTAGGGCAAAGAGTATTTCGCTCCATGCGGGTATCTTGCACCGTGCTTCGGAGACTAGCTCAGGCAAGCAGCAGCAGCATCCCCAAACCCAACTCTGATTTCCCAAGGAACGGTGAGCTTTCCCAGGGGAGATGCCTAGGCAAAGAGGTTGTTGCTGTATACGGGTTTCTCCCACCGCGAAACTGGGCTCAGGCAAGCAGCAGCAGCCCGCAGAACATTTCGCAGCGAATGCTGTGCTTTCGCAGAGGCTTTGGCTTGGAGCGAACAGCACTTTGCTGCTGCTTCCTCAGCAAGGCTTCAGTCGCGTCAGGGAAGACGAGCTGCAGGAGAGCTGATGCCTCTTGGGCCTTGCTTTCCAGGGCTCCAAGATCACGCCCGGGCTTCACCTTGCTATGCCGAACTAAGCAGACACAGTCACAACCCTGCAGCAGCGTGCGTGTCCTAGCATGGCCCTCTATGCCTATTACCATCTCCTGGGGTAGGTAAGGCTTTGCCTTTTACTCTGGTGCTCATGCAGACTCGGGGTCTCGGCCAGTGCCTTCAACACAGGAGAGAAGTGGCGACAGGATCACTGCACACAGCCTGTGCACTGGGATGGGGAACTGTGGGTCACTGTCTCCACTCTTTCCCGGCAGACCCCCTGCCACTCACATCGCTGCCACATCTTGGTGGAAGACGGCATCTGACTGCCCGTTTCTCCATGGGGTTGTTTCTGTGAGTTCCGGGTATGGCACCTGGTGGCAAGCCCAAGTCTGCCCTTGGGACAGGTGGCCAAGGAGATGCTGTCCCCTTGGGTCCAGAGGCACAGGACAGGCCTGCCTTCTGCCCAGACTCCTTCCTCAGAGTGGAGCACGCGCCTCTGCCCTAGTCGTCCCCTCATTTCTCCTTAGCAGCCAGGCTTCCATCTCTCCGCACAGGGAGCGGGTGACACTTGTCTTGCCACCGGCCTGCTGTTCGTGCCACTGCAGGCTATCCTGCTTCCCGAGCGTTTCCCGACCCCACAGCCAACGGCTCCTTCTCTTCTCCAGGGCCGTGTGCTGCGCCTTCCCCACACTTGGCTTCTCTCTCAGGCAGAGGGGATGCTAGGGCAAAGAGTATTTCGCTCCATGCAGGTATCTTGCACCGTGCTTCGGAGACTAGCTCAGGCAAGCAGCAGCAGCATCCCCAAACCCAACTCTGATTTCCCAAGGAACGGTGAGCTTTCCCAGGGGAGATGCCTAGGCAAAGAGGTTGTTGCTGTATACGGGTTTCTCCCACCGCGAGACTGGGCTCAGGCAAGCAGCAGCAGCCCGCAGAACATTTCTCAGCGAATGCTGTGCTTTCGCAGAGGCTTTGGCTTGGAGCGAACAGCACTTTGCTGCGGCTTCCTCAGGAAGGCTTCAGTCGCGTCAGGGAAGACGAGCTGCAGGAGAGCTGGTGCCTCTTGGGCCTTGCTTTCCCGGTCTCCAAGTTCACGCCCGGGCTTCATCTTGCTATACCGAACTAAGCAGACACAGTCACAACCCTGCAGCAGCGTGCGTGTCCTAGCATGGCCCTCTATGCCTATTACCATCTCCTGGGGTGTGTAAGGCTTTGCCTTTTACTCTGGTGCTCAGGCAGACTCGGGGTCTCGGCCAGTGCCTTCAACACAGGAGAGAAGTGGCGACAGGATCACTGCACACGGCCCGTGCACTGGGATGGGGAACTGTGGGTCACTGTCTCCACTCTTTCCCGGCAGACCCCCTGCCACTCACATTGCTGCCACATCTTGGTGGAAGACGGCATCTGACTGCCCGTTTCTCCATGGGGTTGTTTCTGTGAGTTCCGGGTATGGAACCTGGTGGCAAGACCAAGTCTGCCCTTGGGACAGGTGGCCAAGGAGATGCTGTCCCCTTGGGTCCAGAGGCACAGGACAGGCCTGCCTTCTGCCCAGACTCCTTCCTCAGAGTGGAGCACGCGCCTCTGCCCTAGTCGTCCCCTCATTTCTCCTTAGCAGCCAGGCTTCCATCTCTCCGCGCAGGGAGCGGGTGACACTTGTCTTGCCACCGGCCTGCTGTTCGTGCCACTGCAGGCTATCCTGCTTCCCGAGCGTTTCCCGACCCCACAGCCAACGGCTATTTCTCTTCTCCGGGGCCGTGTGCTGCGCCTTCCCCACACTTGGCTTCTCTCTCAGGCAGAGGGGATGCTAGGGCAAAGAGTATTTCGCTCCATGCGGGTATCTTGCACCGTGCTTCGGAGACTAGCTCAGGCAAGCAGCAGCAGCATCCCCAAACCCAACTCTGATTTCCCAAGGAACGGTGAGCTTTCCCAGGAAGATGCCTAGGCAAAGAGGTTGTTGCTTTATTTGGGTTTCTCCCACCGCGAGACACGGCTCAGGCAAGCAGCAGCAGCCCGCAGAACATTTCTCAGCGAATGCTGTGCTTTCGCAGAGGCTTTGGCTTGGAGCAAACAGCACTTCGCTGCTGCTTCCTCAGCAAGGCTTCAGTCGCGTCAGGGAAGACGAGCTGCAGGAGAGCTGATGCCTCTTGGGCCTTGCTTTCCCGGGCTCCAAGATCACGCCCGGGCTTCAACTTGCTTTGCCGAACTAAGCAGACACAGTCACAACCCTGCAGGAGCGTGCGTGTCCTAGCATGGCCCTCTATGCCTATTACCATCTCCCTGGGTAGGTAAGGCTTTGCCTTTTACTCTGGTGCTCAGGCAGACTCGGGGTCTCGGCCAGTGCCTTCAACACAGGAGAGAAGTGGCGACAGGATCACTGCACACGGCCCGTACACTGGGATGGGGAACTGTGGGTCACTGTCTCCACTCTTTCCCGGCACACCCCCTGCCACTCACATCGCTGCCACATCTTTGTGGAAGACGACATCTGACTGCCCGTTTCTCCATGGGGTTGTTTCTGTGAGTTCCGGGTATGGCACCTGGTGGCAAGCCCAAGTCTGCCCTTGGGACAGGTGGCCAAGGAGATGCTGTCCCCTTGGGTCCAGAGGCACAGGACAGGCCTGCCTTCTGCCCAGACTCCTTCCTCAGAGTGGAGCACGCGCCTCTGCCCTAGTCGTCCCCTCATTTCTCCTTAGCAGCCAGGCTTCCATCTCTCCGCGCAGGGAGCGGGTGACACTTGTCTTGCCACCGGCCTGCTGTTCGTGCCACTGCAGGCTATCCTGCTTCCCGAGTGTTTCCCGACCCCACAGCCAACGGCTCCTTCTCTTCTCCGGGGCCGTGGGCTGCGCCTTCCCCACACTTGGCTTCTCTCTCAGGCAGAGGGGATGCTAGGGCAAAGAGTATTTCGCTCCATGCGGGTATCTTGCACCGTGCTTCGGAGACTAGCTCAGGCAAGCAGCAGCAGCATCCCCAAACCCAACTCTGATTTCCCAAGGAACGGTGAGCTTTCCCAGGGGAGATGCCTAGGCAAAGAGGTTGTTGCTGTATATGGGTTTCTCCCACCGCGAAACTGGGCTCAGGCAAGCAGCAGCAGCCCGCAGAACATTTCTCAGCGAATGCTGTGCTTTCGCAGAGGCTTTGGCTTGGAGCGAACAGCACTATGCTGCTGCTTCCTCAGCAAGGCTTCAGTCGCGTCAGGGAAGACGAGCTGCAGGAGAGCTGGTGCCTCTTGGGCCTTGCTTTCCCGGGCTCCATGTTCACGCCCGGGCTTCACCTTGCTATGCCGAACTAAGCAGACACAGTCACAACCCTGCAGCAGCGTGCGTGTCCTAGCATGGCCCTCTATGCCTATTACCATCTCCTGGGGTGTGTAAGGCTTTGCCTTTTACTCTGGTGCTCAGGCAGACTCGGGGTCTCGGCCAGTGCCTTCAACACAGGAGAGAAGTGGCGACAGGATCACTGCACACGGCCCGTGCACTGGGATGGGGAACTGTGGGTCACTGTCTCCACTCTTTCCCGGCACACCCCTTGCCACTCACATCGCTGCCACATCTTTGTGGAAGACGACATCTGACTGCCCGTTTCTCCATGGGGTTGTTTCTGTGAGTTCCGGGTATGGCACCTGGTGGCAAGCCCAAGTCTGCCCTTGGGACAGGTGGCCAAGGAGATGCTGTCCCCTTGGGTCCAGAGGCACAGGACAGGCCTGCCTTCTGCCCAGACTCCTTCCTCAGAGTGGAGCACGCGCCTCTGCCCTAGTCGTCCCCTCATTTCTCCTTAGCAGCCAGGCTTCCATCTCTCCGCGCAGGGAGCGGGTGACACTTGTCTTGCCACCGGCCTGCTGTTCGTGCCACTGCAGGCTATCCTGCTTCCCGAGCGTTTCCCGACCCCACGGCCAACGGCTCCTTCTCTTCTCTGGGGCCGTGTGCTGCGCCTTCCCCACACTTGGCTTCTCTCTCAGGCAGAGGGGATGCTAGGGCAAAGAGTATTTCGCTCCATGCGGGTATCTTGCACCGTGCTTCAGAGACTAGCTCAGGCAAGCAGCAGCATCCCCAAACCCAACTCTGATTTCCCAAGGAATGGTGAGCTTTCCCAGGGGAGATGCCTAGGCAAAGAGGTTGTTGCTGTATTTGGGTTTCTCCCACCGCGAGACTGGGCTCAGGCAAGCAGCAGCAGCCCGCAGAACATTTCTCAGCGAATGCTGTGCTTTCGCAGAGGCTTTGGCTTGGAGCGAACAGCACTTTGCTGCTGCTTCCTCAGCAAGGCTTCAGTCGCGTCAGGGAAGACGAGCTGCAGGAGAGCTGGTGCCTCTTGGGCCTTGCTTTCCCGGGCTCCAAGTTCACGCACGGGCTTCAACTTGCTATGCCGAACTAAGCAGACACAGTCACAACCCTGCAGCAGCGTGCGTGTCCTAGCATGGCCCTCTATGCCTATTACCATCTCCTGGGGTTGGTAAGGCTTTGCCTTTTACTCTGGTGCTCAGGCAGACTCGGGGTCTCGGCCAGTGCCTTCAACACAGGAGAGAAGTGGCGACAGGATCACTGCACACGGCCCGTGCACTGGGATGGGGAACTGTGGGTCACTGTCTCCACTCTTTCCCGGCAGACCCCCTGCCACTCACATCGCTGCCACATCTTGGTGGAAGACGGCATCTGACTGCCCGTTTCTCCATGGGGTTGTTTCTGTGAGTTCCGGGTATTGCACCTGGTGGCAAGCCCAAGTCTGCCCTTGGGACAGGTGGCCAAGGAGATGCTGTCCCCTTGGGTCCAGAGGCACAGGACAGGCCTGCCTTCTGCCCAGACTCCTTCCTCAGAGTGGAGCACGCGCCTCTGCCCTAGTCGTCCCCTCATTTCTCCTTAGCAGCCAGGCTTCCATCTCTCCGCGCAGGGAGCGGGTGACACTTGTCTTGCCACCGGCCTGCTGTTCGTGCCACTGCAGGCTATCCTGCTTCCCGAGCGTTTCCCGACCCCACGGCCAACGGCTCCTTCTCTTCTCCGGGCCCTGGGCTGCGCCTTCCCCACACTTGGCTTCTATTTCAGGCAGAGGGGATGCTAGGGCAAAGAGTATTTCGCTCCATGCGGGTATCTTGCACCGTGCTTCGGAGACTAGCTCAGGCAAGCAGCAGCATCCCCAAACCCAACTCTGATTTCCCAAGGAATGGTGAGCTTTCCCAGGGGAGATGCCTAGGCAAAGAGGTTGTTGCTGTATACGGGTTTCTCCCACCGAGAAACTGGGCTCAGGCAAGCAGCAGCAGCCCGCAGAACATTTCTCAGCGAATGCTGTGCTTTCGCAGAGGCTTTGGCTTGGAGCGAACAGCACTTTGCTGCTGCTTCCTCAGCAAGGCTTCAGTCGCGTCAGGGTAGACGAGCTGCAGGAGAGCTGGTGCCTCTTGGGCCTTGCTTTCCCGGGCTCCAAGTTCACGCACGGGCTTCAACTTGCTATGCCGAACTAAGCAGACACAGTCACAACCCTGCAGCAGCGTGCGTGTCCTAGCATGGCCCTCTATGCCTATTACCATCTCCTGGGGTAGGTAAGGCTTTGCCTTTTACTCTGGTGCTCAGGCAGACTCGGGGTCTCGGCCAGTGCCTTCAACACAGGAGAGAAGTGGCGACAGGATCACTGCACACAGCCCGTGCACTGGGATGGGGAACTGTGGGTCACTGTCTCCACTCTTTCCCGGCAGACCCCCTGCCACTCACATCGCTGCCACATCTTGGTGGAAGACGGCATCTGACTGCCCGTTTCTCCATGGGGTTGTTTCTGTGAGTTCCGGGTATGGCACCTGGTGGCAAGCCCAAGTCTGCCCTTGGGACAGGTGGCCAAGGAGATGCTGTCCCCTTGGGTCCAGAGGCACAGGACAGGCCTGCCTTCTGCCCAGACTCCTTCCTCAGAGTGGAGCACATGCCTCTGCCCTAGTCGTCCCCTCATTTCTCCTTAGCAGCCAGGCTTCCATCTCTCCGCGCAGGGAGCGGGTGACACTTGTCTTGCCACCGGCCTGCTGTTCGTGCCACTGCAGGCTATCCTGCTTCCCGAGCGTTTCCCGACCCCACGGCCAACGGCTCCTTCTCTTCTTCGGGACCGTGGGCTGCGCCTTCCCCACACTTGGCTTCTCTCTCAGGCAGAGGAGATGCTAGGGCAAAGAGTATTTCGCTCCATGCGGGTATCTTGCACCGTGCTTCGGAGACTAGCTCAGGCAAGCAGCAGCAGCATCCCCAAACCCAACTCTGATTTCCCAAGGAACGGTGAGCTTTCCCAGGGAAGATGCCTAGGCAAAGAGGTTGTTGCTGTATTTGGGTTTCTCCCACCGCGAGACTGGGCTCAGGCAAGCAGCAGCAGCCCGCAGAACATTTCTCAGCGAATGCTGTGCTTTCGCAGAGGCTTTGGCTTGGAGCGAACAGCACTTCGCTGCTGCTTCCTCAGCAAGGCTTCAGTCGCGTCAGGGAAGACGAGCTGCAGGAGAGCTGATGCCTCTTGGGCCTTGCTTTCCCGGGCTCCAAGATCACGCCCGGGCTTCAACTTGCTTTGCCGAACTAAGCAGACACAGTCACAACCCTGCAGGAGCGTGCGTGTCCTAGCATGGCCCTCTATGCCTATTACCATCTCCCTGGGTAGGTAAGGCTTTGCCTTTTACCCTGGTGCTCAGGCAGACTCGGGGTCTCGGCCAGTGCCTTCAACACAGGAGAGAAGTGGCGACAGGATCACTGCACACGGCCCGTACACTGGGATGAGGAACTGTGGGTCACTGTCTCCACTCTTTCCCGGCACACCCCTTGCCACTCACATCGCTGCCACATCTTGGTGGAAGACGGCATCTGACTGCCCGTTTCTCCATGGGGTTGTTTCTGTGAGTTCCGGGTATGGCACCTGGTGGCAAGCCCAAGTCTGCCCTTGGGACAGGTGGCCAAGGAGATGCTGTCCCCTTGGGTCCAGAGGCACAGGACAGGCCTGCCTTCTGCCCAGACTCCTTCCTCAGAGTGGAGCACGCGCCTCTGCCCTAGTCGTCCCCTCATTTCTCCTTAGCAGCCAGGCTTCCATCTCTCCGCGCAGGGACCGGGTGACACTTGTCTTGCCACCGGCCTGCTGTTCGTGCCACTGCAGGCTATCCTGCTTCCGAGCGTTTCCCGACCCCACAGCCAACGGCTCCTTCTCTTCTCCGGGGCCGTGTGCTGCGCCTTCCCCACACTTGGCTTCTCTCTCAGGCAGAGGGGATGCTAGGGCAAAGAGTATTTCGCTCCATGCGGGTATCTTGCACCGTGCTTCGGAGACTAGCTCAGGCAAGCAGCAGCAGCATCCCCAAACCCAACTCTGATTTCCCAAGGAACGGTGAGCTTTCCCAGGGGAGATGCCTTTGCAAAGAGGTTGTTGCTGTATACGGGTTTCTCCCACCGCGAAACTGGGCTCAGGCAAGCAGCAGCAGCCCGCAGAACATTTCGCAGCGAATGCTGTGCTTTCGCAGAGGCTTTGGCTTGGAGCGAACAGCACTTTGCTGCTGCTTCCTCAGCAAGTCTTCAGTCGCGTCAGGGAAGACGAGCTGCAGGAGAGCTGGTGCCTCTTGGGCCTTGCTTTCCCGGGCTCCAAGTTCACGCCCGGGTTTCACCTTGCTATGCCGAACTAAGCAGACACAGTCACAACCCTGCAGCAGCGTGCGTGTCCTAGCATGGCCCTCTATGCCTATTACCATCTCCTGGGGTAGGTAAGGCTTTGCCTTTTACTAAGGTGCTCAGGCAGACTCGGGGTCTCGGCCAGTGCCTTCAACGCAGGAGAGAAGTGGCGACAGGATCACTGCACACGGCCCGTGCACTGGGATGGGGAACTGTGGGTCACTGTCTCCACTCTTTCTCGGCACACCCCCTGCCACTCACATCGCTGCCACATCTTGGTGGAAGACGGCATCTGACTGCCCGTTTCTCCATGGGGTTGTTTCTGTGAGTTCCGGGTATGGCACCTGGTGGCAAGCCCAAGTCTGCCCTTGGGACAGGTGGCCAAGGAGATGCTGTCCCCTGGGGTCCAGAGGCACAGGACAGGCCTGCCTTCTGCCCAGACTCCTTCCTCAGAGTGGAGCACGCGCCTCTGCCCTAGTCGTCCCCTCATTTCTCCTTAGCAGCCAGGCTTCCATCTCTCCGCGCAGGGAGCGGGTGACACTTGTCTTGCCACCGGCCTGCTGTTCGTGCCACTGCAGGCTATCCTGCTTCCCGAGCGTTTCCCGACCCCACGGCCAACGGCTCCTTCTCTTCTTCGGGGCCGTGTGCTGCGCCTTCCCCACACTTGGCTTCTCTCTCAGGCAGAGGGGATGCTACGGCAAAGAGTATTTCGCTCCATGCGGGTATCTTGCACCGTGCTTCGGAGACTAGCTCAGGCAAGCAGCAGCAGCATCCCCAAACCCAACTCTGATTTCCCAAGGAACGGTGAGCTTTCCCAGGGGAGATGCCTAGGCAAAGAGGTTGTTGCTGTATTTGGGTTTCTCCCACCGCGAGACTGGGCTCAGGCAAGCAGCAGCAGCCCGCAGAACATTTCTCAGCGAATGCTGTGCTTTCGCAGAGGCTTTGGCTTGGAGCGAACAGCACTTCGCTGCTGCTTCCTCAGCAAGGCTTCAGTCGCGTCAGGGAAGACGAGCTGCAGGAGAGCTGATGCCTCTTGGGCCTTGCTTTCCCGGGCTCCAAGTTCACGCCCGGGCTTCTCCTTGCTATGCCGAACTAAGCAGACACAGTCACAACCCTGCAGGAGCGTGCGTGTCCTAGCATGGCCCTCTATGCCTATTACCATCTCCTGGGGTAGGTAAGGCTTTGCCTTTTACTAAGGTGCTCAGGCAGACTCGGGGTCTCGGCCAGTGCCTTCAACGCAGGAGAGAAGTGGCGACAGGATCACTGCACACGGCCCGTGCACTGGGATGGGGAACTGTGGGTCACTGTCTCCACTCTTTCCCGGCACACCCCCTGCCACTACATCGCTGCCACATCTTGGTGGAAGACGGCATCTGACTGCCCGTTTCTCCATGGGGTTGTTTCTGTGAGTTCCGGGTATGGCACCTGGTGGCAAGCCCAAGTCTGCCCTTGGGACAGGTGGCCAAGGAGATGCTGTCCACTTGGGTCCAGAGGCACAGGACAGGCCTGCCTTCTGCCCAGACTCCTTCCTCAGAGTGGAGCACGCGCCTCTGCCCTAGTCGTCCCCTCATTTCTCCTTAGCAGCCAGGCTTCCATCTCTCCGCGCAGGGAGCGGGTGACACTTGTCTTGCCACCGGCCTGCTGTTCGTGCCACTGCAGGCTATCCTGCTTCCCGAGCGTTTCCCGACCCCACGGCCAACGGCTCCTTCTCTTCTTCGGGGCCGTGGGCTGCACCTTCCCCACACTTGGCTTCTCTCTCAGGCAGAGGGGATGCTAGGGCAAAGAGTATTTCGCTCCATGCGGGTATCTTGCACCGTGCTTCGGAGACTAGCTCAGGCAAGCAGCAGCAGCATCCCCAAACCCAACTCTGATTTCCCAAGGAACGGTGAGCTTTCCCAGGGAAGATGCCTAGGCAAAGAGGTTGTTGCTTTATTTGGGTTTCTCCCACGGCGAGACACGGCTCAGGCAAGCAGCAGCAGCCCGCAGAACATTTCTCAGTGAATGCTGTGCTTTCGCAGAGGCTTTGGCTTGGAGTGAACAGCACTTCGCTGCTGCTTCCTCAGCAAGGCTTCAGTCGCGTCAGGGAAGACGAGCTGCAGGAGAGCTGATGTCTCTTGGGCCTTGCTTTCCCGGGCTCCAAGATCACGCCCCGGCTTCAACTTGCTTTCCCGAACTAAGCAGACACAATAACAACCCTGCAGGAGCGTGCGTGTCCTAGCATGGCCCTCTATGCCTATTACCATCTCCTGGGGTAGGTAAGGCTTTGCCTTTTACTCTGGTGCTCAGGCAGACTCGGGGTCTCGGCCAGTGCCTTCAACACAGGAGAGAAGTGGCGACAGGATCACTGCACACGGCCCATACACTGGGATGAGGAACTGTGGGTCACTGTCTCCACTCTTTCCCGGCACACCCCTTGCCACTCACATCGCTGCCACATCTTTGTGGAAGACGACATCTGACTGCCCGTTTCTCCATGGGGTTGTTTCTGTGAGTTCCGGGTATGGCACCTGGTGGCAAGCCCAAGTCTGCCCTTGGGACAGGTGGCCAAGGAGATGCTGTCCCCTTGGGTCCAGAGGCACAGGACAGGCCTGCCTTCTGCCCAGACTCCTTCCTCAGAGTGGAGCACGCGCCTCTGCCCTAGTCGTCCCCTCATTTCTCCTTAGCAGCCAGGCTTCCATCTCTCCGCGCAGGGAGCGGGTGACACTTGTCTTGCCACCGGCCTGCTGTTCGTGCCACTGCAGGCTATCCTGCTTCCCGAGCGTTTCCCGACCCCACAGCCAACGGCTCCTTCTCTTCTCTGGGGCCGTGTGCTGCGCCTTCCCCACACTTGGCTTCTCTCTCAGGCAGAGGGGATGCTAGGGCAAAGAGTATTTCGCTCCATGCGGGTATCTTGCACCGTGCTTCGGAGACTAGCTCAGGCAAGCAGCAGCATCCCCAAACCCAACTCTGATTTCCCAAGGAACGGTGAGCTTTCCCAGGGGAGATGCCTAGGCAAATAGGTTGTTGCTGTATTTGGGTTTCTCCCACCGCGAGACTGGGCTCAGGCAAGCAGCAGCAGCCCGCAGAACATTTCTCAGCGAATGCTGTGCTTTCGCAGAGTCTTTGGCTTGGAGCGAACAGCACTTTGCTGCTGCTTCCTCAGCAAGGCTTCAGTCGCGTCAGGGAA